>NC_140584.1:988721530-989309030 GCF_964204655.1 Triturus cristatus | reverse complement strand
CGAGAGACAAAATGGCGGACGCCGCTTCCTGGTTTCGGCCGATTCGAATGTTTACTAAGATCTAAGAGCCAATCAGAATCGCGCTCGCGCACGCCACCGTAAGCTTACGGTAAGCGTACGGTAAGCGTACCGTAAGCGGGCTCAGATATATATATTGATTTAAAGGCTATTTTCTCAGAATCTACTGAACAGATTTACACCAAACCTACAAAAGGCACTTCCTTGACCTAGGGACTACCTCTCTGCCAAATTTCTAGTAATTCTGTTCAGCCGTTCGGGCTGTAGCTCGTTCTAAAGGTCCTATGGAAAAATGCATGGGAAAAACGCGTTTTGGGACCCCCCTTTTATCTCAGCCCCCGCTTGACGAATCCCCCGAGACTTTCAGGGTAGGAGCGGAGCGTAGCGCCCCACCTATTTTGAGAAATTCGCGAGGATTCGTCGACCGGCGCCAAAGATAGATAGATAGATAGATAGATAGATAGATATTCGCCAGTAGGTAGTTATAGTTAGGACCCTGTTTCCATAGGAAATCCGCAACATTCTATTTGGAATAACTTTGGCGCCGGTCGACGAATCCTCGCAAAATTTTCAAAATAGGTGGGGCGCTCCGCTCCTACCCTGAAAGTCTCGGGGGGATTCGTCAAGCAGGGGCTGAGAAAAAAGGGGGTCCCAAAACACGTTTTCCCCATGCATTTTTCCATAGGACCTTTAGACACAGCTACAGCCTGAACGGCTGAACAGAATTACTTGAAATTTGGCAGAGAGGTAGCCATAAGGTCAAGGAAGTGCCTTTTGCAGGTCTGGTGTAAATCTGTTCAGTATTTCCTGAGAAAATAGCATTTAAAAGCATATATATATGTGGGCGGAGCCTAACCACACATCTCATCCTGAGATCTGATTGGCTGTCAGCACTTCATCCAAGAAGTGTTGGCAGCCATCTTGGGACCAATATACATGATAGCACCTCATTAAAAAGCATTGCAGTTAATAGAAGGTTGTAAGACTTTAGTTACATTATAAATCATTTGTTGATGGTACCATACTCATTTTAGGAATTGTGGTATGTTCTAAGGTGATTTCACCATGTGAAAAAGCCTTCTGCTGGGATATCATGATTGAGAGAAAAATATTTTCTCATGCTTTTACCACAGAGGTTTGGAAGGTGATCTATAGGCTAAACTGAGAGCTTATTTTCTGTAAATTCACATTATCTTTCTCAGTCATGTGAGAATGAAGTCTGACATTCTCAGTAAAACATGTACATCCAACAAGGGCAGAGACTGTCAGTTGATTCCTTTGTGTTCTACTGCAGCTTCCCAGAGTGTTCCAAAGAACTACTAGAGCGCTAACAGTCCTACTTATGATAAACGTATGGCACACCTGAAGCCATCTTGCTTGGATTAAAGTGGTAACTCTTAAAACATTTAATTTAAAAAGGAACAAAATGAGGGGGTTCATTTTTCCATAAAAAGTATGATTAGTGCTGCAGAAAGACAAATTAGGGCACATTTTGAGTGACTTCTCAAATCCTCTTCTATTTCATTAAAAAATTCTGACATGCAGACTGAAACATGCACTTTCAATACCAGCAGCAGTTTTCCCTGGTGAGCAGTAGCTTTACTACAGTGATCTAATGAGCAAAAAGAGTGCTAACATTCTGAATTTATGGCAAATGTGTGACACATCTGAATGCCTTCTTGATGGAATCAAAGTAAAAAACTGAAAGTATTTCCTACTGAGGAGACTGCAGTAAATGAGGAAATTAGGAAACTTCATAACAAATAAGTCTCCCAAGATGGCCACCAGAGACAAAAGAGCCCAAATGTAGCCCAAATATCACCCAGATGTAGCCCAAGTATAGCCCAATGACAGAATGTCCCAGAATGTTCTTAAAAACAACTAGAGCGCTTACTGTCTTCATTATGACAAAAGTAAGGCACACCTGAAGCCATCTTGATTGGAATAAACTGGTAACACTTAAAACATTTAATTTAAAAAGGAACACAATGAGGAGGTTCATTTTGCCATAGAAATTATGATTAATGCTGAAGAAAGAAAATGAGGGCACATTTTGAGTGACTTCTCAAATCCTCTTCTATTTCATTAAAAAATTCTGACATGCAGACTGAAACATGCACTTTTAATACCAGGAGCAGACTTCCATGGTGCAGTAGTTTTACTACAGTGATCTAATGAGCAACTAGAGTGCTAACATTCAGAATTTATGGCAAATGTGTGACATATCTGAATACCTTCATGATGGAATCAAAGTAAAAAACTGAAAGCATTTCCTACTGAGGAGACTGCAGTACATGAGGAAATTAGGAAACTTCATAACAAATAAATCTCCCAAGATGGCCACCGGAGACAAAAGAGCCCAAATGTAGCCCAAAATCACCCAGATGTAGCCCAAATATAGCCCAATGACAGAAGTGTGCAAAACACTTATTATTTTGTGTTTTTGCAGTGTTATATAGTGCAGACTTGTCAGGCATTGGAGTGCTTTACATGAGCATTGGTTACATCACACAAGAACAAATTCATTTTGGTTGTAGACATGGGGAGACTAAGTGATTTGACCAGAATCACAGAATGTCGAGCTGAAGCAGAAACTTCAACCTGGTTCCCCAGTTGCAAAGTCTGCAGTTCTGGAAGTAACACCACATCCTCTCCCCTAAGTGCAACATTTAATCAAGTGGTCAACTGGATAAAAAAACATAAAGATAACAAATAATTTAAAAGTGCTTTGTCGCTATTTGAAAACTCAGAAAATATGTCCTTATTTTAGTCTTTTAGAGCACTAACCATAATTTTGATGCCAATAAGACCCTCTCATATATGTAATTTCTAAAGGAAATGCTCTAGGTATTACAGTTTTGATTACATCAAGATGATGTCAGGCGTTCCACACTTTTGTAATAAATATAGAATGTTAGCAATCTAGTTGTTCATTAGGATACTGTTGAGAGGCAGAGGCCAGGGGCACGGACTCTGAAAATTGAAGGCAGGTAGGAGGGTGCAAAGGCAACAATTTAACCACACTGAGCAGGCAGGAAGGGCCGTGGAAGCACAACAGACTATGGAGGGCAGTGGAAAGGGGGGCAGGGGCAACAAACCAACAATACAGGACTTGCAAGAGAGGCTGTTGGAGGGAAGATCTATTACGGGTCAAGGAAGCTAGGGGCGGTCCCCAGATCCCCGGGAGCCACCACAGAACTGAGCAGGAGAGTGAGTCCGGGACAAAAGGGGCACCTTAATTTGAGCCGGGGTGCCTAGGAACGCTTGCTCCAAAAATGAAGAAAACAGACATATGAGACATGGAATTGGAGGCAGAATACAATGGCAGTTTAATGAGAAGATGCAACTTCAAAGAAACCGCAGAATAGAGACATAAAGTACAAAATACAGAATCCAGATAATCATACAGCTGTCATAATATTCTCTGGATCTCAATTAATGTACTGACAGAGAGAGAGAGAAAACACATCTATAAATGCATCATGAGAAACAAGTTACACCAAGGAAAATGTTACCTAGGAACACTCACGTTTACTCTTAGAGCAAGCATTCCTGCAATTACAATACAAAATCTTTTAAATGCAAAAGTAAAGAGAACAATGGTTAAACATAACATGACATTTCATATAGGTAAAATAGAATAAGATACTTCAAGCAAAGCAGAGCAAGACATTTTAAGCAAAGGAAGACAAGAGCTCCCAGCTCTTGGGGAAAACCTGCACTGCCTGTTAACCTACATACAGACGGCGAGGTAGTCCGTCGATATCTGTGGGTGCTCCCTTTTTATATCATTTTGTGGGCTCCTTTGCACGCTACATCTACCTACGTATGCTACCCAAAAGCTTCGTCTGCAGATTTTACCAGACATTTCGTCATTTACCCACTTAATGCTGACAATGGACTGGGTGAAAAGGTCAGTCTCTCAGGCCAATCGCTTATCGTAAGTTCCATAGAGCAAGCAGAAAATAATGGGTATTGTACGGGAATTCAATATATTCATGTATAAAATCTCCTCAGTTCTCCTAACTTGACGCTCTGCGGTTGCCACTTCCTTAAAAGCAGGAAACCTGCCCAGGAAGCAAGTACCAGTCCAGGATGCAGCCTACTGTATGTCGACAGCTTCAGGGGGATGTTGAACTTTGATACCGAGCACGGAGCACTCGGGTAGGGTGGGGGCTACTAGTTTGGATCAGAAGGCCTCGCAGACCTGCCTTCAGACTGCTATACACTAAAATTGCAGAGCTATGGTCAATTTAACAAAGAGGCCTACATATTGAACAGAAGGGCCTACACAGGGGTTTTATGCTGGCTGAGTGGTAAGGATGTCTCAGGATAATTATATAGCAACACAGGACCCGCTGGTCAATTTAATATGGCCTACAAATGCAGCTGGCAGGGCAAGGACAAGGGTCTCATACTTCAGGTGTGGACAGAACGGGCCAGGGGCCCCCTGTGATACAAAATCTACCCTCCTTCAAGGCTGTGGCAATGTAATAGACCATTGTGGGCAGAAGGAAGAGGCAATGGTAGTACAACCATACATGCCAACAGACCCGATTCAGCCAGGAAACGTCCAATGTTTTTAAGTTCAAATGGGCTTTATATGCACAAAGGACGATGGAGGATAGAAGGAAGGGTCAGGACCTGTGCACAGACAAAGTTCAGGGGAAGGGACCTCACAACAGACCACACGGGGCAGGCAGGAGGAGCAGTTGCAGCACAACAGACCAGGGAGGGCAGAAGGGTGTGGCAGTACAATGGACCATGTAGGACAGGAGGAAGAGGATAGGGGCATGGCATGTGGACAGGCAGGGTGGAGGTGGCAGGGACAGGTTACAGTCATCTGACAATGCTAGGCAGGTGGGAGGGGAGTGGCAGCTCAACAGAACACTCAGAGTAGATAGGAGTGGCAGGTCCATGGGACATGGTGGGCAAAAAGGATGGAGCAGGGGCATGCACAAAGACATCGGAGGGCAGGGGGAAGGAGAATAGGGGCAGCAAGCTAAGCACAGAGTTTAAGCAGGAGGTCAATGATGGGGCATAGAATTGGGCAATGGAGGGCAGGAGGAGTGGACTGGTACATCATACTAAATTGAGGGCAGTGGCAGCACATCAGACCATGCATGGCAGGAGGGAGGAGGCTAGTCCATGGATTCACACAACAGAGGATAGGGAGGAAGGGGATGGGGCAGCAAGCTAACTGTTCAGAGAAGGCGGGTATTAGGAACTTTATTGTTTTTAAAACATTGTGCCTGTGCGAACTACTTAAAATATGAACAAGTATGCAGCATAATCTCACTTTTATTCAGGAAGAAGAGGACGTTTGTGACTGTGACTCCGGGCTCACTTGGCAGAAACACCCCCTGACCCTCCACCCCCTATCGCAAAATGTAATGCCCGTGAAAAGGGTAGGTGAACACAGTGTTATATAGAACATAGTCCTGAGAGCACGATTGAAAATGAAAACTAGATATAGTGTATGGTATAAACTATGCACCAAAAAGTGTGATATAAGATGAACCGGGCGTGAAATATAATATGCAATACATTGTGCGCAATGACAGATTCATTGGAGAGCGCGAGATAGCACAGGCACTAGCGCGTGCTATGCGATATGCGCCTTGGAGTGTAATATGCACAGGGCAGTGTTGTGTAACCTAACTAGTCTCTAAAGTTGTAATATAAAATATGTGCTGGGGAGTGTAATGTTGCATATGCACTGTGACAAAGATATGGATCCCAGATTGTAATATGTATGGCATAGCACTGTGCGTTATAACATAGGCATCGAGAAAGGCACGTTAGATGGGGCAATATAACCCGTGCGAAGACAAGTGTGGCATGACATATTCACGGGGTGGTGTTACAGTGCACATGGGCTAGAGAGTGTCATAGCATATGCACTAGCTAGTGGAATACAACACAGAGGTGTGTGGCACTCGGCAGGCAATGGTGGGTGTAACACAGCATTGGGCTCTGTCAGGAGCACGCTGTGACTCTCAAGTGATGTTCGTCCCCTTTCCAGAGAGTAAAATAAAAAGTATTACACATCCGGCAGTGGATGTGTGTTTTATTAACCGTGAGGGGGGTTTCTTGCATAGTTTTGGTCGAATTTTTGTCGAATCCCCTTTGAATGGCTTGGTGTGCATGTGTATTAAATGTGCCCGTCAATAGCTACCCATGTTTGTATAAATAAACGACAAGGGTGTCTACCAGGATTAGGCACGGTAGGGCATCAGACATGTCAGAGCTTCACTAGTGGTGTAAATACATTCCACGTGGATTCATTGCATACATAGTCGCCTTTTAATGAATATCACGCAAATCGTCATGGTGATAGGTACGTACGGTTTGTCCAGCATGTCCTAGGTGTGTCTATAAATATATATTTTTTAAAAATAATGACAAAACAGTGGCCGGCCCTGGGGATTGGGGTCAAAAAAATATAATTAGGAGACTGGCCCTGGGGGATGGGGTCATCAGGGCCAATAAATTAGAATAAGAAGGGGAACCAAACAGCCCCCCTTCTTAAAAAACTAAAATAAATAAAAGACTGGCATCATGCCGGAGGCCATGCCCCCTCCGTGCAGCACTCTGCAAACGCGCCCCCAACAGGCATCTCCAGTATGCGCCAGGGAGCTGCGCTGCAGCCAGGTGTTCTGAGGCCAAGCCCCTTTTTACACCTCTCTGCAACGCAGCTCTGTGGCGCTTACTGGAGGTACCTAGTGGTCTAGTTTGACCCTAGGGACCCTTAGGATTCAGGGGGACTTAATCTCTCAACTTAGAACAGCCACAGGGCGCGTTTACACAGTGGTGAAGGGAGGGGACGGGGCCTGAGGTGACGTGTGCAAACACGCACTATGGCACGTTTTAAATTGGGGATACAATTTCCCTTCAATACTGAGGGCCCCTGGGGGCTAACTAGCCCACCAAGTGCTTCCAGTAAGCGCCACTGAGCTGCATTGCAGAGAGGTGGTCCAGGCCGTGCCACTTTTTACACCTCTCTGCAACGCAGCTCTGTGGCACTTACTGGAGGTACCTAGTGGGCTAGTTGGACCCTAGGGACCCTCAGGATTCAAATGAACTTAATCTCCCAACTAAAAATGGACACAGGGTGTGTTTACACAGTGGTGAAGGGAGGGCACGGGGCCTGAGTTAACGTGTGCAAAAACGCCCTGTGGCCTGTTTTAAGAGGTAGTTTTAATCCCCATGCCCTATTATACACTAGGGGCTTACAGAGGAGGTCATGCTAATCACAGGGGGACCCCAACGCATAATGTTCCCTAGTGTATGTAGGTGTTTTCACTGTATTCTAAGTGTCTTTTAACATAGCACTGGCTCTAGGCTTTTAACATAGCACTGGCTCTAGGACTGGTTAGTCAGACTCAGTTACCACCAGTATCCGTCTGAAAAAGTTGAGGGTACAGGATGATTTTGCAACAAGGCTTCTTTCTGCTCTTCTTTTTGTTCTTTCTGCACGTTATCCTTCTTCCTGCACTTATCTTCGTATTTGAGGACTTCTGTTGCTTCTTTCTGCACTTCTTTTGTTTCTTTCTGTGCATTTTTTCTTCTTTCTTCACATGTCCTATCTCTGTAGGCATAGTTAGAAATTAGCATTTAAAAAACCTTTGAAATTCACAGAAAAAACCATAGGTTTCAGGCACGTTATAGTTAGGAATTAGCATTTAAAAAACCTCAGAAATTCACTGAAAAAACCATAGGTTTCAGGGGTGTTATAGTTAGCTGGACTTTTCACTTGTACAAAACCATTGAAATTCCCCCGTTATAGTTAGTTCAGCTAACTATAACTCGCGCGCCCGCAATGCACTGCTGATGACGTCACATATTACATCACTCATGACATGGTCAGTGACATCACTCATGACATCACTCATGACATCACTGATGACATCTCAAATGACATCACTGATGACATCACTGATGACATCATCCTTGTGATAGAGTGGCAGACCTCCTCTCACCCTAATATAACCTTTGATACACACATTCAAAAATAGAGACTAAAATTTTCAAAACAATGGACATACCAATACCAGTTACAACAACCTCTTCAGTAATTCTAAGATCCACATACACATCCACTCATTCACCAACAGTCCTATACAGTCACTCATACATGTACTCACTCATCATATGTACTCATACACCTATACATCCTGTTACACAATGCCACTCATCCATAGAGTTACTCACACACATAGTCACTCATGCTAATAAAGAATCAAACATACATTTACTTGCATATACAGTTATACACACACCACCATACTTACTTCTACGGAAACTTACACATACTTAGTCTTTTAAACAATCACTTATAGAAACACATACTTATTCATACAGGAACTCTTTCAATCTCTCACTCTCACATATACTCACTTATATACACTGATAGTCACATATACTAGTTTAAAACATATGTAGTTACTCATAAAGACACTATTGAGACAGTCATTCACTCACTAACACACCCATACACACACTCATCCACCCATACAGTCCTGCACACATGCTGTGTTCAACACATACAAACAGTGAGTCACTCATTCATGCACCTATGCACTACGTAATACCCCCCACCGAACCATGCAGACACTCAGACTGATACTCAAAAAACCAACTAATAACCTATATAGACACCCATGTAGCTACTCACCAACCCATGCAGCCACTTATACACAAAGTGAGAGACTGATACAGATATTTACATATTTAAACATTACTCACTAAGCCATGTATTCACTATGATACACTTAATCAGTCACACAATCAATTTTTCAAAAACAACTCATCCATTTAGACACTTATATACCCATTTATTCTTCCATCGACCTTGAGATATACATATATAAAACATATTTAATTTTCAGAAAAACACACATTCACTGGATGATGTCATCAGTGATGTCATTTGAGATGTCATCAGTGATGTCATGAGTGATGTCACTGACCATGTCATGAGTGATGTAATATGTGACGTCATCAGCAGTGCATTGCGGGCGCGCGAGTTATAGTTAGCTGAACTAACTATAACGGGGGAATTTCAATGGTTTTGTACAAGTGAAAAGTCCAGCTAACTATAACACCCCTGAAACCTATGGTTTTTTCAGTGAATATATATATATATATATATATTCACTTAAAAAACCATAGGTTTCACACATGTTATAGTTAGCTGGACATTTCACTCGTGAAAAACCATTGAAATTCCCCCGTTATAGTTAGTGCAGGCAACTATAACTCACGCAACCGCAATCCTCTGCTGATGACGTCAGTTATTGCATCACTGTATTTAGACACTTATTTACCCATGTCTCCTTCCATTAATTTTTAGCTATACATATATTACAAATATTTTTTTTTCAGAAAGACACATATGTCATCAGTGATGTAATATTTGACGTCATCAGCAGAGGATTGCGGTCGCGTGAGTTATAGTTGCCTGCACTAACTATAACGGGGGAATTTCAATGGTTTTTCACGAGTGAAATGTCCAACTAACTATAACATGTGTGAAATCTATGATTTTTTTTAAGTGAATTTGCAAGGTTTTTTAAATGCTAATTCCTAACTATATCGTGTGTGAAACCTATGGTTTTTTCAGTGAATTTGTACGGTTTTTTAAATGCCAAGTTATGTATTTTTTTTTTTTTTTTTAAGGTTTTTCACCGTGCACGTACCGTACGCGCACTGTGCGCGTCGCGCACCGTGCGCGCACTTTGGGGCCGCGGTGTGCTTCGTGCACCGCGCGCCCACATTATGCAGTTCGCGGAATTTTTCCGTTTCTACCGTACGCGCACGCTACGCGTACTCCGCGACTTTTCGCAAAAAAATTAAAGGAAATTTTGGCCCTTGGGGGTCCTTCTGGGACCCCCTGACAAAGGCTAGGGGGACAGGAACTGTCCACCCTGCCCCCTTTTCACGTTCTCCACCTTTTGTTTTTCACCCCCACAGACTGCGAGAGACAAAATGGCGGCCGACACTTCCTGGTTTCGACCGATTCAAATGTTTACTAAGATCTAACAACCAATCAGAATCGCGCACGGCAGCGTGCGCGTACGGTAAGTTTCACCGTACGCGCACGGTGTGCGCTTATAGATATATATATTGATTTAAATGCTATTTTCTCAGGAACTACTGAACAGATTTACACCAGACCTGCAAAAGGCACATCCCTGACCTGAGGACTACCTCTCTGCCAAATTTCAAGTAATTCTGTTCAGCCGTTCGGGCTGTAGCTTGGACTAAATGTCCTATGGAAAAATGCATGGGGAAAACGCGTTTTGGGACCCCCCCTTTTTCTCAGCCCCCGCTTGACGAATCCCCCCGAGACTTTCAGGGAAGGAGCGCCCCACCTATTTTAAAAATTTCGCGAGGATTCGTCAATCGGCGCCAAAGTTATTCCAAATAGAATGTTGCGGATTTCCTATGGAAACACGATCCCAACTATAACTATCTACTGGCGACCGCCAGTAGATAATATAGTGTGTGTATATGTATGTATGTATGTATGTATATGTGTGTATATATATATATATATATATATATATGTGCTATTAACATTCAGAAGCACGTTATCGACTTATCCCAGGGTTTCGTGGGGTGTACCATCACCCAGACTGGGGTTCCCTTATAGACCTCATCCTGTTTTAATGGATATTAGCTGCTATCAATTTGTGACGCATAGATTCCTACAGGATTGCCTTGAAAAAGTCTTAGCAAAAGACGAAACACGTGTCGGCTATTGTGTGCTGGGAATATTTTACAAAAAAGAATATTTTCGACAACAAGAATAAAAGAATACTGAACTGCATGAGAAATGACTTCCCTGGATCTTTGTTTTGGACCTATGTTGTCTTGTCCACCCTTAAAATTGTGATTTGACTGTTTCCACTAATTTGATCTTAATTGTTTATAGATCAATAATATACGTAATGGTGTGCTGCAAGAAGCCCAATTTGTTTAGATAAGTGATTGCACATCTGTTTGTGCTAATAATACCTCTTGGTGGTAGGTTTTTTCGGGGCGGACTTAGCACCCTATTGTATGAATTTTACACGCTTAAATTAATGATGAATCAAATCCTACTTGTTGAATGTGCGGATATTTCCCTTCAAGGGAACACTACCACCTCTGTTTCGATGTTCTATACAATGACAATTGATTTCACTTTGAAGGGTATGCTCGTTATATCTATTTTTTATCACAGCCAGATCAAATCTTTAAGTCCATACTGTATTCTGTACCAGTTTCACAAAATGTGTTGCCAGTGACTCCTGGGCGCTGTAACATTCTCACCAGACTGCCTTTTGTTTTATAAATATTCACATATCGGTGGATAGAAAAAAAAAAAATTGATTGACCTTTGCGTGCTGAATGTTTTTGCTTTACCAGTGCTGTACTGCAGCTTTCCTTGGTTCTGCTCTTCCTGATGCTCACGCTGAGTTCTGATCCGCTTTTTGAGAAGTATGGCTTAAAACGTTGCTGGAGAATACTAGAGCTTGCCATTTCTCTTGACTAGTGTGCTCGAATGGAGTCGAAGATCAGATAAATGCTTAGACATGTCTCCTTTCTCATGGCTTCTAAATAAACAACTCCTACTCGTCCTTGTATATTACTTGTTCACTGGACAGACCTACTTCTGTTTGTGTACGTACTACTGTAGTGGCCCGGTTTAAAGGTTTCACAGAGGCCAAAGCCTCAGTCGAACCTGTGATGGAAAGATGAAATTAACTCCTCATATTTCCTTGCTGCCATGATGAAAATCCATGCTTTTTGTTTTTGTTTTACAAATGTGCCATTAGTTAGACATTTAAGTTTGAGACACCACTTCCTTTCAGTTTTTCCACGGTCTGCTGTGCAATGCTACTGCGAGAATAATTCAGTATTGGAAGAGTTGTAGTGCTCCCAGTCTAGTGTGATAGAAGCGCAGATAATCCAGGTGGTGGCATTGCACCTGTACAGGTCCCCATATCTTAAAATAAGAATTCTCTGCCCCCTCCAAGTAGTGGAGCAGCTTTTCTATGGCCATCGAATGCCCAAAAGTATGAAGGCATTACTCTGAGTGCTCTTTTTCCAGGAAAGGGCTACTAACATTTTAGCCACACAAAAAAGTATTAGATATTCCAGCTCATTACTCTTTTTTTCTGTAAGCTATTGGGTGGCTAAGAGCCAACCGGCATAGGACTGGGTCCTTGGGAACTGACACCCATACTGTTCCCTTAATGTGGTTTAAGGTCCCAAACTGGTAGCAATGTTAAGGCATTCCCACCAGATGTGCATGAAAGTCCCCTGCCTCGTGGCCATATCTCGAACAGGCCTCTGACATGTCAGAGGGAATCCGCTTGTGATACTGGGGTTTTAGGCACTACCGGTAGCAAGACCTTATGGGCTGCTGCCATTTACTTGCCATTTCGTTTCCCTCGCCTCCATTCCTGTTTGTCTTTGATCCTCCTTTGAGATATTTCCCATGCCGCATGATAAGTCCAGTATGGGGCAGTGTGGAATGCCCAAAATGTATAAAGTGCTGATACAAGGCCATTTCTTTAATATATTTTCGAATTAATTTCTAAAGGCTCCTCGTGGTGTTTTGGCCACTACTTTATTAGATGGGTGTAACCCCTAGTGATTAAGTTGCCAGTACTGGAGCCAGTACTCTTCCTTTCCAGGTCTCGAAACATATGAAGGGCCCATAGTCCAAGATCCCAGAGAGTGACGGGTGCCCCACTACCACTTCTCTGAGTAACGTGCCTGAAGTACAGGAGTGAAGATTTTCTGTGGATTGAGGTGTTAAGAGTGACTGATTGACTCTGGAGAGGCCACGTTGTCACAGACATCTAGCACAGTTTGTGTCGGGATAGGTACTCCAGCATTGGAGAGATCTGTACTGCCTATCCAACCACGCTAAGTAGCCTGACCTGCTACGCCTGGTCTTTTAGAAGACCTTTCTAATCAGTCTCCCTAACCTTCCATAAAACCGTATATAGCAATTGAGAAGTCTGATAGTATCTCACTATATTCAGCCATGCTGATCCACCCCTATCAACAGGATCCATCAAAAGTTTTTTTCACACTTTGCTCACCACCCTAAGAGACTGGAGATTATCTGTTGGGGTTCTCTGTCATCTGCCTTCACTTTGGCAAGGGATACCTTCAGCTCTTCTTTTTAAGGGCAGCGACTCTAGTGGAGACTTGGCATCTGAGGCAAAATGTCGTCTTCAAAAACAGAGCATGGTAGGGCACACCTGGTGCTTTGGAAGGGAATGACGTTGGTCTCTGTCCAGGACTCTAGGTCCACTCCCTCCCAGTAAGCCGACCTCAGGTGGCAGTGTTCCTCTGTCCACAGCAGATATTACCCAGAAAGAACCAAGCCCTGGCTCTCAAGAGGTAAGTCAGTGGACTTCATTTGGGTGTTATGCTTGCCAGTGTCCAGTAGGGCTTGGTCCAGGGTGTCAGGGCTTATCCCTAGGTGCCCCACTCTGCAGCTTAGCAGGAATCACCGCAGCTCATCATATGCCAGCCTGCTCAGCCTGGGAGTGCATCAAAGTTCATATCAAGGGCTCTGGGCATTGAGATGGGCTAAATCACTGGGCACCTATCTCTCTACTCACTCCACTTTCCAGCACTCGCCATCAGCACCCCAGAGGGTGTTGCCGCCACGCCACATCGCACTCTCCATCTGCAATCTTCCATTTTGTGCAGCAAGCCCACTGTCACTTAGTGCCTCAAATGGACCGGGAGCCAGTGCTGCTGTCCCAGTAGTTAAAGGCCCTTCAACAGAGCACCTAGCTTCTCTTCTACAGCATCGACGGCTGTGAGGGAGCCTTGGCAATGAGGGAGGTAGGTTGGTGGTCGCACCGTTGCAGGGAGTCTTCCTGCAATACTCTGACAGCCATCTTGCCCGAAAGTCTCTGAAATCCAGGCTTTTAAGATTCGAATAATCAGTCCCCTAGAAATAACAATAATAGCAATATTTGGTTAGAGGAACATTGTACAGGCGATGAACAATGGAGAAACGCATTTTGTGTAGCGTCTGTTGGCGTTACTTTGTCATGTGTAATACAGGTACCTAATTGAGTCACATTTTAAAAGGAACCTCAGTGGTAGCGCTGTAATATGATGGTTTGTGTCCAGTAATATAGGTCGTTCAAAATGGAGTGGAAATGCTACGTTGGCACAATCAGCGAAGCTCCTGTTTCCGAATATTATTGGTCAGACTCGAAGGTTTTCAGAAATGTTGCCTCGTACATTTGAAATGTTTTGTTTCATGGTTTTATATACACGTTGACTCATTGCTTATTCAGACTGGAGTTCTGTTTGGTAATCTCTGGTGTCCATATTCTTTGGTCGTGATATTCTTTTGTTTCTGTAGCAACCGTTCACAATTCTGCTAGCATAAAGGAATACATTCATGTGCCAACGAGTTATGTTTATTTTATGAAACTGTTTTTTTTTTTTTCCTTCATCCTGCGCGAAATGCTGTGCTTACTCTACCTAGGGAATCCTGATTTCATAGATGTTGCATATGCTATATATTTGTGTGTGGGTTGTGTGACTGTTGTTTGAGATATGATGAGATTAAAAATGAGTTATGTAAAACCGTGTTTATATTTTAGAGCCTAATTGGCAGAAAGGTTAGTTTGTTAGTTTCCACATTGGTGATTTGTCTATTGCTTTTAAAATAAATATATAGCCCTAGCAACCAAAATGTTTTACCAGGTGAAAGTTTCATCCTGGTAAGATCAAGTTTTTTTGTTATTTTCCACGTGCTTTTTTTTAAATTTGGCAGTTGTAGGTGCAGATTAAACATTATTCTGGACGAGTCTTCAGTTTGGCAGTCTTCGTCCCAACTAACAGAGCATCTGCTATTTTAGGGCTCGCTTAATGAAATTCGAAATGTTTCAACTATTGATTATGCGATCCAGTAAAATGTGCATAAATTGGCGGGGATTTTCAAAAGTAGCGATCTGCAACAAAAATAATCGAACATTCCTTCAAAATACTATAGATGGGAACTTTCCTGATTTAGTAACAAAAAAATCAGCCTGATACTGTTGTATTTAGGTCCTGTGTGTTCAGGTTAGCTCCACGACACCCATATCTATTCATTCTCATTTTTACTTCCGACTAAGTAAGTAGGTTCTGTCTGGATTCAATGTATGCAACATATGGTATGCGATTTCCTCTAAATCTGACATGGTCCCCTTTTTCCGGGACCAACATTGGCGAACTTTTGTAGTACCATCATTACAATTATTTTTGCACATTTTGGCTTACACTTTACTAAAGTTTTTTTTCCTGGTGAGACCACGTCAGTAGGGTATTTTTAAATTCTGGCCTGGCCCTTCTTTTTGGATGGTTAACAGGTGTATCTTTTACAGTAGTTCCTATATCATAAGAGGTAAATAACAAAGCATTTTCCCCATTGTCTTGAATTCATTCCATTAGTCACACAAGCTCTACTTCATTTATACCACTGTGTTTGGATTGTAAGGTAAAGTGTTTACCACTTTTTCAGTTCTGTGTAAGTTTTGCACTACGACGAAATACCAGAGCGATATTTGCTTTGAAAACTCCTGACAACAAATAAACTGTTCATTTTGAATGGATGACCTGCCTGCTTTCCTAGATCTTTCAGACACTTGCTAAAAAATTAACTGCAACCAGAGCGAATATGCATATATTAATGGAAAACTATTCTCGAAGATAACCGAAAGCATTCCTAATTAGTATTTTCTCAAAATGAAGCGTAAATAAAATAAGCTGTAAAAATGGCCTACTGGTTAACATTGTACATAAGTAAACTTTCTCTAAGTAGGTAGAGTTATAAACAAATGTGTTGGAGATGAAAAATAATAAAAGATAAAGTACTTACCTGGGAACGGCCGGCTGCCTCCTCTCCTCCGTCCTCCATATCTTCCTCCTTCCTGTCTCCAGACCCGGCAGCAGGAAGCCCCCGGGCTCCTAGGCTCCACATTGCCAATCACAACGCTGCGATGCAGCATTGTGATTGGTCTGAACGCAGTGGTTTGGCACTCAGACGGGGACTGGGAGACTGCATGTTCCCTCCCAGGCTGTGCAGTACAGCCTAGTGGGGAACATGCAAAGTGTGCATGACTGTTTGGCCAGCCCAAGACGGCCAGAGAAATGGTCACGCTCACGCTCACTTAGCGTGCCATCAACCCCCCCCCCCCCCACCCCCCCAGTTCTAGCCAGTCCCGCCCCACATTAAACAGAGCCCGACTGTAATAGAAAAAATAGAATGATAATAATACGTAATTATTTTATTTTTCCTTTTGAGCAGTGGGGCAACACTCTTCCACCTTGGCGGCAGAGCGCCACTGCATACCATAATGCATCTTGTACTGCCTGGTAGTAATAGAGGTCTCCATACAAACGAGTCACCATCTACGCCTCAGTCTTTAGTATAGAATGAATGCAAAAGCCTGAAATGTGGGATCCGTTGGATGCACAATGCATGGGACACAACCTACGGCATCCGTGTACTGGCTCTTATGAACCTCATGGAAGTATGACTGAAGAACTACCAGTGAAGGTGTTACAATGGCGATTACCTTGCTCTTGTAGGCAGTGGTAATCCTGCTGGAGTGTACAACTTCTTTTATTTCAAACTATTTATTAATTGCTTGAAATGCACATTAAAATATCATCACGTTGACATAATGTGCGCTGCTTTCTGATGTATGAAACAACTTGAACAATTGGTTTAAAATTGTTTAAATTGACTGCAAAGACTATGCAGTGTAACATGTTGTTGCTGTGAAATCCAATGAATTAATGCACACCAATTGTTTAACCTATGAGTGACAATTGCAACTCGTAAACCAACCATCAACATTTTAAAGGATTGCAGTTTTACACCCATTCACTGTCTAGCGTCTACTTCAATAATAGATTGTCAAGCACGCTTTTACCACATCATGACTTCTGGTGTTCATTAGTAATACAAATGAGGTTTTTGGCTTTAACATTTTGATTTAGACTACCTTGACTTCCACTGCACAACGGCGAGTTTTTAAAGTTTTTGATGCCCCCTTTCTATGTATTTATATTTAGAAATAGAAAATTGTTTTGCAGTCGCTTAAGGGGAGGTTTACAGGGACATTTTGGATAAGAAGGGGGTACTTTTGACCACAGAAGGAATGAGAATTCTCTATCCCCCACACATGACCAGTAAATGCCTCCTCAAATGTTCTCTCTAATACTACTAGAGTCAAGGAATTGGTAATGCAGTGCTTTTAAGTCGGTCCACTAATGATTAGGTTTTCTCCTGAATTTAAACGAAAATGGTTTAGCTCTTGCCTGCGATATTGAGCATGAGCTCTCACTTGCAACAATTGTTTCCTTAAAGTAAAAACATTGTAACAAGGGCTTTTAGCTTGTCCATTACTTGTGTGGTAAAGACTGCGTTGTAAGTGCTACGAGGTGAAGGGTGATTTTCCTCAGGGAGGACACAAATGTTTTGGGGGCATGGTTGGCTGTTTTAGGCTCTTTACTATTTTGGCAGGCACCTTCACCACTTTGGCAGTTGGAAACCCCCCGCACCCTATACTTTCTGCCTGAAACTGCGCATGTGCTTTCGCTTGCCAGACCTTTTGTTCACTTAGGGGGCTTAGAGCCCGCCCTCTGCTTACCATTGATTGACTTCATAGTCACTCATTTACTTGCTTTTCTCTGGTTAGCAAATGTTGGCTTTACTTCTCTGCGTGTGTTTGTCCCTACCCTGGAGCATGTCCCAAGTGCTGCTTCCCTTACCCAGTGTCCTTGCACTGCTTGCCTCTTTCAGAGGTAATTTGTTTTCCCTTTTAATTGCACACTCTTCCTTTCTCCCCCTCCAGCACTTTTGCTTGCACTGTCCACCCCCACCCTTGCGTAGTTGCTTCTCTGATCTGCCCCGCCCTGTTCCTTGCCCGTGACACCCCCTCTCTCTTCATTCTTGTCCTCTCCTGGCCCAGTAGGAAAAAAAGCACCCAGAAGTTACGCCAACAGGTGCCAACATGCTATAAAAAAGTAAATGGCACTGAACTCCCTGCTCTGGACTGCCTTTTTGGTTTTTTGTGTATGAGGCCAAAATTTCAAACTTCACCTCTGACATAAATAAACATACTTTTTTTGGTTTCTCTTTGAATCCAAAGAACCTGTCTTCTATGCTGAACCCAGAAGAATCTCAGAACGTTGAGATCCTAAAACTCATTTAGATGGCACCTTTTGTTGGGGTTTTAGCAAACCAAGGGCTTGCACTGCTCTATTTCACTGGCAGAAAAGGAACAGGGATATCTTTGCTTCGAAGTGTGCCTCTTGAGTAGGCCATGTTCCTTTCATTTCTGCAGGAAGGAGAGTTTGTGTCCTTCTTGCACACTAACGTGTACATCTCACCCCCTGCCCCCCCATCCAAGATTTTCCTGTGAAGCGCCTCAACGTTGTAATAATGGATGTTGCATTGATACCTAATGTTGATGCTGGCAGTAAATCTGATATCTGCAAGGTGCGTTTCTACTTTCTGACTTGAGGTTGAGCTCCTCATTCGTGCTCACTGAGCTCACCCTGTTTGAAGTGTTTGTGATCAGAAAAACAACTACTGCTTTGTTGTCCAAGAAAAACAACCTGCATTCTAACTACCTAAACTCTTCACTATGAGTGATCAGTGTTGGACCTTGTCCTCCTACAAATATGTGCACTAAGGATCACTTTTGTTTTCAGGAAAGCCATATACGGTTGATAGCGTTATGCCGGAAAGCAATAACGGTTGGCAGTTTTGTACGGCTTGCCTAACATGGGTAAAATGAACATCAATTTCTGGCAGTAAATAATTGTATTTTTTTTTAAACCTAAAAGGGACATTTAAAAAGAGCAATTTGTATCAAAGTATGATGGTGAGCTGGCATAGGTTAATCACTTTGGCCCTAATTACAATGTTGGGCGGACTGATACAGTTTCAGTGTGGGATACGAACGACCAGCTGTAGGTCGACGGTTCTGAACACCCTATTACAATGCAACAGCACATGGTGCAGGCACAAACTCCCATTTCTCTGTGGGAGCTTTTGCTGCGGTCTGAAACTGGCTGCAGCTCACGGTTCCTGCTACATGGTGCACGGATTTCTCAGGCCCCCCAACCGGATGCTGCTAAGGGATCAGGGCCCTGCTAGGGGCCCCCTAAGTCGCTTTCCTACAGGCTTTTTATATTGGAAAGCCCGACATGAAAAGCCTGTCCAAAACTGACATAGTTATCCCGACGGCGGAAACGCCAACCGTAAGGGATTATGTTACGGTTTCCGGCAGGCTCTTTGAGCCCGTCTGAAGCCAGCCGCAATGACCAGCCGGTTTGACTTCCAACAGCCGTAATCATAATGAGACGGTGTGCAGTCACAACAAGGATGTCTGTCGGAAAGCCTCCGACCAGTGATTGGAGGCGTTATCCTAATAAGGCCCCTTGTATTTTACTTTACTTCAGTTTACTTTGCAAGCCCCAGTGCCTAGTCAGCAAACTGGTTTTCAGTATTTATCCAATAAAGTAGTGAATAAATAAGTACCTCTCTTGCATCACATTATTCACTGAAAAAATGAAAGGTTAAAGGGACTTTATAGTAAAGTGAAAATGACCGGTAAAACATGCCATTTTAAACAAACAAAACCAGTGAAATGAACCAATTATAGTTACCTGAAGTAATTATAAATCGCGCCCCCATCATCAATTATTTTATTTCAGATGTTGCAGTGATGTTTTCAATGATGTGATGGAACATGTGCGGTTATTAGCAGTGCATGGAGACTGCCCGCCCTACAAAAACTAATTTGAAGAGGATCGGCTTTCCGGGACCCTACCAAAGTTTCATAGAGGAGGGCCCACACCTCTTCCAAAAACAAAAAAACATTGGTTTCGTGAGATGGGGTCAGGGAGGAGGGCTGCACGCCCCCTTCCCTTTAACAAAGCAATGGGCCCTGAGGGATGGGATCCCGGTACCATGAAATGGCTCAGGAATGTGATCCCCGGCAAATCATAATAAAAAAAAAAAGCGATGTGAGTGTAGTAGCCGCTCATTTCACATACACTGCTTCAGACAGGGGGGGCGTCCTATAATGCCCTTCAAGGGCTTTTTCCCCTAAAATTTGTTGATTTTGGTGGTTCCCCTAGAAGGGGCAGGGGCAAAAAATTAGCTTTTTTATTTTTAAATTATTATTATAAATGTTGTGGGAGGGCTGCATGAACCATAGCCGCCCACCCTCCCTAATAACATAAAAAAGAAACGCATTAAGCCTCCTGGGTCATTGAGTCAATGACTCCCAGGAAAGCTTACCATATTTTTCAAACCACTCCTAGCTTGCTTTGTGGTTGATTCCATCACTACATTTTGACATGTTAACTCAGCCATGTTCATTTTTTATTTTTAAAAAATGCTTTATTGAAAGTATTTTGTGCTAATCACCTATTAAACATTACAATGTGTGAATTTATAAAATCTACATGTGATTATAGTTATTGGTGACAAAACCAATAGGTCTGCTGTTCATATGTTGATGTGCTGACCCCGTGGTAAAGCCAGTAGGCCTGCCTGTTCTATTTTGGGCTTCTGAACCTTTGACAAAACCTTTAGGTCTGCCTTCCTCACAGTGTATGTTTTATCAAAGAGAATTGGCTCTGGAGTGGGTGCTCCTAGCGTATGTATGTTTGTTTGTTTTAGAAAGGAAACACATGAGGTTTATAGTAAGGCCTTCACTCACCAACCTAGTTGGTGACATGCTTCATCATCGGGCCCCACCCAAGGCATCTAGTGCACCTCGGGTGTGCTACGACACCTGGATACAGCGGAGCTGGTATTGTGCCGTGAGAGTGCAGTGAAAGGAAGTGTGTGAGTGTTAAAAAGGCTGTTCTAAGGGTCCCTGGGATAAAAAATACTATTTTAATGAGTGGGCTCTTGGCAGTTAATAACAAG
This sequence comes from Triturus cristatus, assembly GCF_964204655.1. Classification (NCBI taxonomy): domain Eukaryota; kingdom Metazoa; phylum Chordata; class Amphibia; order Caudata; family Salamandridae; genus Triturus; species Triturus cristatus. The sequence goes on along the minus strand of NC_140584.1, from coordinate 989,288,038 downwards.
CATTTGCAATGCAATAGGTCTTGCATTATTAAAGTTTGAGCTATTGGTGTTGCATTATTATTAGCAATGCCAATAGCTCAAACTTTAATAATGCGAGACCTATTGCATTGCAAATGCTTGTTTAATGGTACCAGGGGGAAACTGTTCTAAGGGAATGTTCTAAAAATCCAACACCTCTTCCAAGTGCTGATCTAACTGTACGACAAATGATTTGATGATTTTATGCTTGCGGCCTATGCTGCAGGAAAGTCCTGTCGGCGGCTAATTCCATTATCTTGGTCTATACTGCAGTAGAAGGAAGAAGGGTACTTTTTCGATTTTGCCTCCATTTTCCAGATTAACAAAATGTGGCGGTTTTGCCTTTGGCACTCCTAACCATCACTACCTGCTCCACTGTCGCATGCCCGAATAACAGTGTATCGTAGGGACCGTGGCGCTGTCCCCCCTCGGTTGAGGTGACGCACACCTTATTGGAGGAAAAGTGAGGGGTCACTCCAAATTAATAGCTAAGGTGCCAAGAAACATGTTCACCAGTGAAATGCGTGTCAACCGCCTTGGCGATCTTGGGTAACCCAGTGCACACCCTTCAGAAAGAATCCCCCAGGTCCCTGCAGTGATGTGTCCAACAGAATGGGTTAACCTTGAATTTCAACCTTTCATGCCATTCCTCCCTTATTTCACTCACCTTTCTTTGAAAGCCCTCACCACACATTTACAGGCCTCTAATATGGGGGCGCAATACCGTTGTAGGGGTCCATAAGCAAAACTCCCCGCCCCTCTCCTCTCCATCAACAGACCTGGGGGACATGTGCACCTCTTGGGATTGGGATGTTTGTGTTCACATGGGTATCCACTCACAGCGCTATGAGGAATATATATAAACGCATATATAAAAAAATATATATAAACACGTATGTATTATATATTAGGGAATACGTATTTATGTATACAGATATATATTTACATATATTTACTTAAGGATTGGTATATGTATGCCCTTATATAACTACATATATACCCGCACACGCAACATTTTTATAGACTCCTAAATAAATGCATATCGATAGATGTATAGCTCCATATTTTTCGCATTGAGAAAATGTATTTCACCGACAGCATCCGAACCTTTGCTTTCTTTGCTAGTAAGCAGCTGCAAGGAGCTCCTATATAGGCGAACAGACAATATTCCTCACCGGCACACACGTTTATGCTCATAAATATCTATATTTCCATACATTGTTCTGTACAGGGATATTCCCCGGGGTGGACAGGCGGACAGTGCCGTGCGAGAGCATGCATAATGCATGATATATGCATCATATTCGTATAGCGGGCCGATGTGCTGTATCCTCAACCCCGCCCCCTCTCTCCCCTCCATCCCTATCCCCTTCTTTTCAACCGTTTCTGACCCTCTCCTTTCTACCGCCTCAACATCCTCTGTCTCTAAAACAATCCTCCCATCTGCTCAACCCCGTCTCGAATCCACTGGTGTGACAGTCCCTGCCCCATTCGTCCGACAGTCTTTACCCTCCAACGTCTCAATCCTCCTATGATAAACCCCTTTCTGTGATGGTTCACCTACTATGCCCCACCAGACTGACCCTCACTGTGACCATCTGTACCCCACCACTGCTCTCCTAACAACGAGCTGTCTATGGCCCTTGAGACTGACCATCTTAGCTACTCTCTCTGTGACCGCCTCTGGTGACAGTTTTTAGCCTCATCCACCAGCTATGACCTCTCTCTCAAACCGCCTCTCCTCAACAGTCTCCCTTTCCGGCCAGATTGTCTCTCCCGCCTGTCAGTCTGCCCTAACCTTCTCTCTCAGCCACCCTGTCAGACCTCTCCGGCCCCCTCGATCCAGGAGCCTCTCTCTGCCGCGGCTGCCAGCAGGAGGGGGCGCGCGGAGCGCGCAGCCGTCCTGGCGAAAGATCCCGAACGAGAGAAAAATCAATGGTACTTATGGCTGCGCTGGAGCAGGGTGACCTCGCCGTAGACTCCCAGACGAGGAGGCGATTTCTCGCTCGTGCCGCCGCATGCGCTCGCTCTCACTTCTCGCGTCTCTTTCTCGAGAGGGATGATGAAGCAGAAATGGAGGTGTTGAAATAATCAATGCACCGATGCTGGCGCGGCGGCGTTCCAGCGGCGACGAGAGGCTTTCTCCATCCAGTTACATTAGTGGAGATCCCTGGGTCCACCCCCACCCCCCCCACATATCCGGCATGGACGCATTCACAGCCCGGCGCTCGCGCCCCGGCACAATAGAAAAAATTAACAATCCCGCGAGTGGTGCGCACGCGCGCCACAGCGAGACGTGCTTTCAATTATCGTGCCTGTGTCTGGGCGCGATAATTGAAACCACATGGCGTCTATTACGCGCACCAAGCGTGTAATAGACACCAATAGGCTGTAGGTGGAGCAACGCACCCGCCTTTGGCCAATTGCATGCAGTCTTTTATAAAAGACGCACGCAAAGGCCAATGGGGTAGCACAAAAGGAATCGCACGAGCGTGTGTGATTCCAGGGTCCATTTCTGAACCCCGGACAAAAGGACTCTTGCCTGCGCGAGCACTGCTGTGCAGTGCAACGCAGGTCGCGAGACCTAAAAACGAGAGTCTGATATTTAAGGAGATCTTAAGGTAACTCCAATATCCTAGTCGGTCAACATGCTTCAGTATGGCTTTCTTCAGGACCTATGTGTAGTGCAAAGTGAGTGGTCTAAAAACGTGTTATTAGAAGACCATATATGTGACACAGGCGCTAAGGTGTGATATGTGGTAGAGGAGAATTTCCTCTAGTGGAGCTTTCCTGTGTGGAAGGAAAAAGACAAACATACAGAGAAACATTTAGCATACTGGTATAGTTGTTTCAGGAGCAGAGTGTCCGTGCTCCTATGCGGTCAAAGGCACAGTGAGGACAGGGTGTGGCGTAATTAGTTATAATAGACGCCTGGTAATTTATGCGGTACCGAGTGGTAATCAAGATGCGCATAACGTGGTGCATCGTGTAACTTAAAAACGGAAAGCGACAAAAAGAAAAGTATCTTACTCAGACAATATCCGAAAAGTGTCCCATGAGTTCCATGTGGTGGCCCGACCTGTAGTCACACTCTGTGAAAAAATTAAAAGCGGAGACAAAAGCGATTTAAAGTTTACCCGCATGCTTGGCTGTGACGGAATGCCAGCAGTGGGGTGGAGAGGCAGTGTTAAAGCATACCCCTCTTAGGATGTTCCCACTTCATCAAAGTCTAGGACCCTTCTCGGTACCTGCTTCAGCCGCCATGGAGCTCCGTGGTACGTTTATGTTTATATGCTTATATAGCGCTCGATTGTTGTGGCGTCTTGGCGCTGGGATGTGTGGACAGGAATAGTGCACTATGATTGATATAGGCCTATACGGATGTAAACAGCCAGGTTTTCATGCTCCTCAAAGAGCTGCAAGTTGGATTGAAGCTTCATGGATAGTGGCAGTTTGTTCCAAAGCTTTGCCGCACATTATGGTATCGCCCTGCCGCCCCCCCCACCCCCCCCCCCCCCCCCCCCACCAACATGCCCGTCTGGTCTTTGCAATCTTAATGAGACCCAGGCTGGCAGATCTTAAGAGCGCGTGGAGGGGTGTATGGTGGGAACAGTTTCCACACGCTGTTTGATGGGAAGCCAGTGGGGTGATTTAATTCCTGCAGAGGTTGACTGTCCTCTGGGTATGCCCAGGAGTAGTCTCACTGCGGCATTTTGTAAGGACTGCTATTTTCTCAGTTGGAATTTGTCGATGCCCAAGAATAGGGCATTACAGTAGTCTAATTTGGATAAGATACCATCACCGTCTTTTGCAACTCTTGAGAGATGTATGGAAAACATTTTCTCAAAGTTTTTAGTAGGAAAAAGCAGGATGAAGTGAGGCTGTTTACCTGGGCACCAAAGTTCAGTTTGTCATCAAAGATGATCCCTAAGTTCCTGACCTTATTCACCGGGCGGGGGCATTCTCCAGCCTTGATTGGCCACCAGGACCTGTTCCACAGGGACTGGCCCGGACCAAATTCCATCACCTCTGTCTTGTCTGTATTTATTTTCAGGAAGCTGTGACTCATCCAGGTCATAATCTCAGTGAGACAGACATGGAACCTGGCTGCTGTGGTCTCAGGCTGATTGGTAACAGAAATTACAAGTTGTGAATCATCAGCGTAAGAGACCAAGGCGAAGCCATGCCTCCTGATCAGATTAGCCAGTGGGGTGACGTAGAGGTTGAACATTGTCAGAGAAAGGGCGGACCCCTGTGGGACACCACATGGAAGATGGAAACAGTCAGATTTCAAGCCGTCCCAGAACAGCCTCTGCTCTCTTGCCTCCAAGGAGGACAGGAGGGCCAAGGCGGTCCCCTCTACCTCTACATCCCTCAGCCGCTGCACCGGAACTATGTGGTTCACGGTGTCAAACGCGGCCGATAGATCCAGGAGCAGGAGGACCGCCACCCCGCCCCCCCCCCCCCTCATCCACCGCCCTGCGGATCTCTTCGGTAGCCAGGATTAAGGCAGATTCGGTGGACTGGCGTGAGCAGAAGCCATGCTGGGACGTGTCCAGCAGATTGTGAACATCTAGGTAATCAATCAACACTGTGTTCAGTTGTTTTTCCAGAATTTTAGCCACAATTGGGAGGCCAGCTATGGGGCGATAGTTTTTTGGTTCATTGGGGTCCAGATTGGGTTTCTTTAAGAGGGGTGTGATCAATGCTATTTTCCAAGTTTCTGGATAGCAGCCAGATTCCAGGACTTGGTTTAAAAGGGGGGTGAGATTGTCGCAGATCTTGGGAGCAGCCTGATGCATGATAGTAGGGGGACAGGGGTCAATAGGTGAGCCGTTTTTTTTAGTTTTTTTTTTTATAGAAAGCGGGAGTTTTTGTGTTTCCTCGCTAGTTATTGGCTGGAAACGGGATAGTCTGCAGTGGATAGGTCTCACTGGTACTTTTTTTGAGGCCCTGGGGCAGTGAAGAAGTCATTATAGATTCCTTGCACCTTGTCTTGAAAATACCCGGCAAGTTTGTTACACAAGGTTTGATCGGGCTTGAAAGCATTGTCCTGTTGCGGTTTGGCTAGCATGCTAACCGATTTAAACAGTTCCTTTGTGGAGTTGCCAGCCTCCTTTATTTTGGTTGTGAAAGATTTTTTTGCGGCAATAATTGCCTCCTTGTATTGTAGAATAGCGGAGTTGTATGTAGATTTCATTTGATTATTAATAGTCTTGCCTCCAGAGGCGCTTGGCTCTTCTACAGCTGATTTTTAAGCATTTGAGTTCTGAGGTGTACCAGGGTGACGATATCTTAGCTCTCTTCAACGTCACTAGTTTTTTAGGTGCTACCTGATCGGCTGCTGACCATAGCCAGCCATTGAACTGCAGGGCTGCTGCGCTGTCCTTTACTAGCGTTGCAGGAAAGTGGTCGAGGGCTGACTCAAAGTCACTGCCCTTGACTTTATTCCAGCGCCTGATTTGTACCTTAGATGGCTTGACCTGTGTACAGAAATGTGGCTGCGTGACTTTGATGTTAAAATGAATGGCCTTATGATCTGTCCACGGCAGGGCTAGCAAGTTAGTCAGAGTAATATTGGGGTTACTTGTAAAAATCCTTTCTGTGTGTCCTGCCTGGTGGGTGGGTTTAGTTATGAGTTGGTTTAGGCTGAAAGCCTCGATTATCCAGCAGTCTAATTGTGTCCGTATTATTTTTGGATTCAAGATGGTAGTTAAAATCCCCAAGGATTGTGAGGAAGTGAGGGTCAGTGTACGACTCCAGAAGCGTCAAGAGGGCTTGGGAGAAAGCTGCTTTGGTACCAGGTGGACGATAGGTTAGTATCCCCATAAATGTCGAGAGGTTGTTTAGCTTTATGCAGAGATGCAGTGCTTCTGCAGGCAGAACAGAGATCGCCTCCACGCGTACATTTAAGTGACCGCGATAGTTGCTATGCCCCCCCTTTACCTTTCTCCCTGCCCTGTGAGAGAAAAGCATAGCCTACTGGTAGAGCAGTATTCCAGTCTGGCGCTGATGTGATATCTGTCCAGGTTTCAGTCACGAAAACGAAGTCTGGTGTGGAAAGTTGAATTGGATCTTCCAGCTCATGTTTGTGCAACGGACGTTTAGCAGAAGACACTTGCCAGACACCGTTGATGTGGCCTTGGGATCATTGATGATCCTGTTCGTGTCCTTGTCCCTGCAGCCATTCTCTCTATTTCTGCAGATTTCAAGCTCGTTGGCTTCCCAACCTTTCCCTGGCTTATTTGTAGGCGTTGGGACCAAAAAGGAATCGGGATTGATTCGAAATGGACAGTTAGTACAGAAAGCCTCAGTCCCATCCAGGTTTTGAGGGAGTAGGTCGTGAGGTGCACATGTGCTTCCTCGCATTTCGAACAGTCTTTGCCTAGCGTATATATGGGGCCCAGTTCGGCCAGGGGTTCTGGTGCTGGTCGTGCTCCGGGCGCAGACAGGCTTGCCTTTGGCGCGCCGGTGGCGGGTCCTCTGCGCCGTCACTCCAGCATGCTAGATATAGTAGTGGAGGGCGGAAAAGACTAGAGCGTCAACCCCGGTGCAGTGCGGTCCCGTCTAACATCCGGGTACCGCAGGGGCAGAACGCCAGGCTGGTTATGATTTTCTAAGAGGACTCTGGTGGATATGAAGTTTTAAAACGGATACAGTGCAGATAATTAAAAGTTTGAGAGTTAATCAATTGTGGTACAAGAAATTGGAACTGTGTGGTAGAATAAGTGGAGCTGGGCGGTGGTTTAAATACTCTGCTGGTTCCCACAGGTGTCACCTTTTATATTGCTTACATTAAAAATAGCCCAGAAAATGAGTGAAAAAAACAAAGGTTAAAGTGACCTACTTAGATGAAAATGTGAGTTTAAAATATAACATTTTAAACTCAAATGATTTAATTCACCAGTTTATTGTTAACCAAGTTACTATAACTTGCACTCTCGACATACACTGCTTATGACCTCACATATTACATCACTCATGAACTGTTCTATGACATCATTGATAAAATCACAGACATCTGAAATTTAATTCTTGATGTCCACACTGCATGGCAGAGGCGAAAGTTTTATAATGAAGGTTTATTTTATTTTTTTGCCTGGAAAAGCTGTTTGCCAAAATTAAGGTAACGGGTAACCCTTTTTGGACTAAGAATATTTAGATTTCGTTTACTTTCAATGATTAAACCCCCCTAACCCCACACACTCAATTGGCACAACGGTGAAGGCCAGTGGATTTATATAATTCTGTGCCTCTAGTGTTTACCACAGTTATATATTTACTGCATTTGCCACATAATTTGTAGATTTCACAGAAGATAATGTTTCTAGTTAAAATGTATTAAATTACTGCCAGAGAATGTGCCCCATAATTTGTTTTTGTTTTCTTTTTGCTGCATAACTTTGATACCCTTGCTGCTCAGTCCTAGTTGCCCTGACAATGGTATAGTTCTGGAGTTTTTTCTTTTATTGGAGGAGGCATTATGAAATATTGTACATATTTGACGGTTCACTGCTACAATCGCCAAAGCAGTACCTATGCACTGCAGCATTCCCAATGTCACTCCGTGAGCACTCTTCCAATCACCTTGTCAGCACCATGTACTTATCCAATCACTGCTCCAATACTTATAAATTCACCATTTACTCTATTTGCAGTACTCCAATCATGCAGTCACTAACCATGTACTTATGGAATGACCCAGGCACTAACAGATCTAGTGCTACAATCCCCTGAGGACTACCTTTGTACTCCAGCAATCCCCCTGTGAGTTTTTGACCACTATAGGTGTTATAGTTGTTTGGATTAGTACATGGTAGTGGCTGGGTGACTGGAGGAGTTCACGGGGAGTGACAGTGTGATTGCGGGACTGCATGGGTTCTACCTGGGGAATTGAAGGAGCAAATGAGAAGTGTGTAAGTGGTTAGAGGACTGTATTGGTAGTGCATAGGGGATTGTAGCAGTGATCAGTTAGTGCCTGGATCATTGCATGAGTACATAGCTACTGACTGAAACATTAGAATACTGCAAGGAGTGCCTGACTGAATTTATACGTGCTTGGGTATTGGCAGAGTGTTTGGCTTAGTACATTGTAGTGGCTGAGTGACTGGAGGAGTGCACGGAGAGTGACTGGATGATTGCTGGACTGCATGGGTACTACCAGGGGAATTGAAGGAGCAAATGAGAAGTGTATAGGTGGTTAGAGGACTGCATGGGTAGTACACGGATTGTACCAGTGCATGTGTTAGTGCCTGGATCATTTCATGACTACATGGCTAGTGACTAGATGATTAGAGTACTGCTAAGAGAGTGCTTGGTGAATTTATAAATTCTTGGGTTTTGGTGCAGTGATTGGATAAGGACATAGGACTGGCTGGGTGATTGGAGGACTGCATGGGTAGTACCAGGGGGATTACTAGACTGCATAGGTAGTCCTCAAGGGATTGCAGCAGTGCATGTGTTAGTGACTGGGTCATTGCATGAGTACATGGGTAGTGACTGGATGATTAGAGTGCTGCAAGGACAGTGCATGGTGATTTTATAACTGCTTGGGTTTTGGCGGAGTGATTGGATAAGTACATAGTGCTGGCTGGGTGATTGGAGGAGTGCATGGGTAGTGACAGAGGGATTTCTGGAGTGCATGGTTACTACCTGGGTAATTGGAGGAGTGAATCAGTAGTGTGTAGGTGGTTGGAGGTCTGCATGTGAAGTGCTCAGGGGATTGTAGCAGTGCATGTGTTAGTGCCTGGGTCATTGCAAGACTACATGGGTAGTGACTGGATGATTAGAGTATTGCAAGAAGAGTGCATGGTGAATTTATAAGTGCTGGGGTTTTGGCAGAGCGATTAGATAAGTATATGGTGCTGGCAGAGTGATTGGAAGAGTGCACAGGAAGCGACAGTGATTGCTGGACTGCATGGGTAGTGCTCTGGGGATTGTAGCAGTGCATGTGTTGGTGCCTGGGCCATTACATCAGTACATGGGTAGTGACTGGATGATTACAGTACTGTCAGGAGAGTACATGGTGAATTTATAAGTGCTTGGGGTTTGGCGGACTGATTGGATAAGTACAGTGTGCTGGCTGGGTGATTGGAGGAGTGCATAGGTTGTGAGAGGCAGATTACTGGACTGCATAGGTAGTCCTCGGGGGATTGTAGCACTACATCTGTTAGTGCCTAGGGCATTGCATAAACGCATGGTTAGTGACTGGATTATTAGAGTACTGCAAGGAGAGTGCATGGTGAATTTATGTGCTTGGGTTTTGATGGAGTGATTGGATAAGTACACACGTCACATCAGGCCATGCCCCCTCCTTGCACCACTGTGCAAACGCGCCCCCTGGTGCGTTGTAAATTGGGGGATTAAATCCCCTTGAGTCCTGAGGGTCCCTGGGGACCAACTAGCCCACCAGCTACCTCCAGTAAGCGCCACAGAGCTGTGCATACTGGAGGTACCTGGTGGGCTAGTTGGCACCCAGGGACCCTCAGGATTGAAGGGGAATTAATTCCCCAACTTAAAACGCGCCATGGGGCGCGTTTGCAGAGTGTTGCTGGGAGGGGCCTCCAGCGCAATGCCGGCTTTTTATAAAATGTTATTTTGAGAAGAGGGGGCTGTTGGCCCCCCTTCCTTTCCTATTTTTTGGGCCCTGGAGACCTCATCCCCCAGGGCCTGACCCCTATTTTGTTTAATTAAAAAATATATATATAATATATATATATATATATATATTGCGTGCCCCTCCTCCTGAGGCCATTTTTGGCAGGGCATGGGCAGTTTAAAGTTTTTTTAATATTTTTTCTATATATATATTTGGAGGGGGGCGCATGGCCCTCAGGCCATTTTCGGCCCCAGGGACCCCATCCCCCAGTGCATGACCAACATTTTTTTTTTTTATTTCTATTTGGCCCCCTCCGACACCCCCCCCCCCCCCCAGGCCATTTATGGTCCCGGGTACCCCATCCCCCGGGGACTGGCCACTTCGTTGGGGACCATGGGGGGAGCCCCAATGCCCTCATGGTCCTGCTGGCTCCCCGCCTTCTGCGGGATCCGGCATAGGTTTTCCACACAGGGAGCTGCTAACATGCAGCTCCCCGTGTGGAAAAGCAATCTGCTTTAGATTTTGGAAGCGAGAGCAGGAAACCTGCTCTCTCTTCTAAAATCCAAAGCAGAGTTTGTTATGGCAGGGCGAGAGCCGCACGGCTACTGCCCTGCTATAGCAAACCGCAGTGTCCCGGGCGTGGGCACCCCGGGACACTGCAGGAGCCGACCCTGGGTTGTGGGGGTCCCCAGGGCCATCGAGGGCTCCTGGGTGCGGGGGGGGGGGTGCGAAGCCCCCCTCCCTACTAGTGCACAGCCCCTGGGAGGTGGTGGGGTCAGGGGTCCGTAACGGACCCCCGCATTTACATTTTTAGTGCCCCCGTGGAGGTGGCGGTGCCTGGGGCGTAGGGGGGGGGGCTCTAGCCCTACCACACAGGTTTATTTTTAAAAAATAAGCCCCAGGGGGGTGGTGGTCCCTGGGGTAGCGGGGGCCCCCGCTACATAAATAAATTGCCCCCGTGACTTGGCCCACCCGGGGGCTTTGAAAATGAAGCGCGAGAGACCGCGCTTCGTTTTTGACCTTGCTTGAAATTTTTACAAAAAATGCTTTTTTAGGGACCCCCTGAGCAGGTCTGGGGGGGTGGGATCAGGTTGTTTTTACCCTGCCCCCTTTCTTGTTGTTTTATCTTTTCTCACCTTTTTCTTTCTCCCTCCTCGAAGCTCAAGATGGCTGCCAATACTTCCTGGTTTGAAGTGTTGGCAGCCAATTAGAGCCAAGCTCGTGCTCAGGGGTTAGGCTCCGCCCAGATATCGAAACATTTTATGTTTTGAATTTCTCAGGAACTACTGAATGGATTTACACCATTTAGCAAAAAGGACTCGTTCTGAACCAAGGGCTACCTTTTTGTCAAATTTGCTGTAATTCCGTTCAGCAGTTAGGGCAGTAGCTAAAGTTTCCTATGGAAAATTACAAGGGAAAAACGCGTTTTGGGACCCGCCTTTTTTCTCGGCCCAAGCTTGACGAATCGCCCCGAACCTTTCAAGACAGGAGCTGACCTGAGCGCCCCACAATTTTGAACATTTCGCGAAGATTCGTCAACCGGCGCCAAAGTTATTGGGAAAACAAAAAATGCTTTTCCTATGGAAACTGCATTTCAGCCCCTAGAGGCCTTGATCACATTGCATGCTACCATTTCCTGTACAATTTAAAGTGCCCCGTGCTAACAGAAAACAGACTGCCCGTCTATCTTCTTTACAGCAGTTACTCAAACTTGCACTATTGATGTGCAAATTGTCATATGTGCTAAATACGCAATAATATCTGTATGAATACAATACAGTACGATGTGCCCCTAGAGCATCTCTTGTGCAAACATACACAAATTATAATTGTATGAATACAATGACAGTAATACACGTGGTTGAAATGAATTATTAGACAATCCAATAGTAACATTTCACAAATTTCATTCATTTGTGGCAAATCTCAATTCAAACGGCAGTTGTCCATATACCCAACGACTGATATCTGGTTGTCGACAGGATGCTAACCAGCCTATATTATCATGTTTTCATGTAACCATGTGCAAGATGCGCAAAGTGTGTGTATAAATACACCCCAATAAACTTCTACTTAGTTAAAAAATCAGTCTAAAAGCATAATTTGTGGGCTAATGCCATTCGATACCGGGCACATGTAAATTGACACAACTGCTAAGGCCATGTAACCTGCTGTTTTTGTTCTGTTATGTGATTGTGCAAAATGTGCAAAATAATGTAAACGTTTTATACAATTATGCAGTTTATGATTCCTGAACCTCCCCTAAACCGCATATAAAGTGCTAGTGTGCAGATTGTAACATCTATAGCTTACTGCGACCGGCCAAATCGAAACGACCTCAGTAGCCAAATTGAAACAAGGTAAAGAAGAGAAAAAAAAAAGGGGGTGGGGGGGGGCGAAAAGAGAGATAAAATGAGGTGAATTGCCATCCAGGATAGAAAAGTATGTTCTTCTGTTCATGCCCCTAATGCCAAAGGATTCAGTTGATACCTTCCATGAAATAGTTAAAGCTGAAGTCAAAAAGCTGAATTTCAAAACTCAAAGGGAGGCTAAAAATCGATCAGTCCATCAACACAAGTGTCGACAACTAATCCAAAAATTACGGGAGAATGATTCGATTGTGGTACATAACTCAGATAAAGGTGGCAATGTGGTCATCTGGCCACTACAACAACACCTGGATGAAGCAAATCGACAACTCTCAGATTGAAATTGCTACAAAGTAAGCAATCGACAAGCGACTAGGACGGTACAAAATGATTCATATTCAAAACTTTTAGCCTGGAAAAGTGCAGGGCTCATCAAGTGAAATTCCTAAATAATGACTATCCCACTATGCCTATTATGTATCTAATACCAAAAGAACATAACTCAGGATACTGCTCGTCCACCAGGAAGCCAATTATATCCGCCAAACAGTCTTTTAGAAAATGTCTCGGTGTATATAGATTCATTTCTTCAGGAACATGTAAGGACCCTTCCATCATTCATTCAAGACACTACGGATTTTTTAAAACAAGTTCAGGACTTTGAAAGGCATAATGATTATTTGCTAATAGCATTCGATGTTTCCAATCTATACGCGTCCATTCAACATGATGATGGTATAAGGGCATTAGAATTCTACCTGGGGACTAGACCTATTGAATACTATGCACACAACAAAATGCTAATCAGTCTCACTAGATTTTGTTTGGAAAATAACTACTTTGTTTAACCAACAGGTGGGTGTACCACCAGGTGACAGGCGTATCTATGGGGGCCAGTTTTTCCCCTAGCTACGCCTGCTTACATATGGGGTGGTGGGAGAGAATGATTCTAACAAGTTTATATGCAGACACCATGGCACATAATGTAGTTAAATGGGTTCGATAAATAGACGACCTTTTTGTGGTGTGGCGTGGGGATAGAGGAAGTGCAGAGGAGTTTATAACCAAACTCAACAGCAATGACAAACCTGCACTTCACTCACAATATAAATAACAGTTCCATCACTTTCTTAGATGTAGAAGTATACGTGGCCAATGGGATGCTAGAAACCAAATTACACAAGAAACCCACGGCAGGGAACACGATACTTCACTCGATAAGCTTCCACCACAAACATACTATCCGCAGCATTCCCTACAGGGAAATGTTAAGAATTCGCAGAATATGTAGAAAAGAAGAGGACTTCGTGGTAGCGCAACAAGAGTGCAAACGCAGATTCTTAGAAAGAGGTTAATCTAAAAACACCATTGATGATGCCATCAAACGAACCAGAGCTTTGTTTCGTAAAGACCTGCTTTCAAAACATTCATATAGCAGAAACAAACCTCTCAGCAGTATAGGCCCTAACACTAGCAACCCAAGACTAATCCTCACATACAACAGACAAAAGGATAGTCTATATAAGATTTTCAAGAGCAACTGGCACTTTGTGCTAAGTGACCCAATTTTAGGGGAGAAGATACCATGTACCCCCACTATAACATACAGAAGGGCCCCAAGCACAAGGGACCCAATTGTCGGCAGTAGTCCAGAGGTTAAAACTGGGTCAAGCTTGCTAACTGACCGCAAAGGTTTTGTCAGATGTTCATCTTGCAGGGCATGTAAGTATGGTATTAATAGAACTACTTTCTGCTCTCCATTCAAAAACAAACCCTGCAAAATTGACAAACTATTAACCTGCAAGTCTGAATTCGCTGTCTATGTGCTGGAGTGCTCTTGTGGGCTGCAGTATGCTGGCAGTACCAAACTGCAAGTCCACAAGACAGTGCTCCAGCACCTTAGGGCCATCTCTAACTCTGATGCGACGTACCCCGTGGCACGCCACTTTAAAGAGGTCCATAACAACGACTTGGACAAATTAAGATACTTTGTGGTGGATGCTGTATTACCACTCAGGCGGGGAGGAAACAGGGAGGCTATCCTTAGACGTTTAGAGATTAAGTATATTCTTGAATTGGCTTGTAAAAGTCCAAACGGCCTAAACACGACAGAGGATCTGCGTACATGGATATAAACCAATATATAACATCTGATCCCATCTGGACCCTTTTAATATAAAGATAACGTGGATTTAGGTTTAAATCCTGTTTGCAGCTTGGCACTGATGTTTATGGAGTGTTGTGCCAAGACTCTTTGGGTGAATCCCTCCTCATTTCGGTCAGAGTTGTGGTTTTCTAAGCCATGTAAATCAGAGTATGCTGACATCTGAAGCTACTAGTATATATATTTTTCTCCCAAAAAGACTGTTGCACACTCCAGGGAAAGTAGCCAATTATATAATTTATTTGTGCCACAAATGTTCCAAAGCTGACAGTCGTTTCGGCCCCCTGGCCTTTGTTTGTGTGTGTGTGTATGTATATATATACATTTATGTCGTGCTCCGATCTAACATGCATTTGCAGGTATGTTGAGATGCGATCGGAGGATGTTTTCTATGTCTATTGCTCAAATCACACACCTGATGCATCTGATAATGAGGTTGTTCACTTTAAATATTGCTGTCACGTCCTCAAACGTTGTCATGTGATCAAGGCCCCACGAGGGCTGAAACGCGTAATGGCGGCATTGGTGTTGGGCACTAAATAAACGCTGGAACAAAAAGTACATTGGGTACGCTTCGTCTTTTGCCAAGGATTTTGGTTACCTGAAGGCGTTTTCTCTTCAAGTTATCTTCGAGACTGCTTCCTCGAATTGGCGTTTACCCCTCCTTCGGTTTTGGGCCGTGCGGCATGAAGCTCTGATTCCAAGGCTTTGGAATCCCCTGTTCTCCCGAGAAGGAGGAGTCGCGGTTGCCCCGGAACAGCGGAAGGACTACGAACAGTGTGGAGTGTGGAGAGAGTGTTTCCGGTGATCGTTGGTCGGCGGATCGGTGAAACCGGGTTCCTAATCTCCCAGATCGACACACGGTAGGAGTCCCGTTGAGAGTTCCGTGAAGGAGTGTGCCAGGTTTGCAGCGTGATATTATCGACGCACCAAACCTGTTTTTTCCAAACATTTTTCAAGCCCACAAAGTGACACCATGTCCGCAGACACGTTGAGGAGTAGGGAGGAGGCGGCAACTGATATGTTTATTGATCTCCCGATAGGAGAAAGAGTAACCAATTTGGTGTCTAACAGCCAGCCGGAGTCACCGCCAAAAATAAAGGAGCTGTTCAAAAACCTAGAGAAAGCAAGCAAGGCTGAACAGGCTAAATGGTGGGAGCACCGCTCGCTCACCCGATACTTGGAGGTGGGAAGGATACCCCGAGGTTTGCGGATCATGCTGGCTCCCTCATATGATAACCCAGACCCCCGGATGCTGTTGGAGTGGGCAGAGAGTAACCTGGAGTCCTCCCGCCGTCTGGTAATAATACTGGTTAAGTACGCGGAGAGTGATAGAGTTACCCTGCAGAAACAAATCGACGAGTTGAATATCGAAATTGAGAAATTACCTGATGCATCTCTGGTAACAAAGTATCGGGAGGAAATGGCAATACGACTGCGCCGAGAGGAGGATGTGATAAAGAAGAGGAAGACGTATAAATTTCAGCGCGACCGCCTAGATTATGAGCATGGTCAAATCTTCACATTCGCCAAAAAATACGACAGCGTGAAAGCGAATAAGAAGTTTATCTCTAAAACAACTGATGCAACAAAACAACCTGCCAACACTGCCATACCTGATACCTCTGCCTCTGAGTTAAGTTCCAATGTGGATAGTGAATCTGACAATGATCAACAAAGGGCGCAGAGATTGGGGTTTCGCAAATTTACATTGACCCAGGAACTGGAGTGTATGCGCCAAGATCGCAAACAAACACTGCGCTCGAGTGTCCGAAGTGCAGATACAAACAAAATGCCAACAGAAAACGGAGCGCAAGGAGGAGATGCAACAAGTTGCGCAAACGGGAACGCAAAGAAACCTTACAAGAAAACCCGCAAGCAGTGGCAACGCAGGTAAATTCATTATGTAATCAGAATGATCCCCTGACTGTCATAAATCTCACTGATACTGTACTAAGTGAACAAGGGAACAACATTTTGGCATTAGGACTAACGTATAGTGCCAACAGTAATTTTGACTATGCAAATACTAAAATCGATGTATTCAGATTTGTTCGTAAATTGAAACTGCGAAAATTCTTTTCAACACACAAGTCAACCAGAACAATGATACCCACACAGCCTGTTCTAAGTCCCACCTCATTAACAGCAGGGGATGCTGGGCTCCTACAGGACCTTATTCAAATGCAGGATGAGACCATCACACATCCAGCTAACCTTTGTCTGGGGCAGGGAGGAGCTATAGCACCTACCCCATTCAAACCTAAATCTACTTTCTGTCCCCTCATGTTAAAAGATAACATCGATATGTTCCAAGACAAAGTATCACAAGAACTAAAGAGTTTGCATCTTAAACAATCCAATATCAATAAGAAACATCGATATCGTGACTTTGCTTATCACCAACTTGTAAAGAAGTTACAGAACAATGTCAATATTGTGGTCCGCCAGTCGGACAAGGGCGGCAATGTGGTACTATGGCCAAGAGACATGTACATGGAGGAAGCATTGGGCCAACTAAATGACAGACAATGTTATAAAAGATCCACAATGGCGGAGGTGAAACAGGCATGGAACTTATTCCATATGAAGTTAATGGGTTGGAGAAGCATGGGTCTACTAACAATGGACGAGTTCAAATTTCTCAAGAATGACCATCCAGTGATGCCGATAATTTACTTCATTCCTAAAATTCATAAGAACAGTGTGAAACCACCAGGCCGTCCCATCATTTCCGCCTGCAACAACATTATGGAACACACCAGCAAATATGTTGATTTCTTTTTGCAGGATTTTGTAAAAAGTCTTCCATCATACATTCTTGATACTGGTGATTTATTGAAGAAAATGGAGGGTTTAATATGGCAACCAGGGTACCTTCTTATATCTTTAGATGTATCCTCCTTATATACTAGCATCCACCATAGGGACGGTTTAAAAGCCATAGAATATTACTTAAATTTGAGACCCATTCATTTTCATCAGCATAACAGAATGTTACTGTCAATGATCAACATGTGCCTTGAGAATAATTTTTTCCTGTTTTCCAACCAAGTATTCCAGCAGGTGAGGGGCGTGGCTATGGGGGCATGTTTTTCCCCAAGCTATGCTTGCCTCCATTTGGGTTACTGGGAGGAACATGTCCTCGTACCCACATACTCTAAAATTATGTCTGAAAACATTGTCAAGTGGTACAGGTATATTGATGACCTTTTAATAATTTGGAATGGATCAGAAAGTGAAGCTAAGCTATTCATAGACAATCTCAACAACAATGAATTAAATCTTGGCTTCTCTGGGCATATTAGCGACACCTCTATTTGTTTTTTGGATATTGAAATTCGGGTTTGTTCTAATGTATTACAGACCAGTTTGTTCAGAAAACCAACGGCGGGTAACGCTATACTCCATGCTACTAGTCATCACCCGGCACATGTAATTAGGAGTATCCCATACGGGGAAATGCTTCGTATTAGAAGAATATGTAGCAATGACACTGACTGTAGTATAGCACAAAAAGACTGTAAAACTAGGTTTTTGAGTAGAGGTTACCCAATGGAACTCATTGATAAAGCCATCTACAAAGCCAATGAACCAGGTAGGGCACTAGCACTACTAGGCAGAAAGAAACCGGTTTCTGGTGTACACACGGAGTCCAGATTGATTCTGACATATAACAACCAACATCAGACCATACGCAAGATCATAAAGAAAAACTGGCCACTGATTGTGAATGATCCTGTATTGGGGAGTCAATTACCACGATCTCCCAGTATCTCATACAGGAGGGCCAGGTCCCTTAACAATTGCCTAGTGTCCAGTAGCCCCGAAATCAGAACTAACAGTTCTTGGCTCAATAGCAGCACAGGTTTTTTCAAATGTGCAGTTTGTAAGGCCTGTAAAAACGGGGTCAACAAAACAGAATATACTACTCCCCTTAGTGCGAGTCCTGTCCCCATTCAGCACAAACTTACCTGTTAGACTGAATACGTGGTGTATGTGCTGGAGTGTCCATGTGGCCTGCGCTATGTGGGTAGTACCAAGCTGCAGGTCCACAAGCGGATACTCCAGCACCTACGAGCCATCACCAATGGGGACACCACGTACCCAGTGGCCAGGCATTTCAATGAGTCTCACAATAGTAACCCAGCAGGCCTGAAATACTTTGCCATAGATACAGTCTTGCCCCTAAGAAGAGGTGGTAATCGAGAGGCATTGTTGCGCAAATTAGAAACCAGGCACATTATTCTCATGGATTGCAAAACACCAAATGGACTCAATGCTAGTGAAGACTATTTTACCTGTCTCTAAATATTTTTGAAAAAATTATGTTTTAAAAATAACTGTTTCAGCATTTTAACATATAAGACTGCCTTCTCCCGAGACCAATTTGGTCTCTTTTTTCGATTTTTATATAACATATATTTTTTTTATACACACACAGTTGGTTTGCACATATTTATGATGATTTTATCTCTGCATCTTTTTTACGTACAGCAATGTGACATTCAATGATGGGTATGACTAGCATTTGTCTCACATTATTGACATAGTGTCTAATAGGATCTAAGGTAACAAATTCAGAACGTGAACACATGCATTATTTTTGAACTGATTAAATGTTCATTAGCTATTCTTTGTAAACAAGGTACTCTAAATTTTATATATGATATTTATTTATTTATCTATTTATCTATATTTATGCGGGCATGTATCACATTTTGTATCTATTTTACAACTCACACATGGTTTTAACCCCTTCGATGCTGCGCAGATTCCGCCGCTGTGCTGACGGAATCTTGCGCGGGTGTGGTCATGACGGAATGGTTCCGTCATGAGCACAGCTCAACCGTGGGTCATGACGGAACCATTCCGTCATGAGCACCGAAGGGGTTAATATGTATAAAAACAACAAGGTTTTTTTAAGAACATGTGGCTAAATATGTAATGCTTTTGTGTTTTATTCTTTTATGTATATATTTATATATTTATATACTGTGTATGTTCTGGGTAGATTCTTGTCCTTTACCCCATTTCCCATATTATACGGTGATTCCTAATCATGTATTTTACATTTATGTCGTGCTCCGATCTAACATGCATTTGCAGGTATGTTGAGATGCGATCGGAGGATGTTTTCTATGTCTATTGCTCAAATCACACACCTGATGCATCTGATAATGAGGTTGTTCACTTTAAATATTGCTGTCACGTCCTCAAACGTTGTCATGTGATCAAGGCCCCACGAGGGCTGAAACGCGTAATGGCGGCATTGGTGTTGGGCACTAAATAAACGCTGGCACAAAAAGTACATTGGGTACGCTTCGTCTTTTGCCAAGGATTTTGGTTACCTGAAGGCGTTTTCTCTTCATATATATATATATATATATATATATCTATATATATATATATATATATATATATATCACTGAAAAAAACATAGGTTTCAGGGGCGTTATAGTTAGGAATTGGCATTTTAAAAACTTTAGAAATTCACTGAAAAAAACATCAGCAGTGCATTGCGGGAGCGCGAGTTATAGTTAGCTGAACTAACTATAACGGGGGAATTTCTAGGGTTTTGTATGAGGGAAATGTCCTGCTAACTATAACGCCCCTGAAACCTATGTTTTTTTCAGTGAATTTCAAAGGTTTTTTTAAATGCCAATTCCTAACTATATCAGGCCTGAAACCTATGGTTTTTTAATTGAATTTCAAAGGTTTTGTAAATGACAATTTTGAATGTATTACTTGTTATACTGATTTTTTGATACTGATTTACTATATTTTTTTAAACTATTTATTTTTAGATTTTTTTTTAATTACATTATAATTACGTTATACATTACAATACAAAATACTTTAGTTTAAATACTTGGCAAATAGGCAACAGACTTTTAAGTACAGTAGTTAAAGTTGTTGCAATGGGCAACACAATTTCAAACAAAGCAACATTGAGCTCAATGTGAATTTCTAGTGAAATGCAATTAGTTACTTTATGGATTACTTTTCTAACCACAGGACTGGATCCTATATTCAGTCCTTGGAAATCTCTTGTAAACAGTTGAGTAAAAGCGCTTTGGTTACAGTAGTTATTTTTAAGGAATATTATTGTATTTTAAAAGTTGACACTTAGAAATGTTTTCACATAGAATCACCAATGTTATCCTATGGCAGAAAATTCACTTAGCAGGTAAGTAGTGTTATCGTTACTTTTTCTTACTCAGTGGTGGATCGTGGATCCAGCACTGGCCAACCTCCTGTAAACAGTTGAAAGAATGTGTTTAAGTCATACAGACGATTTTTTAGGAATATTTTTAGTTTGTGAAAATAGACACTTAGAAACTCTTCTGGTGAAAACCACACAATGGATTCCTATGGAAGGAAATACAAGTTACTGGTAAGTACGCTTAGAATTACTTTTCAGGGTCAGTGCTGGGCTGAAAGATGCAGCCCTGGGTTCTCTCCTGATAACAGGTGAGTAAATCGGAATTCGTAGTTCGGCTGATTTTAGAGGAATATTTGTACAATGGTAAAGGAAGGGGGCGGGGCTTGAGGTAATGTGTGCAAACACGCCCTGTGGCGCGTTTTTAAGTTGGGGAATTAATTCCTCTTCAATCCTGCGGTCCCCTGGGGGCCAACTAGCCCACCAGGTACCTCCAGTATGCGTCGGGGAGCTGCGTTGCAGAGCGGTGTTCAGAGGCCACGCACCTTTTTACAACACTCTGCAACGCAGCTCCGTGGCGCTTCCTGGAGGTACCTGGTGGGCTAGTTGGCCCCTAGGGGACCTCTGGATTGAAGAGGAATGAATTCCCCAAATTAAAAACGCGCCACAGGGCGTGTTTGCACACATCACCTCAGGCTTCGCCCCCTACCTTCACCACTGTGCAAACGCGCCCCGTGGCGCATTTTAAGTTGGGGGATTAAGTCCCCTTGAATCCTGAGGTCCCCTAGCGGCGAACTAGGCCACCAGGTACCTCCAGTAAGCGCCACGGAGCTGCGTTGCAGAGAGGTGTAAAAAGGGGTGTGGCTTCATTACACCTCTATGCAACGCAGCCCCCTGGCGCATACTGGAGGTTCCTGGTGGGCTAGTTGGCCCCCAGGGACCCCCAGTATTCAAGGGTAATTAGTTCCCCCTTCTGCAAACATTGGCTCCAGGAGGGGGGCCGCGTGGCCCCCCTCCCACACGGACAAGTTGCCCCGGGGGGTGGCGGTCCCCGGGGCTGGGGGGGCTGCGAACCCCCCCCACCCATTTTCTATAAGCCCCGGGGGGTGGTGGTCCTCGGGGCTGGGGGGGGGCGTGACCCCCCCCATATAGTATCTGAGCCCCGGGGGGGTGGCGGTCCCCGGGGCAGTGTGGGGGGGGATTGGGACCCCCCACACTTTTTTATTTCTGCCCCCGGGATTTGGCCAATTACCAAAGAAGCGCGGGAGCCCCGCGCTTTTTTTTTTTTTTTTACATTTTCGGCCGAAATTCGCGCTGGGTGCGCGAATCTCGCCGATTATTTTTTTTTTTTTTTTTTTTTTTTTTTAATACTTTTTTTTGGCCCTGGGGGTCCTTGTGGGACCCCCTGAGCAGGCCTAGGGGGTCAGGGTGTTTCTACCCTACCCCCTTGTCGCGTTTTGCGCCTTTGTTTTTGTGCTTTCTTGTGCCTCGGTTCTACCGAGGCACAAGATGGCTGCCAACACTTCCTGATTCAGAGTGTTGGCAGCCAATTAGCATTCAGCTCGTGCTCGGGAGGGTTCGGGGAGGATCCGCGGATCCTGCCCGGCCATAGATATCACTAACTTTTAACTCTAATTTTCTCAGGAACTACTGAGCGGATTTAAACCATTTAAGCAAAAGGCACAAGTCTGAACTGAGGACTACCTCCTTGCCAAATTTGGTGTAATTCCGTTCAGCAGTTCGGGCTGTAGCTGCGACAACTGGACCTATGGGAAATTGCATGGGGAAAATGCGTTTTTGGGGCCCCCCTTTTTTCCTCGGCCCCCGCTTGACGAATCACCACAAAACTTTCAGGGTAGGAGCGGAGCTGGCCAAAAGTTTAGAAAAATTTGGCGAAGATTAATCAACCCGCGCCAAAGATATTCCCAATAGAATGTTGCGGATTTCCTATGGAAAATAGGTCCTAACTATAACTATCTACTGGCGACCGCCAGTAGATAAAAAAATATAAATATATATATATATATATATATATATATATATATATATATATATATATATATATATATATATATATATATATATATATATATATATATATATATATATATATATATATATATATATATATATATATATATATATATATATATATATATTTACAGGGGGAAAAAAGATAAATGGGAGTTATACTTCTAACTGCAACACACAATTGAAATGTGTCAGTTAAGGTATGCAGCGAATGCCTCGATTACCTTTTTTCCAGTTCCCTTGGCAAATGAATCTTTTGTGCATGTCGGGGGACATGCTTTACCATAATTGTGCTTTTTACATTGTATTTCCAGTGTATTTGTTTTTAATACTTTATTGCAAACCTATGCTGTTAGGAATGCCAGGGGTTGGCCGCAAGGGTTCGCTAGTAGCCAGTTTCTTGCTAAAATAACTGCAGGTGGCCAATCCCTGCTCCGTGCAGTGTCCTCTGCTCACAGCCTGTAGCTCTCCTCTGTCATTTTTAGGTCTCGCCTAGGCAGCGCCCAAGCGTTGCTTTGGAGTGACCGTTTAGAATCACTCCGGGCTTTTGTAGAAACAGTGCAGTACATCCACTGTTTCTACAAAACAGTGCATGTACTGCACTTTTTCTAATGAGCCCTCGTGCATGTACGGCGTTTACCTTCAGGAGCGAGCAGCTGCGCCATCTGTTTGCAATTATCGTGCCTGCTGCTGCTTGCTCCCGTGAGGTAAACGCTGAACATACACGAGGGCTATAGATGGACTTTAACTTTCGCGGCCGCAGGGCCGCGCTTGTCTTTCAGCGCTTGTTTCTTTATAGCACATTAAATACTCCTTTCTACTTGTTAGCCAGAACCCTGTGCTCTCCTGCAAAGCTGCTCCCTCGCAGAACTTGATGAATGAGCCTTGCGGCGAGCCATAATTCAAAGTCTATTTTAGGTCATAAAAGTACCTTTTTGAATACGCGCAAACATATATATGTATAGTTTTATGTTAAATATAAATGCCCTGGCTCTGCCGTTTCCTCTTCAGATGGAAAGCCAGCAGCGCCGCATTAAAAGCGCATCAGCGTATGGGAAGCAATCTGTTTCTATCCCTCTGATAGCGCGTCGGCAGGACGTGGGACGGGCTCTTTTAGAATCTTTCCCTCTCTTAAAATCTATCGGCACCTTATCGCCCCCATGTGAAACCTAAAGTCACTAAACTGCCATTGTCTCTCCGCCTTGCTTCCGCCATTACGCGCCTGCCTGGCTCTCGGCCCCGCGTGCAGTCTGCTGTAATCTAGCAGTGTGCTATCGGGCCTTTCTGGGAGCTGAAAATGGCCAGGCCTAGAGATGGTGCTAGCCTCGCTCGCCGATAAAGTTAGAGTTCAGCTAGTGATGAATGTTAAGTAACTACACCCCGCACAGATAGAATATAGACTTGGCAGAGGGAGCAGGGCCCGTCTGAAACCAATCTCCCAGATATCAGCAGAGCTGCTTTTTCTCAGGCTCTCCCTTCTGCCTTTTTCTATCTGTCTCTCTGGAGCCCCCCTCGTGCGCCCTGTCGACCAAGGACAGAAGTGCTGGACGCTCCTTAGGGACCGAAATGGCATGGGTGGGTGTGAGATGGAGTCCACGTCTCCTGCCACCTTGTTCTGCCGATAAGTCGTAGGGAAGTACCGTTGCGACCCCTTGACCTACCACGGAAGGTGGTAGCTATTGCCAGCTTGTCACGATTGCTTGACACTGCATGAATATATAGAAATTAGAGAGGAAGATGGGCAGTCACACCCTAGCACTGTCTCCCTATGCATCACTGAGGATAAAGAGTCTTGTTGCACCTGCTGCAGTCATCCGTCTCCTTTACCTAGGGTGACCAGATTTTGAAAACCAGAAACCGGGGCATTTTGCAACAAGCATTGGCATTGCCAATAGGTCTCGCCTTTGGGACCTTATAAGTATTTAATTATGCAGCACAATATCCTTGGTGCAACATCAACTGTTGCATGGCTAAACACTTATAATGTCCCAAAGGTGAGACCTATTGGCTATGCCAATGCTGGTTTAATCTTCACCCGCGCTCTATAACTCACGCTACCTTTTATCTTTTTTTTAACCCCTTTTTAGGTTGAGCCTAGAGCAGCGTATGCGCTGCTTGCTTTACTTTTAGTAAGGGGCTTTTCAAAGTGCTACCTACAAGCTTTTCTTTGCCTGAAGCTTGCGTGCATGCTCGCATACACGCGCCATCTGCCTTTCTAATCTCTTCCTCCGGGCCATTACTTTCACTTTCCGCGCGGCCAAGGCTTGTCTCAATATATCTCTTCTTTAAGTCAACGGCGTTTCGATCCTTATCAGGAGGATTTAGGATCATCATCAGGACTAATCAGTTAAATTGCCCATATTCAAATGCCTCGTGGTACCAATAGTGGCAACGTAGGGGGCGCCGCGTATAAAGCGGGTAACTGGTTCGCAGGAGTCCCGAGGGACGCGTTTCGGAGGTACAATGCCTGGGACAATTAATTCCCGGATTTAAGGGACACGGTGTATTGGTTCGTCTCAATGCGGTGAGAGAAACGAATTCCGAGGCCACGCGAAAGACAGCTAGTTCGGACAATGCCGGATCGACTGTGAACTACTTAGTTGTCCACCTTACACATTCAAATTTCTGTAAATAACGTCTTGTGAAGGTGGCAGTATTTGTATTAGATGTTTCACTACTCATTATTTTCTAAAACGGAAACATCATTGTAATTGCCTGAATGTGTTCTCAATTTTTGTCCTCACGATATGCAAGTCTCAGGGTACAGGCTTGTGTCCCACTAAGACTCTACTTACATTTTCTGGATCATTGCTAACTATTTCTACTTATTAAAGTTGCCCTGTCCGGCTGGACATTGGCTGTAATATAGTACCAATCTTGCCTATATTCATTGTATGATTACATTTTTTTGCTTTCAGGGACCATTGTTTCCTGTAATAAATATCCCTCCTCTAGGCACACCAACTGGGGTGAGTTTGTAATTGGGCCTCAAAGTGGTGTGTTGAAGAGACTGGCGGAGCGGTGTCAGGGGCGGAAGTCGTCATGCGAGAGGCATACTGACCTATCCACACCTTTTTATTGGCTCCTGTCTCCTTGGAGGCAGCCACCTTTGTCACAGTCCCCATTTTCCTCCGGTGTCAAACGGAAACCAGGGCTTCGTTGTCTCTCCTTCTTGGTGGCACCCAAGGGAGTAGCCAGAAAAAATAAATACCCCCACTTGAGCCCACATCTAAAATGGCTGCGAGTGAAAAGTTTCTCTCTATAAAGGTTATCCTTTCATATTTCCTATCGTTTCTCTTTTCGCCCCTTCTGCTTTCTCTCTTCACCCATCCCCCTCCTCCTACCCCCTTTCCTCTCCTTCAAGTGTCCCCCTTTCCTGTCTCTCAGGCTCCCTTTGCATCCCTCCTTCCCTCATTTGGTCTTCCCTCTCTCTTTCATCACCTCTCGTGCGTGCTGCGTCTACAGCAGAGAACACTTGACATTAACACTATTAGGGTGTTTTTTTATTTACATTCCTTCCCATCCGGAATCCACTCGGCGCCCGTGTCCGAAGTTCAGTGGTGAAGCTATGGATTCACTTAGTGTGTTACATGGCACGTGATTTTTCTAAACACTAGCATAACTTTGTAGGCTACGCTTTGGTTGTTGAGTCTGGACGATATTCATACTATAGATGCCTTTGGACTTTTCCATGCCTGTTCTACATTTCGCATGTGATTACAATGAGGCATCATGGGACTTGCAGTCCCGCTTGTTTCAACATGCTCTTCATGGATCGGCACTTGAGATCATAAACACACATTATGTCACATTTTGAAAGTCTGGCATATGTATTGACCTTAAGCTTCAATCGCGCCTACTTGTTTATATTTAATTCCGCATTGAGCAGCCATGCATTTTATTTCAATTACGAGTGTGTTTTACGGGCTTAGCCTTGAGCGGTTTCTATGCTAATTAAGGGATCAGCTGTACTTAATCCTATCTCCCTGACGCCTCATGTTTATGCAGCATGCTTCATTTTTAAATGATATACGAAAGTGGTATGCGCAATTTTTAAGATATACGACGACAGCGGATGTTCTTATATAATGAAATAGATACATTTCCACTACAATTGTCAATTCTATACATTGCATGTATTTTACAGTGGTCCGATGATGCACTTTCCAGTTAATGGATTTATGTTAAATGCACTGAGTTTTTATAATTGTTTAGTTATTATTATGACCACTTATTTTACAAATGTATTTCACGTGTATGTATTTTGCGTGCACTTTCTCTCCGTTTTAATCCGTGTGTATCTGTTTTCAAAAAGTTGGAACCAATATCTGTTTTCTATGTCTATGATAGTGACATAGTATAAATGTTCAAAGTAAATGGCGCTCACCAGATTGAACAAGCATTGGCATAGCCAATAGGTCTCACCTTTGGGACCTTATAAGTGTTTAACCATGCAACAGTTAATGTTGTTGCACCAAGGATATTGTGCTGCATAACTAAATACTTATAAGGTCCCAAAGGCGAGACCTATTGGCTATGCCAATGCTTGTTGAGAAAGTCGCAACTCTGATTTGGGGGGGAGGTTTCTCCACAAAATGGCGCATAAAACTATGACAACTCATACAATTTTGTGTTGACTCAAATCATGCACTGTTTTATGTTTTATTCCTGGATCTGTTCTAGTTTTCCACACCTCTGACTCCAACATCTGTATTCTACTATATATTGCTTAGATCTTAAACTACTGATATCTGCTATCTTCCTTAGTGTTTACTTTCATGCCACGTACTGTGCAACTGTTTTTCTGTAGGTAGGAGCATAATTTATTTTAGGAGCTGAAAATCTCAAAACTCATCTTGTTTTTTTTTTTACACGCTGCCGTTTGTTTTTTAAATCTTTTCCCCTGCACAGAGCTGCATGAAATTGGCACGACGTACCTTAACTAAATCCATTGCTCAGTTTGGTGCAGATCCATCCAGCTGGTCAAAATTAATGGGCACATTAAAAAAATAAAAATTGCCATGGAGAGTATGGCTGAGCTATAACTAAACAGTGGTCACTGCTGTGCAAATATATATATTCGGGAAGAGAGTTTTGCAATGCCCTATCTGTTTGTGTGTATGCCGTGTTCATAATATTGAGGACACTGTTCTTTTCACACCCTCCTTGAAGGCGTAAATGATCACTTGCATTGGAATGTGCAGAATGTTGCTTAGGGTTAGCTATCCAGTTGCAGTTCGTTGGCAACTGCATACTCTAAGCCACTAGCAGGTGCATTTCAGTAGCTTCTTTCTATAAATGTCCTGGCAGTTACTCTCTCACTGGATGGTATGTTACCTCTTCAGTACGCCATTCCTACTTTCACATAAGCAGCCCTGCACGATCACCATCGTTTCCATTGTACGTTTTTAGGGTTGATATGTGGCGCCAAAAAGCTGACCTCTGCGTGTGTGCGGGTTTCTCGCGCTTAAGTTTTTTCCTATATCCTGATGTTTCGATGCATCAAGATTTCATAGTCAAGTGACATGACTGGTGTCCTGTAACTTAGAGGTTGGTATTTAACCCCATTTTATGTTAAGTCACGGTTACAAATTTGTGTCAACTTACTATCCAACCCACCCGGAGTATGTTCCCCAAAATGGAATATTTCCAGCTAATAATATGCCTTTAGTTGAAAGAAGGTAGAGCTTGGGCTATTAAAAGGCTCAACATTAAAGCTAGAATTTTTCAGCAAGCCTCTTCTTTCAGGTCCCGCACAAGCAGTTCTATTGGCAGCTAAGTCACTCTCAAAATGTTTATTTTTTTACTCCTAGTTAAGCGATAATCATAGGCAATTAGGGAGTAACTCCATAATGCTAGCAGATGGTTACAGTTGAGCTAGTATAGTTTAAGCTTGAGGACAAATCTTGTGATTTTCATTTTACTTATTGGTTGCAAGTATTGAAGGACAATGACCAGCTTCTGTATTGTTGAATTTGTCTAACCCTCATAAAAGCCTTTGGTTTGTGTCTGGTTTATTTCTCAATATGGCAGGATTGGTCAGGTCATGGAAGATGTTCACAATTTATTTCAAGTGGGTGTATTCTCTGATGCCTGTAGCAAAGTTTCCTTTTACTCATTTGGTGGTTTTTGTAGCATCTCCATTCTGTGTTCATTCACCACTTTCTGCTCCAGTTTAAACAAGTCTTTTGTATTTGTTGGCTGCTTTGTTTTGTGCTTTCACCTAGCAATATTGTTTCGAGAGTCACTCATCACATGGTTTCTTTCAAGATGCTCTAAAGAAATTTTGAAATTCACACGGCTATGTAGAACTGACCTTGTATTCATTCACAACAAAATCTGAAATACAGCACCAACTCTATCACTGTACTTGCTACGCTTAATTGAACCTTCATTGACTGTTGCGGATCCTGGCCCCCTGTTGTGTTAGGCCCAAAATGTCTTCTCTATGAAAAACTAGCAACTTTGGCCTAGAAGATTTACTACATCATGGAATACAGCTGAGCTCCATGCTTCAAATATAATCATGGAATGCAGTTGGCAGTTTCCTCTACTTTCGTTGCTGCATGTGGGCCTTAAATTGTTTGCTTAGTCCCCTGCCCCTCCAGTGTCCACACCCGCAAAACGCTTTAGTGTGTTTTTGCTGGCACACAGCCACGATGTCGGAGACCGGATATGATATTTCCTCCAAGGGTGGCAGACCATCACATCAGACAAGTGGGTCTTCCAAATTGTCCATTGGGGCTATATACTATCATTTTTCTTCTCCACAACACTTTCCACTGCCTTCAAGGTGTCTGACGGAGGACCATTTGTCTGTCTATGGTAGGAAGTGCAGGCCCTTTTGGCCAAAGGTAGGGTTCTGGCCTCAAAAGAAACTGGGTGTTACTGGCATTACTTTTTTGCGCCAAAGAAAGATGGAGGCGTTGGCTCTATTTCAGATCTTCGCCCGCTCATAGCTGCCTTGTAGAAGGAAAAATTCAAGAAGCTGGTGCTAACCTAGGTCCTGTTTGCCCTCGTCCCTGGAGACTGATTGGCAGCGTTGGACCTGCCAGATGCTTATTTTCACATCCCTGGTCTGCAAATCCACAGGCACTACCTGCAGTTCACGGGGGGGGGGCAAGGGGGGGAAGAGGAGGAAGAGGAGGAGCATTTTCAATTCGTATTGCGGTCATCGTGGCCACAGACCATTTGAATCATCCTGGACCGACGAGTAACACCGGTCATAATCATGCTAGCCTTCTCCGCGGCCTTCGACAGGGTCTCCCACAGCACTCATCAGAAGACTCCCATGAAATTGCCATACCAGGACCCGCGCTCAATTGGATCTGTCCTTTCCTCATGGGAAGAATCCAAAGGGTCAGGCTGCACCCCATCGCAGATCAGACCAAGAAACTGATGTGCGGAGTCCCACAAGCATCGACCCCGAGCCCCACCCTTTTCAACATTTACCCTGGTTGCCAACATCATCCAATCACAAGACCTCACAGTCATCTCCTATACCAATGACACCCGACTTATCCTTTCCCTCACGGACAGGACACCTGCCACCAGAACAAACTTCCTTATGTTCATGTAGTGAAGTGAAGAAGAGTGGCGCCGCGGCCAAGGCGATTGGCTCCGGAATCTGGGGATCACGGTTCGATCCCCGGCTGCAGATTAGCCCAGCACCATGTGACTCTGGGCAATAGCTTGCTTAATCTTCCCGACGGCCCCCAGCGCCTATAGACCCTTACGGGTGATTGTTCGCGCTTTACAAATGTGGATTATTATTATTATGATAGCGGATTGTGACAATTTGTTTTCACTGAAATACTTTGTGATGCCCCAATGGGACGTGAACTTAGCACTCACATTTCTGATGTGCGCTCCTTTTTTAGCCATTTCAAAAATGTTCCTTGAGACATCGAACCGTGTAATGTCTTTCTCATCATCATAACATCAGCTAGATGTGTGAACTTCAGGCTTTCACACCACTCTCTTCCCTGATATGTTGGTTTTGAGGACCAGGGTTTAATTTCTACTAAAAGGGGTTACTCCTTTTCATGTCCGGCAGGATATCACTCTTTCAGAATTCTTTGATCCGCTTAATCGCTCTATGGAGGAAAAGAGACTCTATGATTGGATCTAAAAGAATAAAAGAACAAAGTTTCTATATCAATCATACCAAGGAACAATAAATGTCCAATCAGCTCTTTGTAGAGTTGAGCAGAGCAGTATAAAAACAGACCATGTTGCAACTGATTGTGGTCTGCATAAAAATCTGCTTCACGCTGGCAAAAAACACAGCCCCCAGAAGGCTTGTGTGCTCATTCTAGAAGGGCCAAAGCTGCTACCACTGTTAGCCTGGAGAGTTCATGTCTTTGGGATCTGTCAATCTGCTGTGTGGTCATTGTTGAAAGTGTTCTCAAAGCACTACTACCTCAGTTAGTTCATCGAGATGGCCATTTTGCCCTGCAGGAATTCTTGGTATGAGCCAGTTCCTAGACCCACCATCTTGGCAGGTACAGCTATGGTATCTTTCCACAAGGTGAGGAATCTCTAGTTGGAAGTATCTATCAAAAGTACATGTTTTTGTTACCTTTGGTGACAATCTTCTTGGTGGATACCAACCCTTCCTGTTCTGTGACCTGGACTCTAATCTATCTAAAAAGGTCCCAGTCAATATCTGTGCACTGTTCATACCAATTTGCCGATGGGTTCTGTGTCTGATGGCGTGGACAGCCCAGAAAGCAACTGACGTCAGTGTGCATGATTGGCGCTTCTGTTCATCTCTGCTCGTCACATCTGGAGCGGAGTGACGTAGGTCTAGAGCCACACAACACCAATTACCGTGCAGGAGAGCGGCTCTAAACTTTTTCAGACCCTGTCTGGCACCTGTGGATTATCCACAAGGTGAGAAATTTGCAGTCAGAGTATCCACCAGAAAAATAGTTACTGAAGGTAAACATCTTGTTCGCATGGCTCATGGGTGTGTCATCTGAATATTTCGTTTGCAGTAGGTTTGTGGTGTCTGCTGAATAGAGTAATTTATAAAAGGAATGAAACTCCTCCGGTGTATTGTCTTCAGAGGTAAGGAAATAGCCAAAGGCAGATCTCAGACATAATTATTCTCTCTTTTTTTGCCTAAATGTGTAATCGAACTGGCAAAATACTTTGTTTCCCTTTGCATAGGATTGATTTTTATAGTTTAAGCAACAGCTCTACTTTAATTGGTATGACATTTATTTTTTCCTTAAATGTTTACACATTATGCAAAAAAGTTTGGGAGGTTTTACACTGTACTTCCACTACAGTTGTTTGAAGGACACTCTTATGGTATTGGGGCCTTGAGCCATCATTTATTTTTTAAGACTCGCCATTATCCCAAGGTATTTACACCTCAAGACTGATTATCAAGTGCCTCAGAGCATCTTTATTCCAAACTTCTTTATTTTCAGTGTGAGGTTATGATTTATAGTACCTGGTCCCTTAGCATGGACAAAGTGGGGGCGGGGTGGGGTCTCATTTGACTTGGACAGGCAAAGTCTAGGGCGATGGAAGCAGTGATTGGCATATGGTTAGAGAGCAATATTGAGTTTGATACCCAGACATGATTTGGAATAGGCTGTTACTAACCACTATACAGGCGACTCTAGAGTAGGCTCTGTGGAGATGGGGTGGAAGTAGTGTCTAACTCTGTTAAGGTCCATCCAAATCTGATGAAGTTCCGTGTCCTTCCGTGTGGCATTCAAGCCTTTTGAGAAGGCTCCTGAATGAGGATTGTGGGCCCGAACTTTCTATTTCAGGGTTCCTTACTAAATTAGTCTCTTGTCACTGTAATATCGGCCTCTATGAATCCCTCTGCAGGAATCTCATAAAAAAGGTATCCTTGAGTTGGGGCATACGCTGTTGCTTGTTAGCTTCCTGTTCGGAAGTGTAGTAATCTATGAAGAAAGACAACTACTCTGTTGTGGGCTTTTGAGGAAAAGAAGGCCAAAGATTTCTGCAATGCAGTAACGTAATTTCCACCTCTTTCAGGATTTCCGTATCTTCACCTTTTTAATTTTTGGGGTTTAGCCATTTTGCATTCAAAGAAGCATCATCTGAAATGATTGAGGCATGATTCAAGCATGGCATAGGATAAGCATGAAGTGCCAAAACGATCCCTTCTCTTAGAGTCGAAGACTGTTCTGTTGAGAGTAGGATGTAGACGTTATGGAACCACCCTCCCCTGAAATAGAAAGCTCTTCAAACAACAAAAAGTTAGAAGTACCAACATAGTGACAATAAATCCGTATGGGATCCATGGATTACACTGTATTGAATAGTTTTTCATGATTGTTAGGTGGACTAGGAGATGTAGAGTCAATTTCCCAGATGGTAGAGAAGTGGGATGAGCCTCTTGAAATCAGACCTTATTGTGATTTGAAACTTATCATGGTACCCTTAGTACGCACTGTGAAAGAACATGCCCTCCCCAGTCCCATGGCCAGGTTAGAATTGACAAGCATTTCATTCTGTGTTTTAAGTTTTAAGTGATGGTCTGTTCCTGATCTTCAGATGGCAGTTTCCACACAGCCAGCCAGGATACCCGAGCAATCATATCTGTAATAACAAGGAAAGGAAAAAAATCTATTATGTGAAAGGTCTTGCTTTATTTTCCTTCGATCCTTTCTCCTGCGCTGTGCCTAGGCTTTCCCCTTTGTCCATTCTTCAACCGACAACGTTCTTAATCCAGATTTGTTTGTCTGGCTCAACTCTGGTTGAATCCCCAACCATGCTGCTGCATCCCTCCTGTTTTCTAAAATTAAATTTTTTGTCTGGTAATCAAACAGAATGCTAAAGTGGTCCGTCCAATAATATCCTATATTATCACCAACAATTTGTCAGTTAAAGGCCTGAAACTCTGTCATCTCTGGAGTTTGGCAGGTGTGATGTCTTGGAATAAGAAGCAATTACATCCATGGAATGAGGTAGTGTCTGATCTTGTGGCCCTGCGCACCTCTTCCTTCTCTTTAAACCTGTGGAATTTTGCAAATCTGTCTCTCGTCTGGTGTTGAAGTAGAGCACCAAATGTGCCTAAGTGGTGTGCTGTCTCCAATTGGACCTCCAGATTGGCCATCCAAAGAACTGCCATGAAGCCGCTCACCTCAAAGCCTTTGAGG
This sequence comes from Triturus cristatus, assembly GCF_964204655.1. Lineage (NCBI taxonomy): Eukaryota > Metazoa > Chordata > Amphibia > Caudata > Salamandridae > Triturus > Triturus cristatus. The sequence continues at coordinate 989,254,548 of NC_140584.1, read as the reverse complement.
TACGAGCTCTCTTTCAGGCCCCACTTATGGTAGTCTGCCTAGAGCGGTTTTTCTAATCTTCACATTTTGGCATAGTGGTCTCTTCCTGATCTTCCAGAAAGTCTAGTGCAGAGCCATGTGATATAGCGATTGCTTTCATCCTCCCATCCTTACCCTTTATGCTTAGCAACTTTGTGCCCATTGAGTCTATATTGGACCAGACTGTGTCGAGCTTGGAGCCTAATTCACCCTCGAGGACCAGAATGTTTCTCAATATGCATGATTTTACTTCAGCTCTGTTTTGAAGGACGATGGAGCTGAAAGAAGGTCCTGTTTTCGTGAGAGCCGTCCTGTTAGTGTGTGAGGGGAGTTGCCATATATCGATCGGGTGCTTCCATCGAAGTCAGAAGACACATATTATAGAAGGAATTCTGTGGCTTGCTTGGCAGAAGTAGCTTGCTCTCTTCACACTTTAGTGCTAGGCTCTGAAGGTGGCTTAATTATGGAGACTGCAGCCTCTACGTAGCAAATCGTGGTCCCTAGGCTGGGGCTGCAAAGTCAGACTTTTGTTAAACTTATTTTTTTTTTTTTTTTGCAAAATCTGACTGTTGCTCACTGTGTAACTGCTTGTTTCGCGTGATGTTAACCTCTCGTCCCGCTTCCAGTAATGTCTCGGGATTCACTGTCCCTACCTGCAGCACAGTCTTTAAAGTTATTGCTCTGCTATGCAGGCAGGCGGTGCCGGATCAGTCTGAAGCTGCCCATTTGCGGCCACCAGCCTCGATAGGTGCAGTGATTTTGAAGGTATGTCTGCACTTTGTTTGAACTGTTTAGGGCAGCCTTTGTGTACAGTTGCTGGTATGAATTTGCAAATACTACAGCTTGTATGTTCATCATTAAAGATTGCCTCTTTCTCAAATTTTGAGGCTTTCCTATTTTCCAACCATACACGCGCCTTACTGGGCCACCACCCTGCAGAGCATATGTGCTTGGGCCACTTTATAAACTCTTCTTTGTAATCTTCCTCTATGTAGATCTGTCTCTGCTAGTAACATACCGCAGTTCCAACATTTGAATTTTAGTTTTATCACATTATTTATAAAATTAGGAAGATCCTCACTGCTGACATGCTGGGGCTATTTAATCTTTGAAAGCCTACCATACAGGGCTTCTTACTTACTGAACTGCTATTTCATTTGTGTCAAAGAACTCTCAAACCCCAACAGCTGACATTCTAATTATAGTTCGTACATATAACCTTTAGATATAAACATAAGTACATTCCACCTAAATCGACCTAAGGCCTTTTACCCCTGCTTACTAAAATTACCCACTCTAGCAATATTATCCTGTAGCATATCTCACACACCCTTCTTCTCTGGCCCGGTACGCTTAAAGATTGGAGAAATTAGTTGATTCTAAAGGAGGTGTTATGTACTGAAGTGTAGTTCGCTTAATGCCATTCTTGCTAATGTAGTGCGTTAATTGTATAATGGCATGCATTTGTACATTGTGACCCATGTTGTTGGTCTTTTTACTTTTACAGCTAAGATGGTCTTAAAGTATCTTGTTATCATGCAGTGTTGTCTTAATGGACCTAGTAACAAAGCTTCAAAAACCCCGAAAAACCTCAAGGTCTTTTGGTTCTGCAGGCTGCTGACTTAAAGTAAATAAAAACAGAGTACTGTGGTGTAGCCATTGTTGACCGCATCATGGTACTTTTTAGGTCTCACCTGACCCAGCGCATGCGCTGGTCTGGCGAGACTTTTAGTGAGGGCTCAAAAAATGCTACCATGGCCAGCCTAGAGCTTCAGTGCATTTGCACGGGCGCGCGCTTAGGAGCAGAGGTGCCATATGGCTAACCTAGTCATGCTCATTAAGCGCCCGCGATCACTTTCGCGGCGCCCCTTTGATGTTCTCAGTGAGCCGCGTGGCCAATGGTTGTATAGTTTTTTTTTTCTTTTCTTAATTTAGAGCACATGAGCATTTGCAAATTTGATGAATCTGGAAAGGCTTTGTTAGTCTGCTGTATTTAGTTATGGGTTAACTGCAGATGGTTACCACCTCCCAAAACACCGTACAAGTAAAGCAACCAACAAAAACATTTTTAATTCCATTTGTGGGAGGCCAAGTGGGTCTTTGGAAACCTAATGTAAGGCCTGCATCAGAAATAGCCTAGAAAGCACTGGCTCCCTCTTCATATTGGTGCATATCTGCCTAAAGCATCCACACGATTCAACCATCCATCACTCGCCAGGCGCATACCATTGCTTCATCATGATTTTGGCATGGCTGCTTAACCTCCCCATTGGGGTGTGGGCTCACATGAAATTGTTCTTTAGTTGAGTCGAGCTACAAATGAATCCTGCAGTTTTTATTTTCCGTATCAGAGGTACTAGCAACTGTACTGTACTCCCTCCAATAAACTCTGCAACTCGCTGCATACTTTTTTATCTTTTATATTGTTGCTACACTGCCTCTTTGTGTATTCACAACATAGACCCATATATTTGTGTGTTTTTTGCATGGGCTCATCTGTGTTTGGGCCTGGTGTTTTTTTGCAATATATTTCCATCACTTAGTGACTTCTAATCCATATCACTTATCTTCTCTCTCCAATCCTAAGCGAAGAACGAGTATTTTCCATCTGTTGATTTATTTTCGTTTAATGCAGTTTCATGTTCATCTCATAGAACACCAGGGTAAAAAAAAATGCTTCTCAGATTCAAAAAAATTTGTAGGGCAGTGTTGAAGTGGACTCACCTTTCTTTCCTCTTTCATTGTGTTCTTGACCCTCAATCAGTTTGCAAGCAAGGGTCTTGGCGGTCTATCTTACAATTGAGTGTGATGTGCAATAATATCTTATTCTGCAAGCAGTGCGGGCAAGACTTCCTAATTTATTTGTCTGGTAAACTAGTTTTCCAAGAATACTTTTCTGTTTCTTTCCTTAGTTTCCTTCGTATTACTATCACCTGTATGTTATATAGGTAGGAATTACCTTCGGTCTCTTCCACTCTGAAATCAAGCCCTTCTATGTTTTGTAAGAAGCCTATTACATTCTCTGTTAGGTTCCTTGACTGTCTGTGCACCTACAATCAATCAGGATTTTTTAGGTCTCGCCTACGCAGCGCGCATGCAATGCATAGGAGGGCCTTTGGCTGTCGTTCTTCACTTTTTCAAGCACTGCACTCGTGCTTGTGGCGGCATACACCTTGCGGGAGCGCGCAGCGGCGCGTCACAAGCACGAGTGCAGTGCTTGAAAAAGTGAAGACTGCTCTCCGAAGCGTGCGCACACTACTCCCGGGCTTGCAATGGCTCCTCCTCTCATGTTGCTCCATTTCACACAACGTGTCTATAGGCCGTTCCTGCTTGCAGGTACCCATCTTTCACATGTGTGCAATTTAATTTGTATGGAGTTTTCTTCCAAACATTTATTTGGTTCTTTTGTCCCGAAAACTTGGGCAGACATCTGTTTCCTACATTTCTGCACAGGATCATGTCATAGATTCGACTGTGCCAGTCTGTTTCACTGCCAGTATTGCTTCTGATAGTTTTATGCATGATCTATATGTATCCAGGCTAGTTTCACTTCAGTATTTGCATTAGCTGAGATGGTAGATCCAGCTTCGGGTCAAGCAATGTCAACCATTACTTCCGAAGTTACTGTACATTTGGTTGGGGGAAGGTATTTCCCAGGAGATTGCTGGCGCATTCAGCCATGCTTGTTTCTAAACATGCACTCAGGCCGGTGTCATCAAACAGGTTAGAGTCATTGTAGAGGTATCTGAATATTACACGCCCATCCAAAAACCCGTCCCGGTCTTATCCCTTACACCCTGCCCCATCCTGTTTCTCACTCCCTTACCTTATTTTTCCGTACACCCTGTCCTGTATTATTCCCTACAACCTCAACAAACATTAGAATTATTTTTCACAGATCTTGTCTCGGTGCTTCGTTACCCTGTCCCATCTCATGCCTTTAACACCTAACGAGTCATGCCTTATTCTCATACAGTATCTCCTGTGTTTTAAAACTGTCATAGCATGTGCCTACTCACTCTCATTTTACACGCACGCACATACACCCCCCTCACCCACCCCCCTTACTCCTTGCATACCTTTTCCCCTCCTTCTCACACACCTTTCATGTTGTCCTAATCGTTATATGCCTGGCATCTGCCTGCCCTGTTCTTCACACAGCCTAGACCATCATTTCCTCAAACAGCCTGCACATTGTCCTGTTCTGCATGCACACTAAATCTATGCCCATTCTTCCTCTCCACTTATCTGGCAGTAGGTCATGTTTTAGTCCACACATAACTTGCCATATTGCATTCCTAACGCACCAGGCATCTATCATGTCTCTTATCCTCCTGCACCTGTCTAGTCTTATTTCCTGTGCTTTATCTTATGCCTCACAGTCCAGCAGACCCCATGGTTATTCTTCACACACTTTACACACTCCCAGTCAAGCTCTTCATGTCCCTCCACAGACTCTTGTGTTGTATTGCTTCCTCAATATTTAAGTTGAGTGTTTTAATTCCTTTACAACCTCCAAACCCTGCCATACTTTTTTTACATCTACTGGGTCTTCAATCATACTTAATAAACGTTCTACTGACTTCTTCCTACCACATGCCAAACTTTGTCTTGTCTTATTCCCTACACCATCCACAAAATTGGGCTCTTTTCTTACTCTGCTCCAAAAAATACATATTTCTGTATTTTTCAAAACTTTTAATTCCCCTCCCCTTTGCATCCAGGCATAGCCTTTCTTGTCTATTCATTTCTGAAACCCTCACACCTGTCAGTATGTGGGCTTATTCCTTGCTCCCATATCAGTTCCCTACTTTTTCCCCACACTCTGCTGTGCTGGATTCCTTACACGCAAGTACTGTACTCCCTGTGACAATCTGTATGTTTACAGAACAGAGGTTCATCATTCAAGATTAGAAATTTCAAAAGAAGTACTTGTTGTGTTCCCAGGAGTAACCCGCTTGTGTAGTATGCATTTGTATTATTTACATGCAGTATTTATTCCTATTTAAGGCATAGCCAATAGGTCTCGCCTTTGGGACCTTATAAGTGTTTAGCCATGCAACAGTTGTTGTTGTTGCACCAAGGATATTGTGCTGGATAACTAAACACTTGTAAGGTCCCAAAGGCGAGACCTATTGGCTATGCCAATGCTTGTTTAGGTTTAGTTTAAGCTATGTTGCACGGCAGCCCACGCTGCCATGCAAAATCTAAACAAAAAAAATAATTAATAAAGCCAATTAGCACCCCCAGGCAATCTCATTTTATGCTGATGACTTCCTGCCATATTTAAGAGAAGTCACATCCGAGCTTACTTCCATGGCCTCCCTTCTAGTGTAGTTTGGCCTGGTGTTGGAACTCCCAGTGAGCTGGGACAAATCAAGCCTATTTCCGTTGTCACCCGGTGCGACGCCATGCACTGTTGATCTGGGGAGGCGCACAGTTCGATGGCAACCTTCTGCCATACGCTACCTGGGAATTAGAATATACCATGCAGTACTGGACTTATTGGAAGGTAACTTGTCAGCAGTCGCAAAATCAGGTCACATTTGCCTTTCTTGAGATCCCTCCCCTTGTTGGTGGCAGGACGTATCGCCATTGCCAAAATGATGATGCTTCCCCATCTACTTTATTATTTTGCATTTCTTCCGGTGATTTCCCCAGTCCTTTTTTCAGGAATTCCACATCCTCTTGGGGAAACTATGTTGGCGTAATTTGTGCAGACTAGTAGCAGTGCACAAGCTTCAACTCCCCTCCGACCAGGGGTACCTGGAGCACCTAATTTCAATTACTAATACCTAGTGGCCCTATTAGTGGTTCTCATACTGGCTGGCATGCAGGTTTGTGGAGGACACTGGAGTGGTTGGCATCTTTGTCTCGCGGTGCTCTCCTTCAACTCTTTAACCCAAATGTTCGACCTTGTCAAACTTCCGCCCCCATACGCCCCTGCAATCCCATAGCTCTGACTCTGGACCCCAAGGGTCCTCCTCTCTTGTTAGCAACTTAATATTTGGTAGGAGGCCGGGTTAACCAGCATGGCGAACCTATTTCAGAATGGCCAGTTAAGGATTATTGAGATGACAGAACAGTATGCACTTACTCATGGTCAATTTCTCTTTTACTCCTTCTTGAATAGGGCTATACGACACATATGGGCAACCCATGAAGCTGAACCAGTCCCCACCAACTCATACAAACATTGTATACAATGGGAAATGGGCAAGACCATGGACATCGGGAGATGGCATGGAGTCAGGAATGGCACAGACAGGGCGGGGTGGGCAGACTGGCTGCATATGCATGCAAGCTTTGAGTGCATGTCTAAAAGTAAAAAGAAGTACCTTGCTGCGCGCAAGCAGTGGAAGTACACTGGCCGCATACAGGAAATTCTATTTGGTCCATACTCCACTGCACGGACAAACTCAAAGCCCAGGAGGAAACAGGAGCCAATAAGGAGAAAGAAAACAAGAGTGAAGTGCAAGCCATCCAATGGTAAAGTAGTAGGCAGGCTCTAAGCACCCTTTAACCTTATAGACACTTCCCCTTGCTCCATGAAGTTATGCTTGACAAGTATTTTCACTTTGCGTTTGAAACGTGTGCTGGACAATTATTTTTACGTGGGATTAAACTATATGTTGTTGCTCTCTGGAAGTAATTCAATGATGAAACTGTACGGCCCATCCAAATGGGCTTCTACATGTTGTTCACTTGCTACCACTTCCTCCCCTACCACCCACATTTATTCTTATGCCTCAGGCTTCTCTCATGCTGCTCTATTTTATTGTACTTGTACTGTTTATTCACCTCAACGTCAGTTTTTCTCTTTGTACAGCTCTCTGATACCCATCTGGGTCTTGTTCGCGCTTTAGAAAACTTTTCAAATAAATAAATAGTCGACAAGAGGTTTCCCCTGTGAAACCTAATAAAACCGGCTTAGATCTCGTCCTTTAACTATCATTGGGTGGCTTCGAAGTCACTCTTGTTTTCTTGCTCCTTATTTGTCAGTCCCTCCTCCTCATGCCTGCTGTGCTGCATGTCTAAAAAGCAACAACAAAGCTAATAGATCTTGCATAGGCAAAACCTATTGGCTTTGCCAATGCGCGTTTATATTTGGCCCAATTATGGTCCCCAATAGCTTACCCACATTTTTGAGCTTTTCTTGTCCATATGAGATCTGCATTTTTCATCCAGCAACACTGTGCAGTCTGAGGTCAAGGCACTTGTGAATTGATCTGATCACGTTAGGGCAGTGATAATCAAAGTACGGGCCGGGGGCCACATGCTCCCCTCCTGGCCTTTCAATGTGGTCCCCTAGGAAACAGTTAAAAAAATGTGAAATAAACGTTTATTTACAATGTAGTTGAAGATAGAAAGCAACAAGAGTGTCCTTCAGAGTTTAACATTAGGAATACTGTCAGGTTTGGAATTAAATCAGTTTTTATTGGCAGATCACAACAGCCTGTAACAGATCGCAGCTAAATAGTGGTTCTGCTTTTAACAAAGCACAACAGAAGAAATAAAGCAACCTCCCTTTGCATCCCCTCCCAACCTCCCCAGTGAGCAAGAAACCAAACAAAAAAGGGAAGAGTCCGGCCTGCGGGCGCTGTTGGCTGTGGGACTCTACTAGTCCGAAGGGTTTGGAAGTCCAGCAAGGAGTTACCCTATTTGGCAGCAGCATTGTCCTCTGGGATCAGTTTCAGGATCCGGAGATAACTGGGACAGGTCAGTTCCTGGAATTCAGTGGAGAGGAATGCTATGAAGGGGACCCAAAGCTTGGCGTATTCTGCGTGGTTCCCCAAAGCAGTCATCAAGAGCCGCTCCATATCTTAAAGATACCAGAGTTGATACAACCATTGCGTGTGATCAGGGGTCCTATCTTATTGCCAGAATCACCCGGTGAGCGGCTTTCAATGCAAGCGCTATCTGTCTCCCTCTAATAGAGCACAGGGGAAAAGTCAGCGCATTAGGTCGTCCTAGGAGGTTGTAAGCCGGAAGCCTGGGTATGGTGGTGTGGAAGGCCTCATCAGTGTCATCCAATATTCTCTCCCAGTATCGCGTGAGCTTTGGGCAGTGCCACAACAGGTGTAGGAAGGTACTCGCGGTACCGCAACCTCGCCAGCAGAGGCAGTCACAGCAAGAATGCCACATAGCTAGGCCGGCTGGCGTATAGTACCAGTAGGACGCAATCTTTAAAAGCAGTTTCAGCATGACCCATGGAGTGTGCCGTCGGGTGAGACCTATAGAAGATATCCTCCCATTCTTTATCGGACAGTGTGCGCCCCAGTTCCGCATCCCATCGTCTCTGCCCTGCTGTGCGGACTTTCCGGGTGCCTTGTGTGAGGGTGGAGTATATCTCAAAAATAAGTCCATGATCTTCCTTTTTACTAGTGAGCCATTTCTCGAACGGCTTCTTTGGTCGGTGTGCCAAGGGGTGCGTGGAGGCGCCCGAGATCCAGTGTGTCATTTGAGAATGTAGGAAGAGATCAGAGCCAGGGAGGCCATAGTTCTCCTGCAGGTCCTTAAACGGTATGAGACCCTGTATGTCGAAGAGATGCCTAAGACGCTTGCAACCACCTTCCAACCAGCGAGCCGCGATCCTCTTGTCCATCCCAGGCAGGAAAGCAGGGTTTGAGAAAATCGGGGTCATTGGCGAGGGAAACGTTGTCAAGTTAGCTTGTAGAGAGACCCTGTCCCAGACGAGCATTGTGGGGCAGGTAACTGGCGAGGCGTAGAGCCCCCAGGCACGGGCAGATCTCGGAAGCCAGGCATCACACCAGATGTGATAGCCCGCCACGGTCTGGTCCATGAAGACCCAGTATTTTGTATAGGACGATTCCATTCCACTAGGAACCGTAGAAGTGAAGCTTGGAAGTAGCGGGAATGTTAGGGAAGGAGAGACCGCCCTCTTTCTTAGGGTGTTGTAGCAAAGTCTGGTGCAGACGAGGAGTAATCTGACCCCACACGAAACGCTCGATCGCGGTCTGAATATGGCGAAGCGAATGTGGCGGAGGCTCCAAGGGGAGCGTTTGAAACAGATACAGGGCCCGCGGGAATACGTTCAGTTTAAAACCAGATAGCCTTCCAAACTACGTCACAGGCAGGTGCCGCCAGCGGGCCAAGTCTGCACGGATGCAAGATAGAAGGGTTGCGTAATTCACGTCCGCCGTTTTTACGAGACTTTTGTGGAGGGCCAACCCAAGATATGTAAGCCTGTCCGACACCCAGTCAAAGGCAAAGCTGGCCCGTAAGGCATCGACCGTTGGCTGGGCCGCGGTGAGGTTGAGAACTTTAGATTTCTGCATATTAATTTTAAAGCCAGAACCCTGGCTGAAGGTCCGTAGGTCATCCACAATAGCCGGCAGTGATGTCAATGGATGAGCCACCGAGAAGATGACGGTACAATCCGAACGGAATACCGTGCGCCAGGGGCTTGTCCCGAAGCCGTTGAGCGAAGGGCTCCATATAAAGGGTGAAGAGCAAAGGGGAGAGGGGGCATCCCTGCCGTGTCCCCCTCCCCACCGAAAAGCCGTCTGAAAGCAAGCCATTGATCTGAACAGCTGCTGTGGGCGCACTATAAATGTTCGCAATCCACTGCCGGAACCTGGGCCCCTACCCGAAACGCTCAAGATTAGCAAATAAATGAGGCCAGTGCACGCGGTCTAAGGTCTTTTCCGCGTCGACCGCTAGCAGCAGGGCTTCTTCTGTGGACCGTTGCACCTTGTCAATTAAGTGACAGTCGTTTGGTGTTGTCCCCACATTGCCGACCCGGCATGAAGCCTGATTGGTACGGGTCGAACAAACCCGGCATTCGAGAGTTCAACCTGTAGGCCAGTATGCTAGAGAACAGCTTTGCGTCAAGATTCAGTAGGGAGATCGGGCGATAGGAACTACAAAGCTCAGGGTCTTTCCCCGGCTTGGGGATGACCGAGATAGAAGCCTGTAACATTGAGGCTGTAAGGGACCCTGTGTCAGCTAAGGAGTTGAACAAACGTATGTGAAGTGAGGCAAGTTCGACACAAAGTTTTATAAAAGAGAGCGCTGAAGCCATCAGGGCCCAGAGCCTTCATGGCCTTCAGCCGGGCGATAGCAGAGATCACCTCCTCAATACGGTTAGGGGCCTCCGCCTCGCCCGGCGGGAGAGGAGTGACCGCCGCTTCCTGTAGGAGCTCAGTGGGATCAGCCAGTAGAGAAGGGTCCGCAGTATAGAGGGTTTTGTAAAAAGAGCGGAAGGCTGCCAGTATTCCAGTATCCGTGATCTCAGACCCTTTCTCTCCCCGTATCGCTGTGATAGCCTGCACAGCGCGCCGTCTGCGCAGGCAATGAGCCAACATACGGCCCCCTTTATTAGAGCCCACGTAGTATTTGTGCTTCAGTCGGACCACAGCGTGCTCAGCCCGATCAAGGTCGAGACGCCAAAGCTGAAGGCGCTCCTTTTCTAGTTGCCGCCAAATTCTAGGAGTGCCAGTACGTTTGTGGATAGCCTCCAGTTCCCTAACCTTGGCCTCCAATTCTGCGCGCTTAGTCTGTCTGGTCTTGGTCTCATAAGCCGCTTTCGCAATGAGCGCCCCCCTCGCAACCAATTTAAATGCCTCCCACACCGAGGATAGCGGCGTAGAGCCCATGTTGTTAATTGCTAAAAAAGTCGGTCAGGCAGTGCCTAATGTCGTCCACCACAGCCGGGGATCGAAGCAGTGAATCTTGAAAGCGCCAGTGTGAAGTGGGGGAAGACCGCATGTCAGGAAAGCGCATGGTCAAAGTACTGTGTGCGTGATCAGACTGGGAGCAGGCTTCAATGGTGGAGTCCGTGATGCAAGCCCAAATGGCTGAGGTAACAAGGAAGTGGTCAAGGCGGGCATAGGTCTTGTGGGCTGCTGAGTAATACAAAAAGTCCCACTCGTCAGGGTGTAAGCAGCGTCAGGCGTCCCGAATCCCAGCATCGCACAGCCAGTCGCCACCACCCACCGATAGGGCTCCCACGCCCCCTGTCCGCGAGCCTGAACGGTCCAGCCCAGCATCCATCACCAAGTTGAGGGTGCCCCCACCACACCACCGCAGAGTTGGGTGTGTGAAGAACGTCCGCATAGGCATCCAGTAGGAATTTCTCTGGTCTTTTGTTTGAGGAGTAAATGGATGCAACAGTGAAGTGAGTGACCCATACAGAAACGCAGCGCTAGTAGTCGCCCCTTGATCTCAGCGATGGGACCCACCACCGAGTGATGGCGGTGAACAGAGTTCCCCGGGACGAAGGGGAACCAAGGGAGCCTCGGGTTGCCTCGATACTGGCAGAAGCAGGCCCCTCCTTTTGCTGAGGACCAGGGCACGTAGAGAGCAGGTAGGCTAGTGGGGTTCACCTTGCTGTCGGCTGCTACAAAGAAGGGGCACAGGAGGACCCCCATCGGTCAAGGCAGTATCTGATTTCTGACCGCAGAAGCCCTTTCCTCCACCTGGGGCACGTGGTCGGTGTTGGACTATCTTAGCAGGAGACCGATTTAGGTCTCCCCGCCAACGGGGATATTTCTGGAAGAAAGAACTGCCAGCCCCATTTGCCTGAGCCCTCGCTTGTGGAATCGGCTGCAGGCCGGGAGGGGAACCCTCGACTAAGGCCACGGTGCTGCTTAAAGAAACTGCGTTACCTTGCAGCAGCTGCCCCTCTGTGTAATCACGGGGATGCTACCTTCCAAGTGGGGGCATTTGACCAGCCCACACAGTTAGCAGGTCGGGTGGCAATCCTCGACGGAGGTCCTGATCCTGCTCCTGCTAATGGGCATCGACAGAAAAGCGCAGAGGTGCTGGGGCAGCCTATTGCAAGGTACAAGACAGTAATGGGTGCACAAGTTTCTCTGGGGTACTTGTGTTCCTAATGCCTGATCCTTACATGTATGTGGTATTACATAGCCCCGGTTGGCACCCTATGTACCGTAATGGTGATCTGCATATGCCTAAGGTGGGCAGGATGCATTTATAATGTGTACCCTCTTCAATTGTGCCCTATCATGAACACTTAATGTGATTTATGCCTAATGCTTTGTGCTATGAGCAATCCTACCAGTAGCTACTGGTCGCCCTAACTCGAATGTGTATGACAATTGCCCGATTGGCAACATGGTTTATATCATCCCTGTAAAGTCATGACAAGTGACTGGTGGCACATTGTGTATATGAGATTAGGTTCTAATGTGTTTATGGATAATACAAAGGCTGTTTTTATTAAACCTTGTGTGGAGTTTCTTTGTCGTGTGCCTAGTGTGTTGCTGCTGTGAGTGTTGCGCAATCTGCTTTAGACATTGCCTCGGGGATAAGCCTGACTGCCTCTGCTAAGCTACTAAGGGGTTGAGCAGGAGTTAACTTAAGTGTGTAACTCCCTTGTCCTGACTAGCCAACCAGAAATCCCATTTCTAACTATTCTCTTCAAATTCAAAAAGTTTATTTCTTTAACATGCACAACAGCTTTACTTTACTACATCAAATTATATCAGTGCATTTAGAAGTACTTAAAAAAAAAAAAAAAAAAGATAATTCAAACATGGATTTAGAAACATTAATGCTTCCACCCACCCCTGACAACAATTCTAATTGTGAACTAAGAGGCAAATCAGTTGGAGCATCAATTATGATTGACACATGGGTTCAGGTAGGCCTGGGGTGAAGTGCGCATGCTAGGTTGGACAGATGCCTTGCTCTGCCAAAATCCAACATGCGCACTTGGACCCTTGCCACTGCAGCAATGTTTGGAGCCCTGGGGGATTAGTCACAGCTCCCAAGTCTCTTAAGGAGCATTGTCAGTGCCTGACCGAGCCTATCATCGCGCTGCTCTTTTGCTGTTTACTAACGGAAACAGCAAGGGAGCAGCGTCATGACTGGCTGAGGAGAATGGGTTGGGGGCTGCAGGGCCTGGTCACAGCTTCCAAGCACGCCCTCAAAGTCACGAGTGTTATTGGACGGAGAGTCACTCGTGGGAAGGTGCTGTGATAACAGGCGGTGGGTGAGTCTGCATGTTATTTTATAGCCAAGTAAAAACATTAAATAGTTCAAAGACAGACAGACCTCTATAACATTTACTGAAATGCCTCCGCAGATTGTCTAATGCTGCGTGCCTGCTCCCGTCAAAGTACTTCACTTAACACGGTCTTTAAAAAAAATAAAACAATAATTCCTGTGTGCATGTAAAAACTGAAGCCTTTTGTCTTTGAATTTAAATAAATTATTTCGGTCAGCCTGTTAGAAAGCAGTCCATCTAGTCATCCAGAGTAGATGTTCGATTCTACTAACCTAAGCGGATTTTACTCTTAAACAGCAGCCAGAGTGCTCTGGGATGAAGGCACAGCCCTTGGCATGGGCTGATTTTCAGTGAGTCCCCTGTATGTCAAAAATTCAGTCAAAGCTTAACAGATTGGTAGTTAAGGAAATTTTGGAGACTGCCTCTGAAAACAAGAGCATTTTCTTTAATCGAAAATAAAAAGGCAGGTCTTCTGTTGCCTGAATGATCTCCCGGGCATTCGAATTTTCCAAATAACGCATTTGCATTTTTGTCCTATCTCCTGACGCAGTAAAGTTTTGCTCACGGTTTCAATGTGTGACGGTGAGCATGGCAGATAGATAATAATAAATGCATCTGTAAATAAGGTTAAAAAAAAGTACATTGTATGGAGCGAGATAACGTTCATACAACAGCACAAAGCTTACCTTCTTTAGAAGGCAAGTCACTGTAAAATCTTAGAACACAGACATAGACTAAACACCTGGGTTTAAATAACATCTTACAGTGACGGAGTGGGACTGCAGGAGTGTTTCCATTCTGATGGAATTGCCTCTAAAGACTTCTGAATTTAAACACAACAATGCATCATTGGGGTCAGCAATAAGGTGCGGTTTAAGTAGTAGTTCTGTTGTGCTGTCAAGCGGTTTCATCAGGCCATCACTGTTAAGTGCCGAAGGAAAGGAACAGGGGAACCCTACTCACAACGGAACCAGGGTACTAGTTATATATCACTGTTAAGTGCAGCTTCCATCCAGTTCAACAGGGACTGGCCAGCGCAAGATCTCGTCTACCTACTTCCACCATAACCTGTAGGATTGGTCCCACCTCACCCCCTCATCAAGTCTTCCACCATTACCATCAAGAGGTGGGTGGGGGGGCGGGGGGGGGGGGACGAGCCGTGAGCACACCAAGAATCCCCAGGCACCATTCAAACTCTGCAACATGCAGCCGGGTGGACAAAGACTGATGCATATCCTGCTTATGGGCAGAGCCAGCCTATGCTAAGATAGTGCCCTGGGGTGTGTGCGGAGAGAAATGTGGAGCCCTTCCTAATATTATTGAACTAAATGAGGCAGCAGGGGGTCCCTTTGGTGTTCGCTGGTCAGTACCTGGATGAGCAGGGACTGGTCACTGAACACAGAACACAAACATCCCAGGACCTCCCCCAGCTCACCTCAAGCACAGATAGCATAGCTTGCTCAGGCAGATGATGGTTTTGTTGATGTGTGTCAGCAGGTGTCAGAGGCTGAAGGAAGGGGGCTACAGTGGTGTTAAAAACCTTGCCCTATAACACCACTTTAAACTGGCATATCGGGCAAAAATGCACAGGCAGGGAGGAGCAAGGCTGCTGGCATAACTTTAATGCACACATTTCCATGTGCCCCTCAGAAACCAGCAAAGGGAGCTTAGGGAGTTCAAGCAGGATGGGGTGCTGATATCGTATTCCATCATCGCCTGAATGAGACATAAAGTGCTTTGTAGGGTGCCCTACTGCCTTTAAATGTTTGTTGCTTGCTGTCTCATTGTGTCCAGTCAGACAAATTACAATAACTTGTATTCCCTCGGTAGATTTAATTTGTAAAGGTATATCAATAAATAAAGAAATATGTGAGGTACTCACTGCATTATCTCAGTCTGTACTCTGGTTATACTGAATAAGGAGCTACCTACGTCATTATCATATGAAATCTCTTTATTGATGTGATAACTACACTTTCACAACTGCCTTATTGACCTTCTTGCTTTCTTAAATTTGCTTGAAATGCACCATTTGTCAACTTTCTTCAAAACTTTCTCGGTGGTGAGAACCCTCCCAAACCCTCCTTATGAAGGTCAGGTTTGCTTGGTATGCTCACTTGCCACAGGTGACTCATCCAGAACTTTCACGCCTCACCACTTTCAAATTTCAAATGTCACCAGCCGCCACTGCTCTAAACATGTATGGTTGGCTGATGCTACTTTTTGTTTCCGGCAACTAAGTGGTTTTTGCAGCAGTTTCTAGCCATAAATGTTTAAGTTGTTGGCAACTTTTTATGTCCTTTTATAATAGAAAGACAGGGCTTTCTGTTATACAAGAGAAACAGACTTCAATATTTATTACATCTAGTCTTTCTCATAGTTTCGTTCATGCCAACCTCCTGTTCCTCTTCTTCCAAGCTATAGGACAGATTTTGATTCCAAAGATGTCTCTTCTTAGTACTGTGAGGAAGTGGGAGAGCGGCATCCGCTAAGGAGGTACACAATGATACCTGACACGCCTTTCATACAGAAAAGGGATATGAAAAGTAATCCAGGAATTATCTCTTTGAATTCTTGCTTAGACAAGACAACATATTCATGACTCCACAACCGCCTTTGATCTTTGGAAAGTTGGGAATTGCTTCTAAAAAAAAAAAGTCTGTGTTCTTGCATGCGTTTAGTTTTCCGCTCTGGCTTCCATTCCTATCTGTAACCATCAAGATATGGGAATTTTACTCTTTTAGAGTCCGATTCTTTATAAATTGTCACTTAATTTATTTGTAAATTTTTAAATTGTAACGCCATAATACACTGTTTTTTAATGTAGCCGTGCACTCTGCTCCACGCTGCCAAGGGGGGCAGTAGATGGTTTAAATTTTAAAAGCACTCTATGAGCCAAACTTAGCTGAACCTTTCTTTGAATGCTTTGCCAATCAATCAATCAATCATGGTTTTATAGAGCGCGCTACTCACCCGTGACGGTCTCAAGGCGCTGAAAGAGGGGCGTGTGAGCAGCTCCGTTGGGATCATTTGAAGAGCCAGGTCTTGAGGTCCTTTCTGAATTGGTGCATTGTCTGGCTTCGTCGGTGAAGGGGGGAGTTCATTCCAGGTCTTGGCTGTGAGGGTGGAAAAGGATCTTCCACCTCCTCTGGTCCTGGTTTCTCTTTGGGGCGTGTAAGGAGATTCGGTTGTTGAGGTATTGGGGTCTGATGTTGTTGAGGGCTTTGTAGGCGTGTGAGAGCAGTTTGAAGGTTATGCTTGTTTCGATGGGGAGCCAGTAGAGGTCGTGGAGGTGTTGGGTGATGTGGTCATGTTGTGGGATGTCGATGTCTGGCTGCGAGTTCAGGGTGGTCTGGAGTTTGCGGAGGAGGTTTTTTTGTTGATTCCGGCGTAGATGGAGTTTTCGTAGTCCAGTCTGTTGGTGACTAGTGCGTGGGTGATGCTTTTCCTGGAGTTGGGGGACGTGGGGCGGGTATCCACTTGAACGTCTTGCGAAGTATGCAGAGGGTGTTGAATCATGCAGAGGATACGGCGTTGATCTGGCAATTCATGGTGAGTGAAGTCTAGTATGATGCCAATGTTGCGTACGTGGTCTGTTGGGGTGGGTGGGTTTCCGAGGGTGGAGTCGAGGATGAGGACTTCTCTTTTCTACACGTTGAGCTTCATGCAGCTGTTACTATCCAGGTCTTGACTGCTTTCATCCTTTGTTGGAAATTGCGCCTGGTGATGTCGGGTTCCATGGTGAGGAAGAGGATGAGCTGAGTGTCGCCGGTTTAGGAGATGAGTCCATGGTTTCTGACGATGGTTGCGAGTGGGACATGTAGATTTTGAAGAGTGTGTGGCTGAGGTAAAAGCCTTGGGTTACTACACATCTTTCTTTCGGTTCTGAGAGGAAGGGCGAGAGTCTTATTCTCTGTGTTCCATCTGAGAGGAAAGATCGTATCCAGTCTAAGGCTATTCCTCGGTTGCTGGTATTGTGTATACTGGTGGATAGTGTGATGTGGGAAACGGTGTCAAAAGCTGCTGATACGTCCAGGAGGATGAGGGCTGCTGTGTAGACTTGGTTGAGGAGGGGGCGGATATCGTCGGTGACGACAATGAGGGTGGTCTCTGTCCTCTGGTTGCTGCGGAATCCTAATTGAGAGGTTTCTAGGATGCTGGTGGTTTCCATGAACTGTGCTAGCTGGGTGTTGATGGCCTTTCGATGACTTTGGCGACGAAAAGGAGCAGAGAGATGGGCCTGAGGTTCTTGAGATCCGCCGGGTCTGCAGAGCGCTTCGGCGTGTTTCCAGTCGTCGAGGAATGTGGTGGTCTTGAGGGAGCTGTTGATAGTTCAGCATAGCTCTGTTTTGATGGCAGTGGGGGCCCTGTGGATGTGCGGCGGGCAGGCAACAGTAGGTGCTCCGGAGTTAATGCTCTTCGGTGTCTTTTGTGGTGTGAGGGCTCCAGGTGAGAAGGGTTTGTTGGATGGCGTTGTTACAGATGGAGGTTGAGGTGGTCTTGGTCGTCAAAGTTGTCGGAGAGCATCTTGATCTTGAGGTGAAAGAAGGAGCTGAGTTTGTTGCAGAGGTCTTGGGAGGGAGAGCTGTCATTGTTTTGCTGTTGGGTTTGGGGAACTCCTGTATGTCAGAGTTCCTTGGAGTTGTGGGCGTTAGAGAGGATTCTGTCTTGGAGGAAGTTTTTCTTTGTTGATTTGATGAGTTGGTGATGTGCTTTGATGGCTGCTTTGTAGGCAGAGTGTGCTTCCTGGGTTTTGCGGTTTCTCCACTTCTCCAGTTATCGGCAGGAGCGCTTGGATTCGCGAAGATCCATGGGGAACCAGTTGGCTTTCTTGTTCTGTCGTCTTGTGGTCTGGAGGGGAGCGAGAGTGTTGGTGCAGTTGGCGATCCATTGGTGGAGGTTGCTTGCCGCTGTGTTGGCATCCGTAGAGAAATGGATGCAGTGTTCTGTCCAGAGCAGTCCCGTGGTGTGGCTGAAGCAAATGTTGTTTCCTCTTGCGAAGATGGGGTTGAGTGTGTGAGTGGGTGGAGACAAGTTGCTTCAGTCCTATGTTGGTGACGTTTTTGTGGAGGGAGGTGGTGTTGGGATCGCTGTGGTTGTCCAGGTGGAAGTTCAGGCCTCCGAAAAGTTTGTAGTCCATAGAGGCGAGGGAGTGGGTTGCGATGTGGTCTGCGATGACGTTGGTGAAGCGGGTGCGGGGTCCGTGATGTCTGTAGGTGAGTGTTCCACGCAGTGTCGTTCTGGGGTTGGGCTGGATCTGGAAGTGGATGTGTTCCATGGGGGGGCAAGGGGTTGACTGAGTTGGTGGTAGTCAGTCGGAGGGAGCTCCTGTAGACGATGGCGAGGCCTCCTCCTGGGCGGTTGAAGCGGTCTTTGCTCAGGATCTTGTATCCGTTGGGGTTGGTGGTTGCGATGTCTGGTGCGGAGCTGACGTTGGTCCATGTCTCTGAGGAAGGCGATGTCGAGCATGTGAGTGTTGAGGAGGTCCCAGATTTCTACGACGTTTCTGTGCAGGGAGCATATGTTGAGGAGGATGCAGCTCAGTGGCTTGTGTGCAGTGGCGTCTGGCGTGTTGGGGCTAGCTACCTGGGTCTGGAGGTGGGTGAAGGTGCAGTGACGGCAGGAGAACAGGCCTTGGGTGTTGCTCGATGTCGAGAGCGGGCAGTTGTTGTTGCGTCTGGGGTTGAATGCGTGGAGAGTGCTGGGGTCGTACCGGCAGAGGTTTGGAGGACCAGGGTCCCTGGTGCTGGTCGCAGTCGGGTCACGGACGGGAGCAGACTGACTTGCCTTTGGCGTGCCAGCAGCGTGGCTGTACATCGACCACCGTTAAGTAGCTGTTGGGGAAGGGTGAACAGCTGGGAGCGACACGCTGGGTAGTGAGGAGCTGCAACGGCGGCGGGGAGAATGAGGGAAAAGGAGGGAAAAGAAAGAGGCAATGAAAAGCAGAGGAAAGAAAGGCAAACAGAAAAAAGGCAACAGAAAGAAAGATGGCACGCAGAAGAGCAAGCTCTTCCACTAGACCACCAGGGATGAGGGGCAGGTGAGCTGCAGGCGGAGGAGGGCCTCGAACACCTACCTGTCAAGGAGCTGGAGCGGCACTAAGGGCAGTACCACAACAGTGGAGCTGCGCGGGGGAGAGCAGTGACTCAGACTAGGCGGTCCAGAAACTGAAGCCTCTTCACCTCAAACTTACAGGAGGAAAAGTTGTACGTTTTATCTCAAATTTATGATTGTGCTTTTTACATAAATGTTTGTTTTGCTTCTAAATCTAAATTATTTATGGTTATTGGTTTGTGTTTTTGTGCGATTTGTCTCCTAATGGGATATGCTAGTAGATTGCCACAGGGAGGCATAGAGCTATCTTCTACGCCTTCTGAATGCTAGCAACTTTATCTTTATCTTTGAGGATATTTTGTTACTTTTTTTTTATTTGGACGAAGCCAATGTTGTAGATATCAGCCAGATATTTGCATGGAAACAATCTAACAAAGATGCCTCTTGAATGAATGAATGAATGCTTATTGATGGCATAGAAGGCTTGTATCCCGGGTGGGAGTAGGACACGTTGTATGTTGCTTATTTTTCAAAAAGTTCTTGTTTGGATGTTGTAGTCACAGCCTTTTTTGGTTGTCTACAGTGGTTTATTGAATTAAAATCAAACTTGTGCCCTCTACCATCTTTCTTAATTTGTTTGTTGGATGATAAGCTTGGGGTTCTTTATGAAAGTCTTAATAGAACTAGGATATTATTCCATTGTTTACAAAAGGTTAATGCCATTATTTATTCGGTTCATACAAAATGCATTTTTTGCCATGTAAAAATGTTTTGTCTGGTAGGTAATATATTTCTTATCAAGCATGCTTTCTGAGAAAGACTACGACCCAGGGACCTGAAATTAATTTGAAAAAAGCAAGAATTGTTTCTGTTTTGAGGAGTCTTGGCTTGGAACGCTGAAAATCTTCATCACTCTCCAGATTCTTCCCTTTGGCAAAGTGAATAGTTCTGGCTTTAATGAGTTAACACATTCAAATAGCTTTATGTATGTTTGTTGGGATACGTTGACACAGTAATGTAGACTTGTTGGCTTTGCAGCAGTCTGAAGAATTTAAGTGAGAAAACTGAGTAATCTGCTTCTATTATCTTTGACACGGCAAGGTTCCTAAATATCAACATCTGGGTCAGTTTTATGACTTAATTTGGTAGGGTGCTCAGTCACCATAAGTGGCTACTTAATGCTGAATGAGATATGACAATTTGAAGTGAGGCTCAACCATTGGTAATCCTCATCTATGCTATGACCATCTGTGCCTTATGAAGGCTTGTAATGGACTGCTTTGTCACTAGACTGCTGTTTGTGGCGAAGGGCCACTCCTTAGAGCATTGGTAAATATTAGTTTTGCCTATGTGATGAATGTGTGTGTATGTGTGTGTGTATATATATATATATATATATATATATATATATATATATATATATATATATATATATATATATATATATATATATATATATATATATATATATATATATATATATATATATATATATATATATATATATATATATATATATATATATATATATATATATATATATATATATATATACCGCTGAGTGGTTGTCCTTTCTTGAGTAGCACTCGAGAGAACGGCGGAGGTTACCAGCCTCAGTCAAGGGTATGGACAGCTTCGAATTGGCAGGTTGGTTAAAGCAGCCTTTGCAATGCCTGACGCGTTTCGCTGTATCGCTTCTTCGGAGGCTTCAAAGGAAGTGCAGAGGTGTGCCTGCTCCCCCATTCATTGGCCCACAATGACACGCCCCTGATTGGAGCATCAAATCAAATGCTGTTATAGGCATTATGGGGGATGTAGTGCAATTTATTTCACCATTTTATAATTATCATTTGCACAATTTCTGCCAGGGATAAAGTCCTTAGTGAACCCCTGCCACGAAGAAACGTCCTCAATCCCACGCCGCTCCTCCGTTACGGGGCCGGTATATCCGACCTCACGGCCCCCTTTGGGCACGGGGTGGTGCTCTCTCGACGGCCGGACCGCCGTCTTAGTATGCCGCTGAGTGGTTGTCCTTTCTTGAGTAGCACTCGAGAGAACGGCGGAGGTTACCAGCCTCAGTCAAGGGTATGGACAGCTTCGAATTGGCAGGTTGGTTAAAGCAGCCTTTGCAATGCCTGACGCGTTTCGCTGTATCGCTTCTTCGGAGGCTTCAAAGGAAGTGCAGAGGTGTGCCTGCTCCCCCATTCATTGGCCCACAATGACACGCCCCTGATTGGAGCATCAAATCAAATGCTGTTATAGGCATTATGGGGGATGTAGTGCAATTTATTTCACCATTTTATAATTATCATTTGCACAATTTCTGCCAGGGATAAAGTCCTTAGTGAACCCCTGCCACGAAGAAACGTCCTCAATCCCACGCCGCTCCTCCGTTACGGGGCCGGTATATCCGACCTCACGGCCCCCTTTGGGCACGGGGTGGTGCTCTCTCGACGGCCGGACCGCCGTCTTAGTATGCCGCTGAGTGGTTGTCCTTTCTTGAGTAGCACTCGAGAGAACGGCGGAGGTTACCAGCCTCAGTCAAGGGTATGGACAGCTTCGAATTGGCAGGTTGGTTAAAGCAGCCTTTGCAATGCCTGACGCGTTTCGCTGTATCGCTTCTTCGGAGGCTTCAAAGGAAGTGCAGAGGTGTGCCTGCTCCCCCATTCATTGGCCCACAATGACACGCCCCTGATTGGAGCATCAAATCAAATGCTGTTATAGGCATTATGGGGGATGTAGTGCAATTTATTTCACCATTTTATAATTATCATTTGCACAATTTCTGCCAGGGATAAAGTCCTTAGTGAACCCCTGCCACGAAGAAACGTCCTCAATCCCACGCCGCTCCTCCGTTACGGGGCCGGTATATCCGACCTCACGGCCCCCTTTGGGCACGGGGTGGTGCTCTCTCGACGGCCGGACCGCCGTCTTAGTATGCCGCTGAGTGGTTGTCCTTTCTTGAGTAGCACTCGAGAGAACGGCGGAGGTTACCAGCCTCAGTCAAGGGTATGGACAGCTTCGAATTGGCAGGTTGGTTAAAGCAGCCTTTGCAATGCCTGACGCGTTTCGCTGTATCGCTTCTTCGGAGGCTTCAAAGGAAGTGCAGAGGTGTGCCTGCTCCCCCATTCATTGGCCCACAATGACACGCCCCTGATTGGAGCATCAAATCAAATGCTGTTATAGGCATTATGGGGGATGTAGTGCAATTTATTTCACCATTTTATAATTATCATTTGCACAATTTCTGCCAGGGATAAAGTCCTTAGTGAACCCCTGCCACGAAGAAACGTCCTCAATCCCACGCCGCTCCTCCGTTACGGGGCCGGTATATCCGACCTCACGGCCCCCTTTGGGCACGGGGTGGTGCTCTCTCGACGGCCGGACCGCCGTCTTAGTATGCCGCTGAGTGGTTGTCCTTTCTTGAGTAGCACTCGAGAGAACGGCGGAGGTTACCAGCCTCAGTCAAGGGTATGGACAGCTTCGAATTGGCAGGTTGGTTAAAGCAGCCTTTGCAATGCCTGACGCGTTTCGCTGTATCGCTTCTTCGGAGGCTTCAAAGGAAGTGCAGAGGTGTGCCTGCTCCCCCATTCATTGGCCCACAATGACACGCCCCTGATTGGAGCATCAAATCAAATGCTGTTATAGGCATTATGGGGGATGTAGTGCAATTTATTTCACCATTTTATAATTATCATTTGCACAATTTCTGCCAGGGATAAAGTCCTTAGTGAACCCCTGCCACGAAGAAACGTCCTCAATCCCACGCCGCTCCTCCGTTACGGGGCCGGTATATCCGACCTCACGGCCCCCTTTGGGCACGGGGTGGTGCTCTCTCGACGGCCGGACCGCCGTCTTAGTATGCCGCTGAGTGGTTGTCCTTTCTTGAGTAGCACTCGAGAGAACGGCGGAGGTTACCAGCCTCAGTCAAGGGTATGGACAGCTTCGAATTGGCAGGTTGGTTAAAGCAGCCTTTGCAATGCCTGACGCGTTTCGCTGTATCGCTTCTTCGGAGGCTTCAAAGGAAGTGCAGAGGTGTGCCTGCTCCCCCATTCATTGGCCCACAATGACACGCCCCTGATTGGAGCATCAAATCAAATGCTGTTATAGGCATTATGGGGGATGTAGTGCAATTTATTTCACCATTTTATAATTATCATTTGCACAATTTCTGCCAGGGATAAAGTCCTTAGTGAACCCCTGCCACGAAGAAACGTCCTCAATCCCACGCCGCTCCTCCGTTACGGGGCCGGTATATCCGACCTCACGGCCCCCTTTGGGCACGGGGTGGTGCTCTCTCGACGGCCGGACCGCCGTCTTAGTATGCCGCTGAGTGGTTGTCCTTTCTTGAGTAGCACTCGAGAGAACGGCGGAGGTTACCAGCCTCAGTCAAGGGTATGGACAGCTTCGAATTGGCAGGTTGGTTAAAGCAGCCTTTGCAATGCCTGACGCGTTTCGCTGTATCGCTTCTTCGGAGGCTTCAAAGGAAGTGCAGAGGTGTGCCTGCTCCCCCATTCATTGGCCCACAATGACACGCCCCTGATTGGAGCATCAAATCAAATGCTGTTATAGGCATTATGGGGGATGTAGTGCAATTTATTTCACCATTTTATAATTATCATTTGCACAATTTCTGCCAGGGATAAAGTCCTTAGTGAACCCCTGCCACGAAGAAACGTCCTCAATCCCACGCCGCTCCTCCGTTACGGGGCCGGTATATCCGACCTCACGGCCCCCTTTGGGCACGGGGTGGTGCTCTCTCGACGGCCGGACCGCCGTCTTAGTATGCCGCTGAGTGGTTGTCCTTTCTTGAGTAGCACTCGAGAGAACGGCGGAGGTTACCAGCCTCAGTCAAGGGTATGGACAGCTTCGAATTGGCAGGTTGGTTAAAGCAGCCTTTGCAATGCCTGACGCGTTTCGCTGTATCGCTTCTTCGGAGGCTTCAAAGGAAGTGCAGAGGTGTGCCTGCTCCCCCATTCATTGGCCCACAATGACACGCCCCTGATTGGAGCATCAAATCAAATGCTGATAATTATAAAATGGTGAAATAAATTGCACTACATCCCCCATAATGCCTATAACAGCATTTGATTTGATGCTCCAATCAGGGGCGTGTCATTGTGGGCCAATGAATGGGGGAGCAGGCACACCTCTGCACTTCCTTTGAAGCCTCCGAAGAAGCGATACAGCGAAACGCGTCAGGCATTGCAAAGGCTGCTTTAACCAACCTGCCAATTCGAAGCTGTCCATACCCTTGACTGAGGCTGGTAACCTCCGCCGTTCTCTCGAGTGCTACTCAAGAAAGGACAACCACTCAGCGATATATATATATATATATATATATATATATATATATATATATATATATATATATATATATATATATATATATATATATATATATATATATATATATATATATATATATATATATATATATATATATATATATATATATATATATATATATATATACTGAAAAAACCATAGGTTTCACACATGTTATAGTTAGCGGAAATTTTACTGATAAAAAAACAGTGAAATTGCCCCGTTATAGTTAGTGCTGGCAACTATAACTCACGCGACCGCAATCCTCTGCTGATGCTAATACTGTATTTAGACACTTATTTGCCCATGTCTTCTTCCATACATTTTTAGCTATACATATATTACAAATATTTTTTTTCATAAAGACACATATGTCATCAGCAGAAGATTGCGGTCGCGTGAGTTATAGTTGCCAGCACTAACTATAACGGGGCAATTTCACTGGTTTTTTTATCAGTAAAATTTCCGCTAACTATAACATGTGTGAAACCTATGGTTTTTTCAGTGAATTTGCAAGGTTTTTTAAATGCTAAGTTACTTTACGCCATTCGAGGCGTGCGCGCCCACTTAACGCAGTTCGTTCCGTGCACGGTTTTTATCAACTTTAATAAGCCCTGTACATTTGGTGGCCTTCGGCCACCAAAAGCACAGGGGGTGGGGTCAATGTGGATAGTGTTTTTTTTATTTCGATTTTATAATTTCATGTTGCCAAAATTTAGTTTTTTTTACCTATTAATAAGCCCTGTACATTTGGTGGCCTCCGGCCACCAAAAGCACAGGGGGTGGGGTAAGTGTGGATAGTGTTTTTTTTTTTTTTTTTTTTTTTTACCGTACGCTTACGGTAAGCGTACGGTAAGCGTACTCGGCGAAATTGCCGAAAAAAAAATAAAACCGTTTTTGCTCTTGGGGGATGTTTGGGGACTCCCTCAACATGACTGTGTGGGAGGGAGTTGTCAAAAATGCCCCGTAACATGTTTTTGGGCATCAAGTTTGAGAAATAACTCTCAATGCGAGAGACAAAATGGCGGACGCCGCTTCCTGGTTTCGGCCGATTCGAATGTTTACTAAGATCTAAGAGCCAATCAGAATCGCGCTCGCGCACGCCACCGTACGCTTACGGTAAGCGTACGGTAAGCGTACCGTAAGCGGGCTCAGATATATATATTGATTTAAAGGCTATTTTCTCAGAATCTACTGAACAGATTTACACCAAACCTACAAAAGGCACTTCCTTGACCTAGGGACTACCTCTCTGCCAAATTTCTAGTAATTCTGTTCAGCCGTTCGGGCTGTAGCTCGTTCTAAAGGTCCTATGGAAAAATGCATGGGAAAAACGCGTTTTGGGACCCCCCTTTTATCTCAGCCCCCGCTTGACGAATCCCCCTGAGACTTTCAGGGTAGGAGCGGAGCGTAGCGCCCCACCGATTCATCGACCGGCGCCAAAGTTATTCAAAATAGAATGTTGAGGTTTTCCTATGGAAAAGGGGTCCTAACTATAACTACCTACTGGCGACCGCCAGTAGGTAATATATATATATATATGTGATCAAGGCCTCCTGTAGGCCGAAACGCGTCATGGCGGCTGCGTAAAGTTCTTGTCCGCAAATAAAGACTTTAAGCACTTATTTTGGGTCCGTGTTCGTCTCTGCGCTTGGATTGTGCGCGCTGGAGGAGGCGATTCCTGGTGATATATATATATATATATATATATATATATATATATCTATATATATATATATATATTGAAAAAACCATAGGTTTCACACATGTTATACTTAGCTGGACATTTCACTCGTAAAAAACCATTGAAATTCCCCCGTTATAGTTAGTGCAGGCAACTATAACTCACGCGACCGCAATCCTCTGCTGATGCTAATACTGTATTTAGACACTTATTTGCCCATGTCTTCTTCCATTAAATTTTAGCTATACATTATTGGACAGGCCACATGAAGGGCTTGCTCCCTCCCCGCATGACAAGGCCCAAGCCCCGGACTCCCAGGTGTTACCCACAAGAGCACCCCGTCTCCCGACGGAACTCCTGCCCCCGGACATCCATGTATCCTGGGGCCGAACCACTACCGGCTCCCCCGGCCGGATCAGCCGCCATCTTGGACACTGCGCCACGAGGCCGCGTGGCCTCAGCTCGACCCTAACCCTGGGCCTGGCCCGGCCCCGACATCCCGGCACCACCATCCACCCAGGAGGTGAACGGACCACTTGGCAGGTCAATGGGAGAAAGAAGTGTCGATGGCTCTCCCCCGCCAGGTGCCGATCGCCCTCCAGCTCCCCCGGGCGCTGGCTCCACCCCCTGCTGGGTGTCTGGACTCCCTCATCCCGGACCCCCCCGACCTCCAAGTGCGAGGGTCCGGACATCAAAGGGCGCCAGACCTATAACTAGGGCAGCTCCAGAGCAGGAAGGCAGTTGTATCCTGGAGTCGAGACACCGAGAAGAACTCAGCCTTGACGGACTACTGGCGCTGCCGTAGCCCTGCCTTGTGAATTATCGTCCTGCCTGCTGGCGCTGCCGCGGCCTTCTGCATCATCCATCCTCGTCGGGACCTGCTGGCGCTGCCGCGGACCGTTGTAACGACCACCTTCATCGGGACCTGCTGGCGCTGCCGCGGACCGTTGTAACGACCACCTTCATCGGGACCTGCTGGCGCTGCCGCGGACCGTGTAACGACCACCTTCATCGGGACCTGCTGGCGCTGCCGCGGACCGTGTAACGACCACCTTCACCGGGACCTGCTGGCGCTGCCGCGGCCCGTCCAAGCTAGAACACCGAGCTCGAGGATTGTGAGCTACCCACCATACCATCTCAGCTACCAGATTGGTAACCAGACTGTCCCGCTACCCCCTTTTCCCAAACCAAGAGACTAGAATCGAGGGGACCCCTGAGTCCAGACCTCCTTGTACCATTTCATCGTACCTCAAGAAATCGCCTATAAAGAACGTTAAATCCTATCCTTGTATGGTGTGTATCTGTGGGGGGGAAGTTACTCATCTGTACGATCGCTGGAGACGGCTCTCCCCGGAGACCTCTCCCCTTGTCCTCGGCCGACCCTCCCGGTCCGTCTAACATGCATATATTACAAATATTTTTTTTTCATAAAGACACATATGTCATCAGCAGAGGATTGCAGTCGCGTGAGTTATAGTTGCCTGCACTAACTATAACGGGGGAATTTCAATGGTTTTTTACGAGTGAAATGTCCAGCTAAGTATAACATGTGTGAAACCTATGGTTTTTTCAGTGAATTTGTACGGTTTTTTAAATGCTAAGTTACTTTACGCCATTCGTGGCGTGCGCGCCCACTTCACGCAGTTCGTTCCGTGCGCGCACAGTGCTCTTCGCGCACCGTGCGCGCACAGTGAGCACGCGGTGCGCTTTGCGCACCGCGCGCCCACTTTACGCAGTTAGTGCCGTGCACGCACGGTGGGCACGCGGTGCGCTACGCGCACCGCGTGCCCACGTTACGCTGGATGGGCCATGTACGCATGATGCGCTTGGCGCACCGTCCGCACACTGAGGACATATTATGCGCTTCGTTGTGAAAGGTTATCTATTAATTTTACAGATTTTGTATATGTCATGCACAAAAGGTGCCCTTCGGGCACCTTTTGCACACGGGGTAGGGAAAACGTGGATATTGGTTTTTTTTTAAAATTTATTTTTGACCGTACGCTTACGGTAAGCGCAATCGGCGATTTTGCGAGAAAAAAAAAAAATTACATTTTTGGCCTTGGGGGTTCTTTTGGGACACCCTAACCATGACTAGGTGGTTAGGAGCTGTCCGAGATTTGGTCTGTTTATCATACTAATTTATCCTTTTATCACGTTTGGGATTAGAAATGTTCCCCTTTCCATTAATTTAATTTAATTAAATAATTTTTGCATTGAAGAAGAAAAAAATAATTTTCACCCACTGGGGTTCAACTCGAAGTTAAGAGATTCAGTGTAATTTTCTGATGAGGATACTCAATTTTTTCTCACTTGAGATTTATTATTTGGTACCTTAGTGTGAGAAGAAAACATTCAAATAATGAAGAAACGTTTGTTGCAAAACTTTATCAATAGTAAAAAATCTGCATAAGAGTAACGTTGTTGTAAAGTTGTCACAGTATAGCAACATTGATTATGTTCTGAATTTATGAACGTGCTCGAATTTGTTAATCAACAAGCGTTTTTCTCTCTTCTGTATGTATTACTCTATCGCATAATCAGATTAGGGCACCATTATGTTTGGTCCTCATTTACTGCTCCAAGATGGCCGCCATGTAGCTGGATAGTGATTGATTGAAATTGCTATCCGTTTTCGCTGTTGATGTTTTGAACGCAGCACCGATGTTTGTTTCTTTTGTTATGTATTTATACTGTTGAATGGTAAACAGTTGGTTACCCGTGACCAAGACGATACGGTCGTCGAAACGCGTTGGGTATTTACTTGGCTTTCAAGCACTTAATTAAATCTTGGATCTTTCAAAAGACTCTGTTTGTGTATCTTTGGGGAAGGAGTGCATACGTGTATGCGATACACTTGGTGGAACTGGATATATATATATATATATATATATATATATATATATATATATATATATATATATATATATATATATATATATATATATATATATATATATATATATATATATATATATATATATATATATATATATATATATATATATATATACACACACGTGCATATGCATGCATTTTTTTTTCTCTTGGTAAGTTTTAAGTTGGTGAGCAGTTGTGCAATATAAGGGGCGGTGCAGGCGAAACTTAGTCCCAAGCCTAAAAGGAGGCCCCCTTCAGTGCCCGAAACAACTGGAATTGTGCATATAATTCTTTATTTTATCTACAGCCAAAGACTATTTAATTTTTATTTTTTCGCTTTGGAGAGGGCCCGGATGCTCCACAACAGTGCTGCAGAGCTGTGGGAGTTGCAGCATTTTGCTTAAGCACATTCCCGGCAGCTCTGACACGCCCCTCAATCGCTGTACACATGTTCCTTGCAGCATTGATATGAGAAGCAGCTGCTACATTATTATGCGGTTTTGTGAATTCAAAAACAAACGTAAACTTACAACAAAGTTTACTTTTATGAATCGGGCTCATTGTATGTTAAAAAATAAAAAAACATATTTATAACGTTTTGTATAATGCAAACAAGACGCGCGAGGTTATCGGAGCGCTTTACAAGGGGGAGTGGATACATCAGTAAAAGACAGTAATAAAGTGCATTTACAACATAAATACAAACGTAGAATATCAAATCTAGGAGCACGATCTCGTTAGATCAGACTGAGGTGGTTGTGATCAACAAAATCAAATTGGGTAAGTATGATTGTTATATAGTATGGTGATGACTTTTAGTCTAACCATTTAGACATCCGTAGGGATTTCACTTCTGATTTGAAGGAGGCAGAGTGAATCAGATGGATTTCCTTCGGAAGAGAATTCCAGATTTTCTGTGCGATGCCTGAGAAAGCTCCGTTGCACGTTTTCTTCTTGCAGAAAATCGGTTGGTTGAGCAGCATGGAGCTGTTGCTTCGCAATGATCTACATCTGCCAGATAGTTCCAGCTTTTGTGCTAGATATCTCGGTGTGTTGAAATGTATGGCTTTATGGGTCACGCAAGTGATTTTGAGATAAATTTGTGCTTCATAAGGGAGCCAGTTAAGTGATTTCCGGTCAGGGGAGATGTGATAGTTTCTTTTTGTTCCTGTGATGAGTCCGGCCGCAGCGTTATGGGAGGCTCGTAAAGGATGCAATAAAGGATGAGCCTGCATACCAGTTTGAGAGGAAATAATCAAGCTGTGTGGTTAAGTTGTTGAGTAGTAAAATGTCTGTGAAGCGTGCTGTCATGTACTGGGGTTTTAACCCTAACCCCTTTGTCAACAATTATCAAGTGAAGAGGAATGGGGTGACCCAAACCTGCATGACGCACTGCTGAGAACTATGAAAGTTTCAAACATAATTTAATATTCATCTGAATTGTTTGAACACAAAATTACATAACAGATTAGCTTTTCCTGTTAAGAATAAATACCAATATAACACTTGGTTAAACAAGAACAAGTAATATTGAGATTTTACAAAAACATTCTCTCCCTAAAGTCCTGTTGATGCACAAGCGACATGTGTGAAACTGAACAATATAGTTTTCTATGCAATGAAAAATATATTGTTCAGGCTCGTAAAGGAGCCAGTATGTATCTGGGAAGGCCACTGAGCGTGGCACTTCCGTAGTCCAGCCTTGGGGTGACTAGGGCTTGGACTGCTGATTTAAGATCATCCTAGGGAGGAAGGGTTTTAGTTTCCTTAGAATGCTCATCTTGTAATTTGCTCCTTTGGTGGCATTGCTGATGTGCTTCTGCATGTGCAGATGTTTGTCTAGTATAATTCCCAGAGATCTTGCAGAGTCTACAAAGTGAGGTGTACAATTGAGAGCAGTTAGATGTTTCATTCAAAGGCCGATCTTAAGATTGTGTTTGGGTGGGGTAATGAGGAATTCCATTTTGATGGTATTACGTTTGAAATGGTTGAGCGCAATACAGATCTGAGTATTCTGTAGAATAATGTTGAGGGTATTGAGGTCATCAGGAGAGGAGAATTTCCGGTACAGTTGTGTGATTGTGTGATTTGGAGATTGGGCGGAAATTGTTTAAGTAGGTGAGGATCACCAGACTCTTTCTGCTAGTCTCAAATTGTGTCTTTCATTGTTGAGGTTCTCATTTAACCAGGCTTTAGAAATTTTGGTGGATACATTTTTTTGTTGTAGTGGAGCAATCCAGTAGAGGATGTACAAAATGGAGATATTGTACTGCTCCGTCAGGTCGTGGACTTCCACCATGTCCACCTGGTGGGGGGGATGGGGGGGGGGGGGGTCAGGGGCTAAGGGCCGATAGGTCATTGAGGTTTACGTTCTGTAGATTCAGTTTCCAGTGTCTTTTTCTGTTACTTGAGCTTTTTTGGGGGTCACATTGGCATTGATGAGTAAGGGCATACGGGATGGGTCTGTCCAGTCGCAAAGCAGAATGGACTCCATTGTAGTGGAGCCACATTTTGCGATGATTAGGTCTAGGGTCTCGCCTTAATGGTGAGTAGGACAATCGCAGAATTAGGTCAACTCTAGGTCTGATAGGAAGGCTTTGAAGTTGTTGACTAATTGGTCATTCAGGTCGTTCCAGTGAAGGTTGAAGTCTCCAAGGAAGATCTGAGTAGTTTGTTGGTCTACCTTGTTTGAGATTACTTCCCTGATTTGTTTTATGAAAGCTAGGTTGTTTCCGGGAGAGTGTTAAATTAGATGAAGTTTGCAGATTGGTCTGTCATTGCTAATGATATTGATGCAAAGGTATTCTTTTACAGGAAGGGTATCCGAAGTGGTCTGAATTACCTCTAGGTATTACTGTAAATGCATGCAACTCCTCCACCGGTTCTGTGAATTATGTCCGGTCTATTAAGGTTGTGACTAGAGGGGACTAATAGGTCTAAAATAGGGGCTGAGGAGTCATTTAACCAGGTTTCGGTCAGGATAACAAGATCAAGCTCATGGGTGCAGGTGAGGTTGTAGATGTCAGATGCATGGCTAACAGCCAATCTGCAATTAATGAACATGTATTTCAGGAGGATATTGGAGTGGGCTGGGACAGACCAATTGGGATTGATGGGCTTGAGATTAGCTTTGTTAATCCCTCTAGGGTTGTGACTCGATACTCTGGATTACTTTGGACGGTTTGGATTTGCGCCGGATATAACTTGGTGGTGTCTTCATTGGGAGTGTAGGAAAGAATTGCGTGGATGTTGCTGTCTGAGAAGCAATTGGTCGATTTTCTGGGTTGAGAGGGGGAGCTAAGGGGAAGGGAGTTCCTATTAAAGTGAGGCTTGTGAGGTTTGCGGTTAGGGAGCGGGATAAACCAGGAGCCAGCTTGCTTGCTTCATCTACAAACTGTTATGCCTTTGGTTGGGCAATACCTCAGTGGTTAAGAAGGTAAGTCTTAGAATATCTGCCTTTTAAGATGTAGCAGGTTTAGTGGTATCTTGTCGAGTGCAGATTCTGAGGCGGTGAGGGGCCAGATGGTTGTGGGTTGGGAGGAAGAGTTAGTAATGGGTGAAGGAAGAATTTCGAGGTCAGATGGATCCTGTGGTGGGATTGTAAAAGTGGTAGGGGCGATAGCCTGAGAGTGGCAGATGGGGGAGGAAGTATGCTGACAGAGCGATCTAGATGCGTATGTATAGTCATGTCAGGGGGTAAAAGTTCAGGCGTATTTGTTGTCCGTGTATTGGTAGGCGATGAGGTGATGTCAGGAGGGCTAGGTGGGAGTGATTTGGGAAGCAAGCATGGGATTTCGGGGGCGGAAATAGGATCTGGAGGGAGGAACTTCATGGATGCGGCTGTGGAGGGATCTAATGTATGTGGGCAGGAACGTAGACTTAAGGAGAGGGACTCAGTCCTGATAGTGAGGTGTCGGGGGTAGTGGTGGGCAGAGATGGAGAATGGGGGCATGGGGTATCACTCAAAAGGCTGGGTGAGGCCAATGTAGGAGAGGGTGTACAAAGGGTTCTAGGGTTGATGTCGGACGCGTTGGGGTGTATTCGAATAGTGGTTGGGTTCTTCTTGTTCACAACTCCTTTTAGGATAGGGAAAATGTCATCCAGTACAGCTAAGGTTGTCTAATTGAATTAGGATGATGCCATTGTTGTAGAGAGATAAGGGTTGTGACTGCCCCGCATAAGGGTAAATGGGATATTGATAGTCTAAGCCCATTGGGCGTTTTCCTGGAGTTTTTTATTCGGAGTAGAAGTATATGGCAGTTCTCCATTGTGCACGTCTTTTAGTGTAAAAGATGAGGTCACTAGTTGGCATGCCCTCACTTGAGCAGAAGTATGGGTCAGATATAAGGGTTTCCGGGTGGGATTTGAGTAAACCGTGTTTGAGACTTTTAGCTGCATTTTTAGAGAGATTAGGGTTGTAATTAATTGTGTAGGGATTAAAGCCTGTTGGATTTAGTGTTGCGTCCATAACTCAAGTAGAAAAAGCTAAAGAGGGAAGAGAAAGTGAGTTAATACTGTTATCGTTGGATCAAGGAGTAACCAAAAGGTAGCATGAGGGCGCCATAGTAAAAGTTAAACCCTATGACATGTGCTCCCTACAAGTGCTATGTGGCTATTAAAATAAAAAGAAAGTGTACCTGCGGCCAGTAATTCAGTGAAATCAAACGTATGAACCCATCCAGCGCAACCTTAAGTTTTTCGGCGGCGAGTGCTTAAATATGTGAAGCCCGGGGCGGCATGTAGACTTGTCAGTGAAAGATACCAAAATGTAAACGGATAGTAAATGGTATGCAGCATTAACAAAACGAAGAAAGTTTTTAAATACCAGTGTGGATAGGAATAAGTAGTTGGGCTACGGGAAACTGATAGACACAGAAGGGAGACCAGCCAACAAACAATAGAAACGGAGGAAAGCAAACTTTAAAGCACACGAACCAGTAAGAAGTGAAGGCGGGATGGAAGTCCCTCTTAAGATATTTTAAAAACAATAGATCATGCACAGCGCACGTGAAACCTAAAGAAGCAACCATTGGTGCTTGTGGCTGTTTTTCAGAAAAGATCTATATGATAAAATCCTTGTCCGATCCCATCTCATCCCACAAACTGAGCAGCACCCTCGTTTTCACCCACTCTGAAATGATGGGCATGGAGAGTCGGTAGCAGAATCTTTGTAGAGTGCGACTTTTTCGAGAGAAAGGAACCAACGCAGTAACTCATCAGATGTATTTTAACCGTATGGAATCTTTTCATCGTGGTATGCAGTAATCTTTATCCGCACACCAAGAGAAACAACTGAAGATTTTCAAACAGAGGTCGGAGATTTAATTTAGGCATTCCTGTTATGGATTGATTTTTGATCTGTGCTCACCTCTTTATCATTGGTTATGTTTCAGAGCATTACCTGTATAGTTTGGAACTGCTGTCTTTTTTTCTTTTTAACGTTGTCCTCTCAATGCATATTAAGAACGCGGCTGCCTTCTCAGTATACAGTCTTTTAAAAGTCTGTCAGTAGCTTCAGTTCAGTATTGTGTGTTCCAAAAATAGAACGTTTACGTTAGTACGTGTGACGCTAATACAGTATTGATTGACTGCAGGGCAGGACTGCCTGTTCTTCACATTGGTGCCGTGACCCCGCAGAGTTTATGACGTGCTGATACCCAGCGGGCACGACGGGTTGAACCACCTGTCTGTCGCCCCACCTTGTTGCGCAATCCGTGCCCGGGTCCCAGCTGCCTCAGACGGCGTGGTGATCACCGGTATTTCCCACATGCGTGTACTGTTCGCACACGATATACATTCCGGTTAGTTTGCATTCCATTACACTTTCACATAAGTGAAAGACGACCCCGGGTAACTGAAGTCAACAAGCCCTATCCTATTTGGTACATGCACTTCTGCTGCACGAAGACAAGAGGTATCCTCGCGCTCTTCCTGAGGATTTTATTATGTTTTTGTGTTGAGTTGTTTATATTAAGTTGCATCACACTTGGTCACAATTTTTAGTGTCATACATTTGAAGTCTCCCCCAGCCCTCCACCTTCCAGATCTGTACAAAGTTGGAACATCTTTAGCGATAATCATGACAAATGGAATTTCACCGACACTGGGGGCTCGAGGGGGTAGTAGAGGCACAGTAGGCGTCTCATCGTAGCTTTGTCATTGTGCTCACTGGAGAGCAGAGCGAGCTTGTACTCCTCTCGTGGACATCATACTTTCCAGTAAACGATGGTCATTCTGTTTGTCATTTATCATGCAAAACTTAAGCCATCCCGAGTATTTCACATTGAGACCATCATTTAGCAAGTCTAGTGATCCCTTCTCGAAGATTAATTATAAAGAAACAAATATTTGTGTTATAATGTGGTGCTCTCAGTACAGTGTGAAGTTGTGAGCTGCCGTGCAACGGTCATTTCAAGTTCAGGTGTGGTAGATAGCGGGCCGGGGGCAAGGTGTTGATGTGTTAATTTCAAAAGGAAACCGCATCAGTTTAGTCGTGAATTAATTTCACCTTCAGTAATTACTTTGAACTGAGCAACAAAATAAAAATATTATAGGACAATAATTTCCGTATTTGGAAAAAAAGCCAACAAAAGTTTGCAGTAGCTTAAAGTCTTAAAGCAGTTTCGTACTCATAAGGGAAATTCCTTATGCAACAAAATGAATGTCTGAAAACTGAATACGTCTGAAGAAATCACCTGTTGCCAAACTAAATCTTTAGGAATCTCCCTTCTGATTGGCTTCAGTTTTGTAGCAAAAAGAATCCAGCTTTTTACCTCCAAGTTAATCTAATCAAACTTTTGGTGAAACGTCGTAAAAGAGTGCCTGCATAAAAAAGTAAACCTGAACCATGCATGGTTCTCAACGTCCATAAGATTGGAGTTTAAATCATTAGCATAATGATAGTTGGGTGAGGTTTATGTGTGGATAGAGAATGAAAATGTCCTCTCCTCACTTGTTCAAGGACAATATATACATTTTTAAATGAGTGAAGTCAAGGCTACCTCCCAGCCTGGTTTCTGTGGTGTTTGTCCTGAGAAAATTAAAACGGAGTATACCCCAAGTAAATTGGAGCGAAATTGCCCCTAAACGGAACAAGATGCAAATCTAGATGCATAATTTTGTGTGCCACTGATTTAGTAGTACTTGCAATCCGTAATAAAGCTATGCAACCGCTTCTGAATTGAATGAAAGCCATTGTGGTCATTTTAAAATTACAATTATTGTGGACAAATCCCAAACCAACTTTTTGGTGAGGTGTCCAATCAAGACAGCCTACATGTATGTAATGTTCAGCATTCCAATATTTATGAATTACCATACCTGCTCTACCAGGCTGAAGACAATACATCTGCTCCGTTGTTTCAAGGAGAGCAGACCTTGAGATTTGCAATGGACTATTTAGATAGATGGTAATGTATCTCTAACATCTTTCGAGCAATATAAAGAGGATCTATAACATTGGCTAACGAGACTGAATGCCCCCACGAATGATATCAGGGCAGCCAGAAACCATATGGGTGTAATGTTCGAGAATTTGAAAGCGACTAACATTTGTTGTTTACCCTCCAGAGATGGAAATCTGAGAGCATGGTTCTTGGGAGGAATCTTGAGGTCTGTGCAAATTAAAGGAACAGACCTTCTACTGGCTGATCCATAGGCTAATATTTTAAATATAGTAGCAAAGTTTACACGGCCCCAAAGGGTGAAATAGACATGGTAGAATGCATGCGCTGGTCCTAGGATGGTATTCGTAGACACACAGGAGTTAAGACTTTATATGCTCTGGCAATGCAACTGGCAAACAACCCCTCATTTCCCCTGCTGCAGACGACTGGCATGGCACGCCACGCGGCCACACTAGGCATCAGCACCAATGCAGATCTGTATCCCAATGGTCCATTTGTCCCCCTCCCAGAGAACGCAACTCCACTAGATCAATTACTATACTATCAAATCAGAGTTACATGTAGACGCAAACAACTCCTTCCTCAATCCCCGAGCGCTACACTAGAATATATTCACACTGCCACTTCTCTGCACAAACTGGTTACTAGGCTTTACGCATTGACTCTCGCAGCTTTCCCAGTTGACACTGAACGTGCACGTCTCGCCTGGATGTCTGATCTAGGAGACAAACCCACGCCTGAACAGTGGCTATACTGCTGCAATCAATCTCAAAAACTTTCTCCCAATTATCGTTTAAGCCTCATACATTTCAAATATTTACATAGATTGTACCGCACGCCTACAGTTCTCTACAAAATGGTACTGACTGCAGACGCTAACTGCGTGAGATGCTTTGCTCCAAATGCATCATTTGTGCACCTAGCTTGGACGTGCCCCAGAATCGCGTATTTCTGGCGTGACATATGCCGCATCACAAGTGACATCACCACGGACACTCTTGCACTAGACCCCATGATTTGCCTTTTAGGGTATGTCAAGGAGATTCCAGACGCTAGCTGATGACTGGTCACGATGCTGCTGATATATGCCTGGCATAGGGTGGTAATCCACTGGGGCCGTAATCCGGCTCCATCTCCCAAAGCCTGACTGGTGGACGCAGCACACTGTCAGACCCCCTTAAGCGAATACTGGAATCGAATGCCCCCCGCAAGCAGGCCACATGACATATGTGCTCCCCTGGTGACTTATTTACAGCAGACTGACGAAGACCATCGTACCCCTGACAACACTACAACACACTCCTTTGCGACCGATCTAGCTGTTGTGGAAAATGATACGAACCTCTATGCTAGTATGACACAGTGAATTCGGATAGATCAATTCTGAATGTCATTCTTGTGCTCAGTATTTGTACATGTTGGCATGCGTACTTTCACTAACTGGCAATGCTCACTTATCCATGACTAAGGTGCCTTGAAAGTATTGTACACTCAAATGCATAACTTGTAATACTTATTTACCTGAATAAAGTAATTTAAAAAAATGTGTGTGTATATATGTGTGTGTGTATATATATATATATATATATATATATATATATATATTCACTGAAAAAACCATAGGTTTCACACACGTTATAGTTACGTCACTGTATTTAGACACTTATTTACCCATGTCTTCTTCCATTAATCTTTAGCTATACATATATTACAAAGATTTATTTTTCATAAAGACACATATGTCATCAGTGATGTAATATCTGACGTCATCAGCAGAGGACTGCGGTCGCGTGAGTTATAGTTGCCTGCAGTAACTATAACGGGGGAATTTCATTGGTTGTTTACGAGTGAAATGTCCAGCTAACTATAACATGTGTGAAACCTATGGGTTTTAAGTGAATTTGCAAGGTTTTTTAAATGCTAATTCGTAACTATAACGTGTGTGAAACCTATGGTTTTTTCAGTGAATTTGTACGGTTTTTTAAATGGCAAGTTATTTATTTATTTATTTATTTATTTTCAGGTTTTTCACCGTGCGCGCACCGTGAATTATTATTTTTTTTAAATCGGAGGTGCGCGCACCGAGCACCCACGGGTCGTAGTCCGTGCCGTGCGCGCACCTCTCGATTGAAAAAAGAAAAAAAAAAAAGAAAAAAAAATTGCTTTTTTCTCCCTTGGGGGTCCTTCTGTGACCCCCTGGCCAAGGCTAGGGGGTCAGGAACTGTCCACTCTGCCCCCTTTTCAAGTTCTCCACCTTTTTTTCCCACCCCCTCAGACTGCGAGAGACAAAATGGCGGCCGGCACTTCCTGGTTTCTATCTATCTATCTATCTCTATCTATCTCTATCTATCTATCTCTATCTATCTGTCTCTATCTGTCTCTATCTGTCTCTATCGATCTCTCTCTATCGATCTCTCTCTCTCTCTATCTGTCTCTCTCTATCGATCTCTCTCTCTCTCTCTCTCTCTCTCTCTCTCTCTCTCTCTCTCTCTATCGATCTCTCTCTCTCTATCGATCTCTCTCTCTCTATCGATCTCTCTCTCTATCTCTCTATCTATCTATCGCTCTATCTATATCTCTCTCTATCTCTCTCTATCTCTCTATCTCTCTATCTCTCTATCTCTCTAATCTATTCATCTAATCTATCTCTCTCTCTCTAATCTATTCATCTAATCTATCTCTCTATCTCTCTAATCTATTCATCTAATCTATCTCTCTATCTCTCTAATCTATTCATCTAATCTATCTCTCTATCTCTCTAATCTATTCATCTAATCTATCTCTCTATCTCTCCAATCTAATCTATTCATCTAATCTATCTCTCTATCTCTCTATCTCTCCAATCTAATCTATTCATCTAATCTATCTCTCTATCTCTCTATCTCTCTATCTCTCTAATCTATCTCTCTATCTCTCTAATCTATTCATCTAATCTATCTCTCTCTCTCTAATCTATTCATCTAATCTATCTCTCTATCTCTCTAATCTATTCATCTAATCTATCTCTCTATCTCTCTAATCTATTCATCTAATCTATCTCTCTATCTCTCTAATCTATTCATCTAATCTATCTCTCTATCTCTCTAATCTATTCATCTAATCTATCTCTCTATCTCTCCAATCTAATCTATTCATCTAATCTATCTCTCTATCTCTCTATCTCTCTATCTCTCCAATCTAATCTATTCATCTAATCTATCTCTCTATCTCTCTATCTCTCCAATCTAATCTATTCATCTAATCTATCTCTCTATCTCTCTATCTCTCTCTCTAATCTATTCATCTAATCTCTCTCTCTCTCTCTATCTCTCTAATCTATTCATCTAATCTATCTCTCTATCTCTCTAATCTAATCTATTCATCTAATCTATCTCTCTATCTCTCATCTAATCTATTCATCTAATCTATCTCTCTATCTATCTCTCTAATCTATTCATCTAATTTATCTCTCTCTCTATCTCTCTAATCTATTCATCTAATCTATCTCTGGTTTTTATCGTTTTGTTATCTACAAAGAAACCTGGGATGCACGTTTCCACACGTAGTCCAGGCATCTATCCCAGGTAGGTGCCGGTAAGAAGAATTCTATATGACAGGCATGAACACTGAAATTAATGAGCTCCCAGCCACTTCAATTTCTGTCCCTGACACTGTCCTCACGCTGCCTTTACTTGTCGTAGGCTGGCCTTTTCCTGCTACAGGGGTAGATGGAGGTTTATTACCTCTACCTCTTTAGTTCATTCTCTCCAGTTATTTGAGGGTGTATCAACTTGTTGCATCACACAAGACCCCCTTGTCTCATTTTCTTCCCTTTTAGACACTTTATTTTCTCAGAGGATGGAGGTCTGCCTCCCACAGATTCGTCTGTAGCCCCATGCATTTTCGTACTTTGCTGTTTTACTTTTGTAAGGCCTGCACTGTATGAAGAAATTGCCCAATCTGGCTGAGTCTATTATCCGTCCCCTCAAAAGAGCATGCTGGTCGGTTCTACAGACACCCAGGTCATGCCAGTTTTGGATGCCCTGCAGAGCACATCATGCTCTCGCAACTGCCATTCTCCCTTAGTATAGTTGGTGTTTGTGAAGCTGCTGCCCACTGACATCTGCCTGCTAATGCCAAATACCAGTGTAGTTATCTCCTCCAGGCTGGGTCATCCACGTGGTCTCTATACACCTGTTCGTTGCTGCTGACCCACTCCTCGCCTATCAAACAGATGAGGTAGAGGTGGTACAGATCGCAATCTACACACCTATTTATTCTGCCACATATTTATTTTAGTATGGGAACGAGTCTGCTGTGTTTGGGCGCTTGCTAAAAAAAAAAAAAGTACTTTGGAAACACATGTGTAGTTAGCAAAGTTGCAAAACTTATTAGGGCAGATCAATGTGATAGCTGTATTTCCCTTCGCTGGTACAGCTGCTGCATCAGAAGTCCAGTGAACTCGTATGCAATGACAGTGTATGTGTATTAAGTCTGGACTGTGGCGCACCGATTAAAATCATTTCTTTCGATCCGTGTTTGTCATCCATCTGGTATCGTAAGTGAGCACTTACTGTAAAATCTCCTACAACACACCTATTCTTTCGTAAGCGCCGGAAACTGCTGAAATATAGCCCCTGCAGAAACGGGGCTAAGAAGTCAGGTTCCTAACTCCATGCATGGCTTTCCTATTTACATTTTTAAAAAGGAGACTGCCAAAACTGAGCCCATGTGATTGATCCTGCGTTAACACTTAGGTAAAAGTGACGCCTTTTGAATTCGGATTGCATCGTTCGCCAGAAGTATTTGGCGCTGTGATACTCTGGAGCAGTGGCGGCCGCTAGGGAAAAGTAGTGGTGGGTTGTGTGAGGGTTTAATAAATTAAAAGCTCACTTACATGAATAAGTCCACCGCCTCTTCTCCGTCCTCCCTCTGTTCCTGGCTCTCGGCAGCACACAGGCTCCCCGATTCCCCCAAAGCAAATCATGACGTTGCTCTCACCAGCATGAGATCAACATCGTGATTGGCCTCAACGGCCTGGTTCAGCTCTCAGACTTAGTTGTGTGCCTGTTCTCCACCCGGTTGTGCAATACAGCCGGGTGGAGAAATGCTAAGTGTGCATTTCTGTTAGACCAGCCCAAGACGGCCGGCAAACTAATCATGTGCATTTAAGTGTACCAATCACTCCTCCCCCCTGCTTGTCACATAGCCCACCCCGTCCTAACCTGGCTCGTACTAAAAATGAAGTATTATCGCTGTAGTTTATTATCCTTCTATTTTTCCATTTGAACTCCGTGGTGCAACGCTTCTTCGATGTTAGCGGAGGAGCCACAGCTGGAGCCTGGATGGCTGAGTGGACCGAATCTGGAGGTAGAGTTTAGCTTCGGTAGCCCATAGCCTCAGACTGTTTAGTTGATATCTTCAGAGAAAAAGCAGAGGCGACGCAATGATGTAGCGAAACCATGGACAGACAAGAGATTAGAAATAACTTTTTGGGAGGAGCTACGAGTTAGTTTAGTCAATCAGACTAAGATATGACAAGGATATGTTCCTGTCTCCCCTTTCCCCAGCCCAAAAAACCCAGGCAACACTTACTAGACGATTAGTGGATTTGTGCTTTGACCGAGACAGATGACCAGAGTTTTGAAGCAGGAAAAGGCGATTGATTAGTTCACGAGGTTCAGAGATAATGGTGGAGTTATGTTGTAAATGTAAGCGTGTATGCACACAGTAATCCTTGCTGAAGACTAACGATGAGCGAGAAGAGGCAGAGTCTAGGCTACTCCAATAATGCTGTTCTCGGAATTGGAGTCCAGGAACAAATTGGAGCCGAAAGACCAGCAGTTAAGAGCATGTTGGAGTAGCTTGAATATAATTTTGTTCATCCATTGTAATTGCCTTAGCACATAGGGTTCTAGCTCTGCATTGTACCCCCCGCCACATGCATCCAAAACTGTTTATTAATTGTAGTTGGTTTTAATGGGATATTCTGGCTATTGGGGAATGTTTCTGGCAGTACATTTGGTTGTCTCTACAAAAAGACATCCAGGATCTTATGATCGAGTACCTTGCCATGAGGCCAGACATTGTGATCTGTCTCACATTCCTGGAAATCAGTAAAGAATGATTTTAGGACACACTGAAAATGATGGCGGAAGTGGTGAGAATGGTAGAGGAAGGTCCCAAAAGGATTTGAGTTGGTAAAAATGGCTCCTCCCCAATGGGGAAATTTGAAGGATAGTCTAACAGCGCCTTCATCTCAATGAGTGGAATGTAATAAAGGTGTGCCCTTCCTTTGCATGAAATCTAACTTTGGGGATAAATAGTCTGGACTCGGAGTAAAAAATAGACTGGCATATTCCCGAACAGTCATAGGTTCATTAGTAAATATTGCAAAACTTGGGTGTTTTAAAAAAAAATTTTTTTTTTACCTAGATGGTAGGATCTTAATATACTTTCTCTGACATTAGGAGATTCTCTGCTTCTAACAATACACACAAAAAACCTCATTCCCAAAATGTTGCTTGTAGCCCACTTGACCCAATGTAAGTTCAAGTTTGGGAATGGCTGATGATGAAGCATGCCCTGATTGGAAATTGCAAGGCCCTCAACCACACAGTGGCATAACTTTCCAAAAACCGTAATGACAGATATACGAACCCTATTCTTCACTGTATTTCGCTTCAATTTTAACCTTCACTTTGTGTACAATTCCTATGTCTCGAAAGAGAGATTATAACAAAAGTATGTTATGACTGCCTACAAGGTTTGGCCTCTGGTGATTGCCCACTGTTATCATCCTTGCTCTCACTTTCTCTCCAGTGTTGGCCTCTAGCAATCTTATCTCAAGTTTGCCTCTGCATCTTCACACCTCAGCTACTATTCTTACACAGATTATTTTCTTTTAGCCATGAGCATTACAGGTTCGTATTCTAAAATGACTATTTTGGTAAGGGTTTGCATGTTATGCAAGTTCTTGTATTTAGTCTTTGATGGAACGTTAGCATTTTTCATTCGTGCCTGTTCTTCAGATTGTTTGCTGTAGACATCACTGGTTTCCCTAAAAACACTACCTTCAAGGATTGTTGATTTAAATAGGTAGGCATTTTTTAAATTTTATTATGCTTTTGGCATATAGGTTTGAGTAGAAAATATACATTGGTTTAAATCGCGGCTAAGCTATAAGTTGGATCTTTGTCATGGTCAGTGTTTGTTTTGATGTTTGAGGCACTTTGCGCTTCAGCCTTTATAACCTTTTAATTTGAAAATTGTGTCCAGGCCAAATTGATTGGTTCTCCCGTGCACTCCAACAACACACACTATGTGCTGTGCAAGAAAGTGTTTTTTTATTCTTTCATAAAATGACATCAACAAAAGGTTTGCTGTTTTAGGATCATTCTCGCCCCAGCTTTGAGGAACAGGAAGAGTGTTTTGTTAAATTCCCAAAACTTTTTTTTTTTGTAATTGATAGTCAATTTTTCTGTGTTTTTTCTGAGTATACCTACTTGCAGTGTGGGGTGGAAACACGTTTAAAACTCCATTGTGAATTCAGAGAGCTATACACTTCAGAAAAGTAGATACAATTCAGAATTCAGCAAGGGGTAATTTGTGTAGAGTGCTCACCCCCCCTCAAAGAAACTAATCTTTGAAATTAAAAAAAATAAAAATAATTAGGAAGAAATAGGTGATGTTTTCATCTCCAATTTTTTCCCCAGTAATATACCATTAGGCCAGTCAAACCTTTTTGGTTGCAGGGATATGTCTCGTTTGTTGGTTAAGCTATATCTTATAATACTTTTTCATTGTGTATTGACTACGCGTCAATGTATATGGGTAAAATCTAATGAATGCAAAAATGGGTATGAAAGACACCTATGCATTTTTAAAAAAATGTTCCTAAGATAATTTCTTAGAAATAGTGGTTATTTACACAATTCAGAATTTGGCATTCCCCATACTATCAGGACTCAAAGGACATTTTGCACACGGGCTTTCACCCATCTTATGTGGCTAGGTCTACCACCTGCAATAGGAACTGGTTAAAACGTGGACGGTGTGAAGTCATTGTGGTGCAGATGAGGTCTTTACATGGTTACAGTTTTGGTTCATTCCTATCC
Source organism: Triturus cristatus (assembly GCF_964204655.1). NCBI lineage: Eukaryota > Metazoa > Chordata > Amphibia > Caudata > Salamandridae > Triturus > Triturus cristatus. Next base: position 989,210,088 of record NC_140584.1, on the reverse strand, counting down.
CAAGCCTGGTTCCAGAGAGAAGGGCCGTATATTAACACCATAACTGCTGAGGCTTTCGCACCCCATTGAAGAGCCCTTTTTTGTGTGTATTTTGGGTACTTAGCTCTTACTCCTCAAACTTTATTTTGTCACAGAAGGCCAAATTGGTGTCCTTTTTCTCTCCCAACATCATGTGGATTCTGAGAGTACCCACGGTTTGTGGATACCCCAGAAGGGGACCAAAATAATTGCCGAAATGTAATTTTTTTTTTTGCACAGAAAGTTAGTGCTGGAGGAAAGCATATTTTTTTTTTTCTAAAAATGGCATCAGCCAAAAGTTTGCTGTGCTTTAATTACCATCTCCCAGCTTTCAGGAACAAATACAGATGTATCAAAAAAGTTTCTTAATGCTTGTGGTTTCCTCCAACCTGCAGTGTGGTGAAAACAGGTGTGAAACCGTGGGTGATCCCTGAAAGCGATGCATTTTTGAAAAGTATAGAGAATTCTAAATTTAGCAAGGGGTCATTGGTTTAGACACCAAGGTTTTCCCAAAGAAACACTTTTAAAATAAAAAAAAATGAAAATAAGTAGGAGGTTGCTACACCTGACATTTTCAACTGTAACATTTCGTAAACATGGCAGAATTACAAAAGCAATATACTGTTATGTCTTACAGGCCCTTCTGGTCGCAGTGATATATAGTTTGTTCTTCAAACCATGTGCTACCCAGAGCCAATAACTGATCTGAACCTTACAATGATTTCTCTTTCTGTACTAACAATAAAGCAATTCATATGGTAAAATATAAAGAATAAAAAAGCGGTATGAAGAAAATCTCTGTATTTCTGAAATGTACTCAAGATTCTGAGTTTAGGAACATTGGCTGTTTGTCCACTTTTGCATTTGAGGTTACCATCCTGTCCTGTCAATAAGAGCATTGTGAAAAATGTCGGCTTTCTTGCAGACAATTACATTTGGAAGAGACAAATGTAGGGAAATCCAGTTGGCAATGGCAAATGTTCTACTATTTTGTTTTGCCACACAGTTCCTGATTAAAAAAAAAAAAAAAAAAAAAGTACACGTGTGGCTGGGCCCGTGACACAAAACACCCTAAATCGTGACCTGGAGCCATCATATTTCACCCTGCAAAATCTTTTTGAAATTTTATTTACAGTGTGGTTATAAGCAGATTTTGTGCCCTATCTGTGCTGCAACTCAGGGAATCCTACCCAGACATTTCTGAAGCATGACTTGTGTGGCTCTCCACCCACGCAGGTATCCTACACAGAAGCCCTTGCAAACCTCAAACTGTGGCTAAAACACATTTTCCTCGCATTTCTGTGAGGGATTAGTCTGGATATTATCTGGAGCCATAAGTTTCCTACCACACAGCATTCCTCCATGTCTCCCAATAGAAATGATACCTCATTTGTGTGGGTGGGCCAAGCGCTTGAGTCAGCAAATGGCCCAAAATGCAACATGAACAGGTCATTTCCATTCAAAAACAACTGTTTTCATAGAAGTTTGGATAGCTGTGGATGTGGGGCTCTAGCTCAGCCTGCACTCAAAGAAACCTTTCAAACCCACACATTTCTTTAAGCTAGACACTTTGAGAGTACAGGATGGCATGACTTGCATGGATCTCACAAGCTTTTTACCCAGAAACCCTTGCAGACTTCAAACTTTGGCTAAAAACGCACATTTTGCCCATATTTCTGTGAAGGTTCCGGAATTGGTGAGGTGCTACAAATTTCCTACCACCCAGTGTTCCCCCAAGTCTCCAGATAAAAACAGTACCCTACTTGTGAGGCTAGGTCTAGTGCCTGCAGCAGGAAAGGATCAAACCAGAGTCAATAAATGTACCCTCGCAAGAACTCCCATCGACCCTAGTTTGCACTTAGCCCAGGCACACAAATGGGGGATCGCTGGATTTTGGTCACAGAATTGCATGAAAAATGCATGATTTTAGGTAAAGTTTGAGGTTTGGCAAGAAAACGTTGAGGGATGCACATAATGCACACCACCCTGCACTCCCCCAGGAGCTCAGTTTTCGTAAATGCCTTGGTTTGGTAGGTTTTCCTTGGTTGCTGCTTAAATACTACAGCTGCCAAAATACTACAGCTACCTCCAACGCTGATTTCTCAGAGTTGCTTTTTGGATTCTTGTGTGATGTGGGTTCTAGGCCCACTTATACAAGTGGGGTAGCATTTTCATTGGGCCAAGGGGGAGGGGACATGCTCAATTTTAGGCAAAGTGTGAGGTTTGCAGGGCACTGTGGGTAAGAAAATGTTGAGATCCATGTGAGGAATAGCACTCTGGACTCCGTTGGTGTCTAGTTTTCAGAAATGTCTAAGTTTGGTAGGTTTTGCTGGGCAGTTGCCGACCCGAGCCCAAAAAGTGCAGCCATTCAGCATTGAAAGTGGGACGATATTGGGATTTAGCCGCTCTCTTCTGGCCCATATGCAAAAACAATTACCCCCCAAAAATCTAAATTTTATTGGTCTTCCCATAGAGGTGGGCATACCCCAGTCCCCAGGGGGCAGAAAGACTGAGGCTTTAGGGATGCAGTGGTGCTTGATGTCAGGATCTGCAGGACCCCACCCCATGAATGATAAAAACTCCTCTGGGTGGAAAGAGGGGGCAGGTGGGTGACAGAAAAACTGGCTTACCTCACCTGGATTTGGTGGTATGGCCCAATTTACATCCCTTTGTTTTGTCCAAATGTGAAATCGCTGGTGTCCTGGGGCTTTGGACCCAGGGAACAGATTAGGGGCAACCTCCCTAATTGGTAAAAATAAATCTGTCCCGGGGTGGAGGTGGGGAGACAGACTTAACTGCCAACTCTTTGGTTTGGGTGTAGCTTAATGCCGAGGTAGGCCTCATTGATCCTTTTGTGTGTTTTAGCACCATGTTAAATTCCCCCAGGAGCAGAATTATGGCTAAATGCCCCCAGTCCACTCCCAGAGAGAACGTTTGGGTGGAAAGAGCTCCCACCCGTTTACAGGGGCAATGAGAAGAAAGTCTACTATGCCAGGGATGAGGGAGAGCACTAGCCCACTTTTTCTTTTTTTTGGTGCATACATTTCTCTGGATTATATTCGGCTTTCTCGAGCCCTGCCCCCTCTCATGGGAAAACTAAAGTAAAACATCTAGAAGCCTTCTCCCCCCCCCCCCCCCTTTTCCCCCCCTCCCAAAAAAAAGAAAGACTGCTTTGATAACGGACAGGGTGAGCAATCAGCCCAATGCTTGGGCAGCTGCATCACCCCTTTTTATATTTACTAAATAACTCCCTAGGGTCTAGAGGCTTTTCTGCTCCTGGGTGATGTAGATTTTCAGGTAAACACCTAACTGCCCCCTCAACCTCCATCGAGGGGATGCTGAAATACTATTGGTGTGATATTTGCATGTGGGGGCTCGGTCCGATGCCTTTGTGGGCTGCCCCACCCCTTTTTATGAGGGGGGACTCACTGATGTTTAGTGGGCTTCCTTCCGGACACAGATTAGAGATAACAACCGGATTATAGAATGAGCAGCCCCACACCCCTTTCTCATTTTTAACAATGCTGCCCTGGTGTCTAGTGGGCATTCAGTTTCTCCCCCACCCCACGGGTGCATCTTGGAGGTAATAACTTGCTACCTCAGTGGGCACATTGGGGATGTGGGGCCTATAGGAGTTGCGGGTGTTAGCCTGATACCAGGAGGTAACATTTTTTTTATTTGTCCCTAGTTTCTAGTGCTGTTTCTGCTGCTGGGGTAGGGAGCTCTTACCTCACAGCTGAAGATTATTCTTACAATAGAAAATCCTTCTGGTGTGAAAACCAGTAGGATTCATACTGGCATGAGGATGAAACATTCTCGTACTCTGCACCAGTTAGGTAGTGCGGAGAATGTGACCGTTTTATCAACCACACTAGTGCGGCTAAAAACAGACGTTTTAGCACAACTGATCATGCATGTAGCCAGTCATGTAAAAAAAAATAGTTATAATAGTTTAAAATCCAAGTCAAGGTGCTTGTGATGAGTTAGTTTGACCTGTAATTTCTGTTGGTTGCTGAAACCTTGTCCATTCATCTCATCTCTAAGACTTTGTTCAGTGTTCTTTAGAGATGTTCGTGAAAGTAGAGGACTCCTTATAAACACATTGTTAATAGTGTGTTGAGATGGAATAGTCAATTGCAATATTGTTTTTTTTTTTATTGAATCAAATGCTTCTTATGGAATGAAGTTTTCTGAAATGGATCTCACAAGATTGAAACTTCCAGGTGCAGTATACCTGTCTCATCCGGCACCAAATTTAACAATTTCTGACTGATAGGTTATACTTTCTAGTGCAAGAGTCCTGTCATCTGGCAGGTGCTCTACATGTTTTTGGGAATGTTGCATTGTGGTTGAATACTTGACTGAGACGATGAAATTCTTTTCATCATTGACTTCAATCTCTATATTCAGCTCATGGCACTAATAGATGAGTGGTGACTGATTGTGGGATACAGGCCTTGCTACCAGTATCACATGTTCGTGAGGTTATCAATTGGAGCTCTCTGCTATGCCAGTGCATTGTTTTATGTCTTCAGGTTCCTCATTCCCCATGAGTGTGAGAGGTCGGAATGTGGAGTGCTTTCAGTAGATGAGTTATGATTAGGGCTCCCGGTTTTATGGTAATTGTTTTTTGGCCATTTCCGTCTGTATTTATCCATATTTATTTTTTGGGTATTTTATCTGTATTTATCCATATTTATTTTGTGTTTTGCTTACAAATTAAGTTGTAAAACTGTACATTTCCATATCTATTTAACTGATGGACTTGCATCTCTTACTTTGAAGTCTGTCGTGTTTTAGCTATTTAAGCTGCCAAATATTACATAACAATACATCCATTGGTAAATACTAGCATTATATCATAAATGTCTTATTTAAAGAAATGTCATCCTGTTTTTTAATTAACCATGCTGTTCGTCTGCTCAGCTGCTGGCCTATAATTCATGAAAGACAGCACGTAGAGTCACTTAAAAGAAGCAACATTTTTTGTATATATCCTCTTTTAAAAATAAATACAGACAGAAAACGCATTGTTTTCTGTCTGTATTTATCTGGAAAAAATCCGTAAAAACTGAAAACAGGGAGCCTTAGTTATGATGCGCCAGGTTGTGGTCTCTGCGTTAAGTGAATGTTGCCCCACGTCATACCAAACCCTAAAAGACTTTCTCAGTTTGTCCCATTGCATGTGCCTGCTCTACTCCTTCCGCTCTTCCTTCCCAGCACAAACTCTTGTAGCCACATTGTTGTGTCTGGTACCAATTAACAAAATCTTTAGTGAAGCAAGAAAGGCTGTTTGTGTTCCCCTCACTGGCTCAGCCACTTTATACAGGGAAGCTACCGTTTACCAATGATTGTAACCCAGGACATGGACTGTGTGTGTATGTACATGTATATCTGTGGTTGAACAGCTTTTTCGCCAGTTGGGACTGCTATGGGAACTTTCTTTGCTCCAAGTTATGTCTGCACCTTCATGGAATGGTGGAAGTAACAGCACATAAGGATTGAAGCCAATGAAAGGTGGACTAGACATATTGGATTGCAGACCTACTATTTTGATCTGTTCATGATTTGGGAGGATCCCAAACACGAAAAAGTTTTCTGACACACATAGCCCATAATGACCTGAATCTGGCCTTCACACAAAATCCATTCCACTGAAATTAACTTTCTTGATGTATCCATCAAGATAGTAGGTGGGAACGTGCAAACTAGCCTGTGCCTGCATCACCACATCCAGCTTCACGGGAGACTGGAAATTCTCAGAGATTTACCCTTTGCTGAAGAAACCCTCTGCCGACTTGACGGACCTTAAGAACCTAGGACCCATCTCTCTTCTCTCCTTCCCAGCCAAGGCCATCAATGCCCAAGACTGAGTTCATCGTATCGAATCACATCCTGGACCTTCCCAATCCGGCTTCCGAAGCAACCACAACACCGAGGCCGCCCTCCTCGCTGTCAGACGTTGACCGCACTCTCCTCGACCAAGACAAAACTGCTGCCCTTGTCCTCCTGGACCTCTCGGTCTCTCACTGCACCCTATGCACAAGACTCCACGATGCCGACATCCACGACAAAGCCCTGGAATGGAACTGCTCCTTCCTCACCATCTGAACAGAGTCCGACTACCCCTGTTCCTCTCCGTACCCATTGAGATCAGCTGCTGTGTGCCTCAGGGCTCTTCTCTGAGCCCCACTCTCCAACATCTACATGGCCCCTCTTGCTGACATCCTCAGGATCCACAGACTCAACATCATCTCCTATGGTGACAACACTCCGCTGATTCTCTTCCCTCACCAACGACAGTTGCCAAGACCAACTTCTACGACGGGATGAAGGCTGTCGCCACCTGGTTAAAGAACAGCTGCCTCAAGCTCAGCTCATAAGAGTGAAGTCCTCATAATGGGCTCCACACCTTCCGCCTGGGACGACTCCTGGTGGACCGCAGCACTTGGAAGCCCCCACATCCACAGACCACGCACAAAACCTAGACATCACCCTGGACTCCTCGCTCACCATGAACTGCCAGATCAATGCGGTCAAATCATCCTCCTTCCACATGCTACGCCTGCTCCAAAAGATATTCAAGTGAATCCCCCACCGAGTCCAGAAAGACTGTCACACGCTCTCATCAGCAGCAGAATCGACTACTGCAATGCACTCAAAAAAACTGAAGAACATTAAGAATGCCTCAGCCAGACTCCTACTTAACATACCCCACCGCAGCCACATCACCGGTCACCTGAGACCTTCACTTCTCTCAGTTAACAATATAATCACTTCAATCTCCTCATGCATGCCTACAAAGCTCTACACGACGTGGGGCCTGCATACCTTAGCCACCACCTCGCATTCCATGCACCCACCAGAAACCTTTAGTCCGTCCAACTGGCCCTGGCTAACATCCCACGTATCTGCAAGACCACGGCCTACCTCACAGCAAAGACCTGGAACACCCTGCCTCTCCACCTCAGGCAATCTCAGTCACTGCCTCATTTCAGGAAGGACCTTAAGACCTGGCTCTTCGACTGACCCATAGTGCCTCCAAACGACCAGCTGGTCGATTTTATCCCACCCCCTCCACACACCAGCGCCTTGAGACTCTAACTGGTGAGAAGTTGCGCTTTACAAGTAACCTGATTGATTGTACTGCAACAGTACTGCGGGAATAGCATTCTTCAAGCCAACAGCCATCATCTGCACAAACTAAAGTGGAGTATCCCGTATGGGGAATTGCTTGGGGCCAAGCAAAACAGCAGCGCAGTGCAGTACAGGCTTTCCTTTAAGAAGAGGGATGCATGACAACCAGATTCAGAGCCAGAAGCTACTCCAGAAGATTCTCAAAGCTGCAAATAAGGTCGCTTAGGTAACAAGAGAAAGCTTGTTGACCAAAAAAGAGAAGAAACAGGTCCCACGTGTGGTCAAACTCATTACCACTATTAGTAGTGAGTGTGCGGCCCTCAAAATGACCCTGTTGTTGGGCGTACAGTGCCCGCTCATCCCTTGGTCACATACCATGTAAATATTAATCCTTGCGGGACTTTCTGGCACCTAGCTACACTAACACGAGAAGACAAGTGAGGTTGGTTACAAGAACAAAATGGGTTCGAAGAGTGTGGCAAGTGCAAAGCTTGTACAGGGAGTAGAAATCCGAAAGAGCATCAGCTATCCACGGATAAGACAAGCCACATAAATAAGTTCATAACCTGTGGGAGTGATTACTGTGTTTTATTTTGCTATGTCCATGTGGTTATAGGTATGTTGGCAGTAGTATCTGCTCTGTGAATAAAAGAGTTCTGGAACATTACAGAGCTATCAAAAATGTTGATGTGAATTACCCTGTTGCGAGGCACTGGGCAAAAGTTCACAATCAGAATGGTAATCGGATGTCATATTTTGCTATTGACAGGGTAATAAAGATTGCACAAGGCGGGGAGAGGGAGAAGAGGCTCAGACTGTTGGAATTTGAATACATTATTCTGCTTGGGAGTAAATCCCCGGGATCCCTCAATGAGGATGAGGAACTACATGTTCATTTCGGCTGATATGGCATTATGCGTTTTCAACTTCAGCATCATCTGTAATCATAGCTAGGCAGACTTAGTATCTCTCACTAACACTAATCCCCGTTCCATTAAAATACTCGTACTACTTTTTGCTTGCACCTTTTTATTTTCCCAGTAGTGTAGGACACAGTAGTGTTGCCATTTTTATTTGGGTGAGCCTTTGACTTTTTCAGTTGTCAAGAGATATGATGCAAGATTTGTGGAGTGTTCACAGCAGAATAATCTTTCTTTAGTTTTTTTGTTAATCAGACATGCAATTTGACCTTTTAAGCAGACAACAGCCCACGCAGAATGTCTCTCAACAGCCGTTTCTCTGCCGTGTTGGCGTGACATGAACTTGGCAGCAACGCAGTTGTAATTTATACAGCGACCCACTTGGGATTTTAAATATTGAAAGGAATTAACAGCACAACCTACTATAGGGTTATTAAATACTGCAAAGATCATCATGCATTGTTAAAGACACGCCCGTTTTATATGGACTATGAGAAGGGCTGAGACCAGCCGAACCGCGTCAGGACGGACATCGTATTGTGAAAATAAAAGATTGCTTGACTTGCCTGGAGTGCCCACCTCTGCTCTTTTTCGAAAAGAGACGCACAAACCTTGCGTGCGCGCACATACACCTCGCGCACACACACCTCGCACACCGCTCGCGCGCTCTCTCTCTCTCGCTCTCTCTCTCTCTCGCTCTCTCTCTCTCGCTCTCTCTCTCTCGCTCTCTCTCTCTCGCGCTCTCTCTCTCGCGCTCTCTCTCTCGCGCTCTCTCTCGCGCTCTCTCTCGCGCTCTCTCTCGCGCTCTCTCTCGCGCTCTCTCTCGCGCTCTCTCTCGCGCTCTCTCTCGCGCTCTCTCTCGCGCTCTCTCTCTCGCGCTCTCTCTCTCTCGCGCTCTCTCTCTCGCGCTCTCTCTCTCGCGCTCTCTCTCTCGCGCTCTCTCTCTCGCGCTCTCTCTCTCGCGCTCTCTCTCTCTCGCGCGCTCTCTCTCTCGCGCTCTCTCTCTCGCGCTCTCTCTCGCGCGCTCTCTCTCTCTCGCGCTCTCTCTCTCTCGCGCTCTCTCTCTCGCGCTCTCTCTCTCTCGCGCTCTCTCTCTCGCGCGCTCTCTCTCTCGCGTGCTCTCTCTCTCGCGTGCTCTCTCTCTCGCGTGCTCTCTCTCTCGCGCGCTCTCTCTCTCGCGCGCTCTCTCTCTCGCGCGCTCTCTCTCTCGCGCGCTCTCTCTCTCGCGTGCTCTCTCTCTCGCCCTCTCTCTCTCGCGTGCTCTCTCTCTCGCGTGCTCTCTCTCTCGCGTGCTCTCTCGCGTGCTCTCTCTCTCGCCCTCTCTCTCGCCCTCTCGCCCTCTCGCCCTCTCTCTCTCTCGCCCTCTCGCCCTCTCTCTCTCTCGCCCTCTCGCCCTCTCTCTCTCTCGCCCTCTCGCCCTCTCTCTCTCTCGCCCTCTCTCTCTCTCGCCCTCTCTCTCTCTCGCCCTCTCTCTCGCCCTCTCTCTCTCTCGCCCTCTCTCTCGCCCTCTCTCTCTCTCTCGCCCTCTCTCTCTCTCTCGCCCTCTCTCTCTCTCTCGCCCTCTCTCTCTCTCTCGCCCTCTCTCTCTCTCTCGCCCTCTCTCTCTCTCTCGCCCTCGCTCTCCCTCTCGCTCTCTCTCGCCCTCTCGCTCTCTCTCGCCCTCGCTCTCTCTCTCGCCCTCGCTCTCTCTCTCGCTCTCGCTCTCTCGCCCCCTCTCTCTCTCGCCCCCTCTCTCTCTCGCCCCCTCTCTCTCTCTCGCCCCCTCTCTCTCTCTCGCCCTCGCTCTCTCTCTCGCCCTCGCTCTCTCTCGCCCTCGCTCTCTCACGCCCTCGCTCTCTCTCTCGCCCTCGCTCTCTCTCTCGCCCTCGCTCTCTCTCTCGCCCTCGCTCTCTCTCGCCCTCTCGCTCTCTCTCCCTCGCCCTCGCTCTCTCTCTCGCCCTCTCGCTCTCTCTCTCTCGCCCCCGCTCTCTCTCTCTCGCCCTCGCACGCCCTTGCTCTCTCTCTCTCTCGCCCTCTCTCGCCCCCTCTCTCTCGCGCGCGCTCTGGCTCTCTCTCGCGCGCGCTCTGGCTCTCTCTCGCGCGCGCTCTGGCTCTCTCTCTCGCGCGCGCTCTGGCTCTCTCTCTCGCGCGCGCTCTGGCTCTCTCTCTCGCGCGCGCTCTGGCTCTCTCTCTCGCGCGCGCTCTGGCTCTCTCTCTCGCGCGCGCTCTGGCTCTCTCTCTCGCGCGCGCTCTGGCTCTCTCTCTCGCGCGCGCTCTGGCTCTCTCTCTCGCGCGCGCTCTGGCTCTCTCTCTCGCGCGCGCTCTGGCTCTCTCTCGCGCGCTGGCTCTGGCTCTCTCTCGCGCGCTGGCTCTGGCTCTCTCTCGCGCGCTGGCTCTGGCTCTCTCTCGCGCGCTGGCTCTGGCTCTCTCGTGCGCGCTGGCTCTGGCTCTCTCTCGCGCGCGCTCTGGCTCTCTCGTGCGCGCTGGCTCTGGCTCTCTCTCTCTCGCGCTCTCTCTCTCGCTCTCTCTCGCGCGCTCTCTCTCTCGCTCTTTCTCGCGCGCTCGCTCTCTCGCGCTTTCTCTCTCGCGCTCTCTCTCTCGCGCTTTCTCTCTCGCGCTCTCTCTCGCGCTCTGGCTCTGGCTCTCTCTCTCGCGCGCTCTGGCTCTGGCTCTCTCTCTCGCGCGCTCTGGCTCTCTCTCTCGCGCGCTCTGGCTCTGGCTCTCTCTCTCGCGCTCTGGCTCTCTCTCTCGCGCTCTGGCTCTCTCTCTCGCGCTGGCTCTGGCTCTCTCTCTCTCTCTCTCTCTCGCGCGCGCTCTGGCTCTGTCTCTCTCTCTCTCTCGCGCGCGCTCTGGCTCTGTCTCTCTCTCGCGCTGGCTCTGGCTCTCTCTCTCTCTCTCGCGCGCGCTCTGGCGCTGGCTCTGTCTCTCTCGCGCTGGCTCTGGCGCTCTGGCTCGCGCGCGCTTTGGCTCTGGCTCGCGCGCGCTTTGGCTCGCGCGCGCTTTGGCTCTGGCTCGCGCGCGCTCTGGCGCGCTCTGGCGCGCGCGCTCTGGCTCTGGCTCGCGCGCTCTGGTTCTGGCTCGCGCGCTCTGGTTCTGGCTCGCGCGCTCTGGCTCTGGCTCGCGTGCTCTGGCTCTGGCTCGCGCGCTCTGGCTCTGGCTCGCGCGCTGGCTCTGGCTCTGGCTCTCTCTCTCTCGCGCTGGCTCTGGCTCTCTCTCTCTCTCTCTCTCTCTCTCTCTCTCTCTCTCTCTCGCGCGCGCGCTCTGGCTCTGTCTCTGTCTCTCGCGCTGGCTCTGGCTCTGGCTCTGTCTCTCGCGCTGGCTCTGGCTCGCTCTCTCTCTCTCTCTCTCTCTCTCTCTCTCGCGCGCGCTCTGGCTCTGTCTCTCTCTCTCTCTCTCTCGCGCGCGCTCGCTCTGGCTCTGGCGCTCTGGCTCGCGCGCGCTTTGGCTCTGGCTCGCGCGCGCTTTGGCTCTGGCTCGCGCGCGCTTTGGCTCTGGCTCGCGCGCGCTTTGGCTCTGGCTCTGGCGCGCGCTCTGGCTCTGGCGCGCGCTGGCTCTGGCGCGCGCGCGCTCTGGCTCTGGCGCGCGCGCGCTCTGGCTCTGGCGCGCGCGCGCTCTGGCTCTGGCTCTGGCGCGCTCTGGCTCTGGCGCGCTCTGGCTCTGGCGCGCGCGCGCTCTGGCTCTGGCTCGCGCGCTCTGGCTCTGGCTCGCGCGCGCGCGCTCTGGCTCTGGCTCGCGCGCTCTGGCTCGCGCGCTCTGGCTCGCGCGCTCTGGCTCGCGCGCTCTGGCTCGCGCGCTCTGGCTCGCGCGCTCTGGCTCGCGCTCTGGCTCTGGCTCGCGCGCTCTGGCTCGCGCGCTCTGGCTCGCGCTCTGGCTCTGGCTCGCGCGCTCTGGCTCGCGCGCTCTGGCTCGCGCTCTGGCTCTGGCTCGCGCGCTCTGGCTCGCGCTCTGGCTCGCGCTCTGGCTCTGGCTCGCGCGCTCTGGCTCGCGCGCTCTGGCTCGCGCTCTGGCTCTGGCTCGCGCGCTCTGGCTCTGGCTCGCTCGCGCGCTCTGGCTCGCGCGCTCTGGCTCTGGCTCGCGCGCTCTGGCTCTGGCTCGCGCGCTCTGGCTCTGGCTCTGGCGCGCGCGCGCGCGCTCTGGCTCTGGCTCTGGCGCGCGCGCGCTCTGGCTCTGGCTCTGGCGCGCGCGCGCTCTGGCTCTGGCGCGCGCGCGCTCTGGCTCTGGCGCGCGCGCGCTCTGGCTCTGGCTCTCTCTCTCGCGCTCTGGCTCTGGCTCTCTCTCTCTCGCGCTCTGGCTCTGGCTCTCTCTCTCTCGCGCTCTGGCTCTGGCTCTCTCTCTCTCGCGCTCTGGCTCTGGCTCTCTCTCTCGCGCTCTGGCTCTGGCTCTCTCTCTCGCGCTCTGGCTCTCTCTCTCGCGCGCTCTGGCTCTCTCTCTCTCGCGCTCTGGCTCTCTCTCTCTCGCGCTCTGGCTCTGGCTCTCTCTCTCGCGCTCTGGCTCTGGCTCTCTCTCTCTCGCGCGCTGGCTCTGGCTCTGGCTCTCTCTCTCTCGCGCGCTGGCTCTGGCTCTCTCTCTCGCGCGCTGGCTCTGGCTCTGGCTCTCTCTCTCGCGCGCTGGCTCTGGCTCTGGCTCTCTCTCTCTCGCGCTCTGGCTCTGGCTCTCTCTCTCGCGCTCTGGCTCTGGCTCTCTCTCTCGCGCTCTGGCTCTGGCTCTCTCTCTCTCGCGCTCTGGCTCTGGCTCTCTCTCTCGCGCTCTGGCTCTGGCTCTGGCGCGCGCGCTCTGGCTCTGGCTCTGGCGCGCGCGCTCTGGCTCTGGCTCGCGCGCGCTCTGGCTCGCGCGCGCTCTGGCTCTGGCTCGCGCGCGCTCTGGCTCTGGCTCGCGCGCGCTCTGGCTCTGGCTCGCTCGCTCGCGCGCGCTCTGGCTCTGGCTCGCTCGCTCGCGCGCGCTCTGGCTCGCTCGCTCGCGCGCGCTCTGGCTCTGGCTCGCTCGCTCGCGCGCGCTCTGGCTCTGGCTCGCTCGCTCGCGCGCGCTCTGGCTCTGGCTCTGGCTCGCGCGCGCTCTGGCTCTGGCTCTGGCTCGCGCGCGCTCTGGCTCTGGCTCTGGCTCGCGCTCTGGCTCTGGCTCTCTCTCTCGCGCTCTGGCTCTGGCTCTCTCTCTCGCGCTCTGGCTCTGGCTCTCTCTCTCGCGCTCTGGCTCTGGCTCTCTCTCTCGCGCTCTGGCTCTGGCTCTCTCTCTCGCGCTCTGGCTCTGGCTCTCTCTCTCGCGCTCTGGCTCTGGCTCTCTCGCGCGCTGGCTCTGGCTCTCTCTCTCTCGCGCGCTGGCTCTGGCTCTGGCTCTCTCTCTCTCGCGCTCTGGCTCTGGCTCTCTCTCTCTCTCGCGCTCTGGCTCTGGCTCTCTCTCTCTCTCGCGCTCTGGCTCTGGCTCTCTCTCTCTCTCGCGCTCTGGCTCTGGCTCTCTCTCTCTCGCGCTCTGGCTCTGGCTCTCTCTCTCTCGCGCTCTGGCTCTGGCTCTCTCTCTCGCGCTCTGGCTCTGGCTCTCTCTCTCGCGCTCTGGCTCTGGCTCTCTCTCGCGCTCTGGCTCTCTCTCTCGCGCTCTGGCTCTCTCTCTCGCGCTCTGGCTCTCTCTCGCGCGCTCTGGCTCTGGCGCGCGCGCTCTGGCTCGCGCGCGCTCTGGCTCTGGCTCGCGCGCTCTGGCTCTGGCTCGCGCGCTCTGGCTCTGGCTCGCGCGCTCTGGCTCTGGCTCGCGCGCTCTGGCTCTGGCTCGCGCGCTCTAGCTCTGGCTCGCGCGCTCTAGCTCTGGCTCGCGCGCTCTGGCGTGCGCTCTGGCTCTGGCTCGCGCGCTCTGGCTCGCGCGCTCTGGCGCGCGCGCTCTGGCTCGCGCGCTCTGGCGCGCGCGCTCTGGCTCGCGCGCTCTGGCGCGCGCGCTCTGGCTCGCGCGCTCTGGCGCGCGCGCTCTGGCTCGCGCGCTCTGGCTCGCGCGCTCTGGCTCGCGCGCTCTGGCTCGCGCGCTCTGGCTCGCGCGCTCTGGCTCGCGCGCGCTCTGGCTCTGGCTCGCGCGCGCTCTGGCTCTGGCTCGCGCGCTCTCTGGCTCTGGCTCGCGCTGGCTCGCGCTCTGGCTCGCGCGCGCTCTGGCTCTGGCTCGCGCGCGCTCTGGCTCTGGCTCGCGCGCGCTCTGGCTCTGGCTCGCGCGCGCTCTGGCTCTGGCTCGCGCGCGCTCTGGCTCTGGCTCGCGCGCGCTCTGGCTCTGGCTCGCGCGCGCTCTGGCTCTGGCTCGCGCGCGCTCTGGCTCGCGCTGGCTCGCGCGCGCTCTGGCTCTGGCTCGCGCGCGCTCTGGCTCTGGCTCGCGCGCGCTCTGGCTCTGGCTCGCGCGCGCTCTGGCTCTGGCTCGCGCGCGCTCTGGCTCTGGCTCGCGCGCGCTCTGGCTCTGGCTCGCGCGCGCTCTGGCTCTGGCTCGCGCGCGCTCTGGCTCTGGCTCGCTCTGGCTCTGGCTCGCTCTGGCTCTGGCTCTGGCTCTGGCTCGCGCGCGCTCTGGCTCGCGCGCGCTCTGGCTCGCGCGCGCTCTGGCTCTGGCTCTGGCTCTGGCTCGCGCGCGCTCTGGCTCGCGCGCGCTCTGGCTCTGGCTCTGGCTCTGGCTCGCGCGCGCTCTGGCTCGCGCGCGCTCTGGCTCTGGCTCGCGCGCGCTCTGGCTCGCGCGCGCTCTGGCTCTGGCTCGCGCGCGCTCTGGCTCTGGCTCGCGCGCGCGCGCGCTCTGGCTCTGGCTCGCGCTGGCTCGCGCTCTGGCTCGCGCGCGCTCTGGCTCTGGCTCGCGCGCGCTCTGGCTCTGGCTCGCGCGCGCTCTGGCTCTGGCTCGCGCGCGCTCTGGCTCTGGCTCGCGCGCGCTCTGGCTCTGGCTCTGGCTCGCGCGCGCTCTGGCTCTGGCTCGCGCGCGCTCTGGCTCTGGCTCGCGCGCGCTCTGGCTCTGGCTCGCGCGCGCTCTGGCTCTGGCTCGCGCGCGCTCTGGCTCTGGCTCGCGCGCGCTCTGGCTCTGGCTCGCGCGCGCTCTGGCTCTGGCTCGCGCGCGCTCTGGCTCGCGCTGGCTCGCGCGCGCTCTGGCTCTGGCTCGCGCGCGCTCTGGCTCTGGCTCGCGCGCGCTCTGGCTCTGGCTCGCGCGCGCTCTGGCTCTGGCTCGCGCGCGCTCTGGCTCTGGCTCGCGCGCGCTCTGGCTCTGGCTCGCGCGCGCTCTGGCTCTGGCTCGCGCGCGCTCTGGCTCTGGCTCGCGCGCGCTCTGGCTCTGGCTCGCTCTGGCTCTGGCTCTGGCTCTGGCTCGCGCGCGCTCTGGCTCGCGCGCGCTCTGGCTCGCGCGCGCTCTGGCTCGCGCGCGCTCTGGCTCGCGCGCGCTCGCTCTGGCTCGCGCGCGCTCTGGCTCTGGCGCGCGCTCTGGCTCTGGCTCGCGCGCGCTCTGGCTCTGGCTCGCGCGCGCTCTGGCTCTGGCTCGCGCGCGCGCGCGCTCTGGCTCTGGCTCGCGCGCGCGCTCTGGCTCTGGCTCTGGCGCACGCGCGCGCGCTCTGGCTCTGGCTCTGGCGCGCGCGCTCTGGCTCTGGCTCTGGCGCACGCGCGCGCGCGCTCTGGCTCTGGCTCTGGCGCGCGCGCGCGCGCGCTCTGGCTCTGGCTCTGGCGCGCGCGCGCTCTGGCTCTGGCTCTGGCTCTGGCGCGCGCGCGCTCTGGCTCTGGCTCTGGCGCGCGCGCGCTCTGGCTCTGGCTCTGGCTCTGGCTCGCGCGCGCTCTGGCTCGCGCGCGCTCTGGCTCTGGCTCGCGCGCGCTCTGGCTCGCGCGCGCTCTGGCTCTGGCTCGCGCGCGCGCTCGGGCTCGCGCGCGCTCTGGCTCTGGCTCGCGCGCGCGCTCGGGCTCGCGCGCGCTCTGGCTCTGGCTCGCGCGCGCGCTCGGGCTCGCGCGCGCTCTGGCTCTGGCTCGCGCGCGCTCTGGCTCTGGCTCGCGCGCGCTCTGGCTCTGGCTCGCTCTGGCTCTGGCTCTGGCTCTGGCTCGCGCGCGCTCTGGCTCGCGCGCGCTCTGGCTCGCGCGCGCTCTGGCTCGCGCGCGCTCTGGCTCGCGCGCGCTCTGGCTCGCGCGCGCTCTGGCTCGCGCGCGCTCGCTCTGGCTCGCGCGCGCTCTGGCTCTGGCGCGCGCTCTGGCTCTGGCTCGCGCGCGCTCTGGCTCTGGCTCGCGCGCGCGCGCGCTCTGGCTCTGGCTCGCGCGCGCGCTCTGGCTCTGGCTCTGGCGCACGCGCGCGCGCTCTGGCTCTGGCTCGCGCGCGCGCTCTGGCTCTGGCTCTGGCGCACGCGCGCGCGCTCTGGCTCTGGCTCTGGCGCGCGCGCTCTGGCTCTGGCTCTGGCGCACGCGCGCGCGCGCTCTGGCTCTGGCTCTGGCGCGCGCGCGCGCGCGCTCTGGCTCTGGCTCTGGCGCGCGCGCGCTCTGGCTCTGGCTCTGGCTCTGGCGCGCGCGCGCTCTGGCTCTGGCTCTGGCGCGCGCGCGCTCTGGCTCTGGCTCTGGCTCTGGCTCGCGCGCGCGCTCGGGCTCGCGCGCGCTCTGGCTCTGGCTCGCGCGCGCGCTCGGGCTCGCGCGCGCTCTGGCTCTGGCTCGCGCGCGCGCTCGGGCTCTGGCTCTGGCTCTGGCTCGGGCTCTCTCTCTCTCTCGGGCTCTCTCTCTCTCTCGGGCTCTCTCTCTCTCTCGGGCTCTCTCTCTCTCTCGGGCTCGCTCTTGGGCTCTGTCTCTCCTCTCTACACCCACACCCCCCGCTCCCAGACATAATGCTTGGCTGTGTGAGGATGTACTGCCTAAAGATCAAATCTGTCCGATCAGCGGCACTGCAAAGTCCGATCTAAGATTGTATTGTGAATGAGATAGTTTCACTGCTTCCTTCGCATTTCCTGAGGGGCATAGCTTAGTGTATTCAGGATATGTGAATATCAAATTTTCTAACAAAAAAAACAGTGGGCTGGACGGGTGCGATGACTAAGGTTCGGGATAAGCTGTTTCCATGAAGAACAGGGTCGGAACTGATTTGCATTAAGTGGGCCTCTATCTATAATGGCACAATGAGTAAAAAACACTGAGTTGGAATGCTTCCCCATGTGATTGCCACTGGTTAGACTATTTGCAGGCATTCATCCCATTACCATTTGGGTGTTTGATTGCCAGTAATATCTCTTGAAACCTGAGACTGCAACATATTTCCAAGCCTACTACTGGCAATGCTTGTGAATTCCAAAAAGTAGTACATTTGCACAGAATCATGGTGTACTTTTATGGGTGTAGATCTACTATTTTGCTTCTAAACCAATCACCACATATATTAAAATTTCTGCTTCAAGAATGAACAAGTTAAAAGCTCTTGGTGAAATGAGAAACTGGCACAAATACAGCAGACTTGACTCCGGGCCCCCAGACCCACCTACCAGGCCAAGAATGAATTTGGGGGTTCTCTTTCCCACACACTGCCCTGAAGCTATGCCCCTGCTCATCTCACTTGGGCCTCAAAGTTCTCCCCGAGACTCATGACTACGGTCCCCTACAACACAACAGTCCGGAGTCCCTGCCTTGTAATCACTTATTTTTTTTTAAATGTTTTTTGTCTGTATGCACTCTGTCTTTGCTATGCGAAGCCTTGATGGTAGCCTTGTTAAATCGGTGCATGTAGGGTGGGCTCCATATTTCTATCCTTGCCTTTTACAAATAATTTTATCAAGTAATTGATGGCCCTATGTACTAAGCCAGAGTTGTAAACCGAGATGGGTGCACCAGCAAATTAATAGGGTGTGCCGAGCTAAGGATCTGGCTTGGTTCAAAGAGTGCATGCATGTGCCAATGCTTGAAAATGTCTGACATATATATTGTGCAACAAACATAATGTAATAACATGATATACTTTTTTGAATAACCTGCAAAATCGTTTCATCTTAGTTCATCAGATTATATCACTGCGTAGTCCGACATTTATTGAAAGTGATAGTTTTAAAAATGAACTCAGAATCATTTATGGCTTGCTCCTCCAGCGACCATGTCATTAGCTAACTAAGAGGCAAGTCAGTAGTCCTGTAAACCCTTTACATGGCCTAGATTCTTATTATAGATGGAGCAACATTATAGTCTATCAAATCAAACATAACCGGCGCTTGTACTGTGCAGATTCTGAACTAGAGCCTTTTTAGGCGCTCCCGTATGTGACCAAGAAAATAGAGGCTCTGTGAAATAAAATATTTGCCTAGGGTGAGTCAATTTGGACAAGCAGGGAAGCTGGTAGCGATTCCAGATTATCTGCTTTCACATTCTGAAATTCCATCACCAGATACATTTGTCTCTCGCGCTTTGCTTTTGCATCAAACGTTTACGGTTTTGTCTTTCATTCTTGCAAGAAAAACCAACCCGACATAGCTGACCCAATTGTACCCCCTCATACCCAACTAAAAAAAACAGAGGATACATATATTTGGGGAGTGTCACACCCAAAACACTCCCCTTCAGCTATACACTTGCATCTCCCTTGCAAACAGGTATTAATAATGCCAATAGGTCTGGCTTTACAAGAATGTTGGTTGATAATGTAAAGCATTTCAGGTAAATAGCATAGGAATTAATATGTATTTGTGCAGAAGCACAGAACTGTAGAATAATATTGGTGTAGGTTAAAAGGAAGGTGACAGTTGCACTGTCAAGCCAGTTCTAAAAAACCATGTATGTTAATGACTGCCCTCCTCGCATCTGTGCTCCTGCCAGAGGAAAAAAAACATATTTATCTAAGACACTTTAACAGCATTTTAATCAAGTGTGTGCCCCTGAAACTTCAAGCAGCTGGATAAATAAACAAAATGATCCTAACTATGTGGAGAGCAAGTACATTGTTTTGTGTGAAAACGCACAACTTCTGCCTAATCAAAACATGTACTCCTGGCTCCCAACATGTGGGAGGAGCCAAAGGCCCTTTAGTGATGCGCACATAATTGTCTGGCAACAGCTGCTGTATCAAGCCAGACCATAAAGGCTACTATTGCTTTGGCGGCATTAGCGTGAAGAGCGGGAAGGGCTCTAGAAGTCATTGGACAAAATGTAGGTTTTTGGCAGTGCTGCCTTTGTCCCTTTTCCTTCCGCTGTGACTGGTGCACTTGTGTCTCCGAAACTATGGTATCTGTGAGCCTTCTGTTCTTTTGTGCTGCCATCACTATCCTGGTCAAAGATCTGGATACCCTGTCACTGACTCTTGGTTTTAGGTCGAGCCTAGGGGCAGCGCGCATGCGCTGCTTGCTCTGCGAGGCATGCTGCATTGGAGTATGCTATTGTAGCCCCGCCCACACTCCCCCATATTTGTCATTGGCTTATGTCATTGCCCTTTGTAAATGCTGGCTTCTGATTCGTACATAGGCTTTTTAGTGCCTCCTTAGTACCACTTGTCACCACCTTGTCTTCATTTGTAACCTCCCATGAGGACTGGCCCTTTTACTTTGGTTGTTACAAAGTCTGCTTTATAAGTTGGTGAGAACTATTTTCTTTAATGCTCTTCCCCTATTCCACCCACGATATCGGAGCACCCACCCGCTTTTTTTAATTAATAGTAATATATTTTTATTCAAATGACAGCATGGTCCACTTTATAGTGGCCGCACTTATTTAATTATTTAATATACAGCACGGTCCGCATTCACTTTAGCGGCAGCGCCTATTTAATCTTTTACCAGCGCGGGTCGCTTTCACCTTAGCGGCCGTGCTACAGAGCTTTTGAAATTACTTACTTTTCAATGCCAATAGCTTAAACGCTCGCAAATGCGAGACCTATTACAGTGAAAATGCTTGTTACTGCTTGCCAATCCGGCATGCACCCGATTGGATAAGTCCATGTTCAGCCTAAATCTGGCATTCTGTCAGAGGCCGAAGTGGGCGGGATCGGTGGGACACAATGTGCCCATACTTTTTTGATTTACGAAAAACCGTTCCCCAACTTTTTGTAAATAGATAACCATCCCGGGACAGTTAATTCTGATAGAGTTTAAGTGCTTAAGCTGAAGTGTAATTCACTGAGTTTCTTGTGCTGTGAAACCGAAGCCTGGCAGACAGCTGCCTTCTTACCAGGGTGCCTGCTTGCCTGAAAGAAATGTAAATGTGCGCAGTGAGTTAATTTGCAAATGCAGAGGGTAATTTGCAAATGTAAAGGATGCTTGGGAGCCAGGTACAGCCTTTAATTGAGTGAATCACTCGAAGCTTTGTGATGACAAAGATTTGTTGTTTTTGATTGGTAGTGCAGTGTTAATAACGGAGTTGTGAAGTGCGTGCTTTTAATTCTAATTCCCTGACGAGGCGTTGAAGGGACAGTTTTGTAAAAAAAAAAAAAAATTGCCCTATGTACAGTCTGAGTATTAATAAAATCTGTATTTTGGAAGCACATTTTTATCTTAAACCTTTTTGTGCAGCAGTCTATATTATACTGTGTGTACTGCAAGTTTAACATATTTACTTACATATTCACAGTGCTTTCAGTCACAATATGTGACTTCGTAGCACTAAAAATACACCAGTCCATGTTCTCCCCTGCACTGTCCAAGATTGAGTTCCGCGACTGTCTGGTTACACACAGATCTCTGCAGTGCACTAACAGATTTCATAATGTAGTATAGTGCATTTCACACTGAGTAACAACTTTTTTAATGCATTTTTATTTAAGCTGCATATTATTTTGTGGTACTGTCCTACTGTGAAAGACCCCAAAAACGTACAGAATATTCGAATTTTTTAGCCACACATCAAACCGTGCCCCCACACTCACTGACCCACCCCCTTTGCATGCAGCATCGCATTTCCCGTACTACTTTTAATGCGCTTTGACTGCTGCATTCTGTCTATATGCCAGCTGCATTTTCTTGCACAGCCCGTACAGTTCCAATGGCAAGCTTTAGACCCAGTATATAGCCGCAAGCTGCCACAAGATGTGTTTTTGTGACCACTATGTCCTCCTCGTGCATGTACATCAGCCGAAACCACCAAAGACATGTAAAACTGACATGTGGTGTCTAGCCTTATTTATTATTGAACAAACATGTGCTCCTTGCGTCTAATTTTAACATGCTCGTTGGATGCTGTTATTGCCAAAGATTGGTGGAAGTATAATTAGCTACGGATTTGAGTAGAAGTGTTAAGTTGGACAACTATTGCATTCATGGTAATTTTTTGAAAATAAGTCCCATTTAATTTACCAAGTCCTGGACAGACTCAGCAGTCAATTTATTTTGTACGATTTGTGTTACGTGTATATGATTTATGCAGACCTTTACCTGCTGCAGTAAGCATAGGCTGTTAAACTTTCCAAGCCTCCTGGTTATAGAATCCTCAACTGGAGAAATTTGACTTCAGTTACCTCGCATTAGTTTCTGATTCCTTACTTGTCATAAGGATTGGTGGGTTGTCCTCTAGACCCTCGGCCACACAGAACTGGCCTAATGGTGCTTGTCCAAGGGGGCACCAACAGTGCAAGAGTAACTTGCTCAATTTCAGTTAATATTTTTATTAGCTATGGCATGCGAGCAGTTTTATAGTTGCATCAAAAAATCCCAGGAAATGCAGATGAAAAAATGGAAAGGATGTGAATGAAATCTTGACATTGAGCATCAACATCCTTTAGTCTTAAATTTCTCAGATTACCTGTCGACTGAGCCTATGTCTTGCCAAACTGCAACAAGTTAATGTGTTTTGTAAGTAGCGTGACCAAAGACCAGAACGAGTAGGAGTTAAGATAGACTAACTTCCCAATGTGAATAAACCGTATTAGTGGCAGAACGTTTTCAGCAGAAGTTTACTCATACAAATAGGAAACAAGATGACCCTATAAAGGGAGTGAAGGCTGGAAGGCTCCTTTATTACCCTGTAATGAATAAAAAACAAATAGACCTGCTCACCAGAGAATGCAGAATTAAAAGAAGTTAAATGAAACCTGTCTTGGAGGAACCTAGTCGAAAAAGTGTACTGCATAAGTAGTATAACGTTGGAGACTTAATATGTTAAGGATTGCACAGGGACTAAACTCACTGTTTCTCTTACAGGTGTTACTTGGGGGTGCTTTTTTTGTAGACGAGATCGATCATTAATCTGTGGTGCTTTTGTACGAAGCTTGGGTGAACTATGAACTGGTTTCTAAAATTCTTTTTCGCTTAACATGTTTTTTTCTTTCTTGCCTTTCACAGAGCTTAACAAAAATCCAGTCGAAGGATTTTCAGCAGGATTAATAGATGACAATGATCTTTACCGATGGGAAGTACTTATTATTGGCCCACCAGATACTTTATAGTAAGTATTGGTAGCATCTCCTAATTTAAATTGCATGACCTCTTCTATGTTATATGCCAATTTTTTTTTCTTTTTCGGAGAGTAAGACTAGAAAGTTACAGTTCAAGGCGCTGTGTATTACTTGCATCGAAATCCTGTACTCTCCTGGCACCTTGTACCTGGCGTTTTCTGAACACTTTTACCCATCCAGTTATTTAGTCGTTGCTTGCTTGACAGTTTGGACTAGTTGTGCACTTGTTTACTACCATTAGTTTATTTTAAAATGTATTTAGCTGGACTATTTCTATGGTGCGTTCGGAGCTAGTCGACCTTGCGCTCCCATGTTTTAATTAGCATCATTTTAAAGTTGTCTGTTATCACCTCTTGGACACTGCACTTTCCATATCGTGCACTCATTTATAATGCTGGTTGTGTTTCTTATCCTGTGCCTTTCAATTCTTATATACTCCCGGCAAAGGTTAACGGAGCTCGACCATAATGGTGAGAGCATGACTAATTGTACTAAAATGACTTTCAATCCTACTCCAAAAAAGCAGTAACTGTAAATTTCATTTTGGTTCCTTCCACAACCCCTCGCAAATTAAGGCTGTATACACTTTCCCCTAATACGGCATCCAATAATATAAAGCAAGTTCGCTTGATTTCGGAATGCGGGTAAAAAGCGATCTCTTGCTTTTAACTCAATACTAGCTCTTTGGTAAAAAATCGTAGTGAAGTTGAGTAATTTATACAGTCAGATAAACCCAGAGTTTTATTTCTTATTGAAACCTGGTAAGAGACTTCTGGCTCAGATCTAATTATGCTATTCCAACAGTATTATCTATTTGTAGACAAGAGTGCCCTAAAAAAGTAGGTGGCAGTCTGGCAATTTTGTAGGACATTTTTACATATTCCCTCTCTAAACTGGAGTTGTCATTTTTTGTGTTTTTGGGTGTACTAATCCACTGCCACCCTCAACCCAGAGGCAAGAAGCAAATGTTGGCAAAGCTTTAGCTTGAACTATTTCTACACAGGCCCAATCTATCTATTTTGGTTGACCTGAATTTTCACTTTGACAATAGTATCAAAAAAGACACATTTGCAATCGTTGAGATGTTTGCGACTTGTAGATTCATTCAGCTTGTAGGGGGCCCTACCCATATGGCAGACACACTGGATGCTATTTTTTCAAATAATCAGGTCCTGCAGATAGGTTCTACTCTTACTGTTTTATGGTCTGATCCCCTAGCTGTGGCTTTCTGTATTTGGGATCCAGCTTAAACTAATAAATGCATACCACCAGGCTCCATCAGGTAAATGCCCATTACCACATCTTTCACCCCGCATACCATCCCCCCCGCATACTATTATTTTTTTAAGTTTCAGAAGGGTTTATTAATAAAAATAAGGGTGTCAACACAAGTTCATAACATTAAATGCATTGCATACAAGAGGAAACACTGCAAAAAATTACTGCAATATAGTTATAAGGATCGGGCTCAAAGATAAAAAGTAAGATAAAATGTTATACAAAAATCATAAATGGTAGAATATCAAACATATTTGGAACACATTAGGGGGTCAAGGAGGCTTTGAAACTTCTTGTTGAAATGGCTGCAATCGAAAAGAACGACTAGCACATATGTCGATGCATTGTAACAGGTAACCACAACTCCAGTCGCTTCGTTGCCATGTTTAAAGGATATACAAAAGGTGTCCAACCTGTGGTTATGACAAACATTATACCACCACGCTTTATAAGATATTTTAGAAAAATCCTTCCAATAAGCTGTAATTTGCTGAAGTGAAACTTCTAGTAGGAAATCAATAACTTTAACATTAAGCTTGACATTTTCCCAAGAAGATGAGACTACCTAAAAAAACATGAGTGCAAGAGAAAGAAATTTTGGTTCTAAAAATCGAATTGATCTGGGACCATACTTGTTTCCAGAAATTATGCACAATAGGACAGACAAATAGCACATGAAATAAATATGCATTTGGAGAGGAATATGTCCAACAAACATCTGCTACCGCCTCAAACCTTTTACTCGGATCACTCTGTGTCAAAAGAAGTCTGTTATATACAAAAAACAATGTCTGCATGATATTAGCTGCTCTGGACGACTTACGAACTTTGATCCATATGTTATTCCATAAGGATACTGGCCAAGAGAGTGCAAGGTCATGCTCCCACTTCTCTACTACTTTGGATTTCTGCTTGACAGCACCCATATTATGTAGGTAAGTATGACAGAGGCCTTATGTGTAGTTGCTAATAAGGTGTGGAGTTGTGGAGTGAAATGAGAAGTACTGGGAAAAGTATGCATTGTAGATAACTGGGTATATGTGTCCATCACAGCTTCCTTAAGCAGGATATATTTGTGAATGATCCTCTCTGGCGCCAAGTTTTCCAGTAAAAAGGTTTATTTCTAATGAGTACGTTTTTATTATACCAAATTGTGGAATGAAGGAAGGAATCTACGCTGTTATGAGGAAATGTGGAAGAGGAAAGGAGAATTTTAGATGTTAGTTTAATTATGGGAGTGGATAAGGTTTGTGGTTTGCGTGAAAAGGAGAGATATTCCTCAAAGGAAAAGGGGGACAGAAAAAGATGTTCGGTTGTAGTCCATAAAGGGCAATCATCAGTGGGATCGCGCAACCTCAGGGAGGCTTGATGTAGAAGGAATGCTTTCTGGTACGCTGGAAAATCAGGAAAATTAACTCCACCTTCTGTCTTGGGATGTGTTAGTTTGAATAGAGACATTCGAGGTTTATTGTGCCAGAAAAAGGAGGAAAGAATGGAGTTGAT
Source organism: Triturus cristatus (assembly GCF_964204655.1). Lineage (NCBI taxonomy): Eukaryota > Metazoa > Chordata > Amphibia > Caudata > Salamandridae > Triturus > Triturus cristatus. The sequence goes on along the minus strand of NC_140584.1, from coordinate 989,184,949 downwards.
TTTGTTAAAAAAATTTAGTTGGAATGGGGACCCGTATATTTGAAATAATATAAATGATTATTGGGGACATCATTTTAATTGTGTCAAGACAACCCCACCATGATAGGTAAAGGGGATGCCATTTGGCGGTTAAGTCTGAAACCTTTTGTATGCATTTATTCATACAAAGGGATATCGTATCTGAGATTGAAGGGGTAACATGCAATCCTAGGTACTTAATGTGATTGGGACTCCAGGTAAAGTTGGAGGCACTGAAATCTGATTTGAAAGTATACTTTGTTAAAGGTAAAATCTCACATTTGTCATTGTTCAGTTTGTACCCAGAAATATTAGAGTACTCACGTACTTCTGCTAGAAAAGCGGGGATTGAATCATTTGGTTGAGACAAGAAAAGTAAGATATCATCGGCATAAGCTACAAGTTTAAAATGGGAGTGTAATGTACGAAAGCCATGAATGTTGGGGTTTTGACGTAGTTTAGAGAGAAAAGGTTCCAAAGCCAAGTTCAAAAGGAAGGGGGATAAGGGACAACCTTGGCGCACACCTCTTCCTAAATCAAAAAATTGAGATACTAGACCGCTGGCACAAACAGCCGCACGGGGATAAGAGTAAAGAAGAGAAATTAAAGACGTGAATTTAGGGCCAAAACCGAACCAGTTAAGGGCATGAAACAGATAGTTCCATTCAACTCTATCGAACGCCTTTTCAGCGTCTAATGCAATCGCCACAAGAGGCTGTTTTAAATTAGGAGATTTAGATAAAACATTAAAAAGGAGTTTTGTGTTATCAGTGATGAAACGTCCTTTGACAAATCCAGATTGTTCTTTGCCCAGCAAGTCTGGTAAATATGAGTCTAATCGTATAGCTAAAGCTTTGGCAAAGATTTTGTAGTCAATATTGACCAAGGAAATGGACCTATAATTTTTGCAGTGTTTAGGATCTTTACCTTCTTTGGGTATAAGGCAAATGTGTGCTTCTGAGAAAGAACCTGAAGAGCCGCCTGATGTCTTAAAAGAGTCAGTGAGGGAGTACAATTTAGGCAGTACGAGTTTGGAAAAATGTAAGTAAAATTCGACCGTGAAACCATCTGGTCCTGGTGCTTTATCCTTTTTGAGGAATTGGAGGGCTTTAAACAACTCCTGTTGCGTCAAGTTCAATTTTTTGGATAGTAGAAAAAAAGTGTAATAAGGACTGGGCAGTAGGTTGAGTTTCAGAGGCATATAATGTTTTGTAAAAAAGGGAGAATTCATTCAAAATATCAGCATCTTTATACTTTTAAATCCGAGTGCGCATCATAAATAGATTCAATATTTAATTTGTGTCTGACTTTAAAGTAATTGGACAAAATTTTCCCCGCTGTATTCTTACCCCCATAAAATTTTGCGCTGGATTTTAACAAATATAAAGAAGCATCTTCTGTAGATTTTTTGTTAAATTGCATCTTAGCATTAACGAGGGCTGTAAAACAGTCTTTTGAATGTGAAGTATAATAAGAGTGCTCCAGTCTCTTAATATCCTAAAGAAGATCCCTGGTCAATTTGCGGGCAATTCTTCGTTTTTTTGCAACATAGCTAATTATAAAATCTCTTGCTGTGGCCTTGAAAGCGTCCCATAATGTGGAAAGGGCATGGATTGAGTTTGATTGCAAAGAACTCATCAGAAAAGTAGTAAAAGAAAAAGTAAACTCTGGATCTAAAAGAAGAGCATTATTAAAACGCCACCTCTTGGGACCTGTTGCTTTGGGTAAGATGTCAACGGTGATTGAGACAGGGGCGTGATCTGACAATAAAATGGGACCAATCTCTGCATTAGTAAGGGTTTGCGCAATATTATGAGAAACAAATATATAATCAATCCTGGATTGAGAATGGTGGGAAGGGGAGTAGAAAGTAAATTCTGTAGTGGTAGGGTTACAGAGACGCCAGGCATCAAGGAGTTTGTGTTGCGTGATAGCATGGACAAAAGACTTATGAGGTTTATTAGGGATGAAGGTGAATTTAGAGTTCCTGTCTATGAATGGATCAAAAACCTGATTACAATCCCCTGCAAGGATAAAGTTGTCGTCCATGCAATGAGTGATACGTTCGGCCAACATGGACCAAAAGGAGGGTTCACCAAAAGTAGGGGCATAATTATTCAAAAAAGAGACTGGAACATCCCTGAGAGACAGTTTAACGTTTAACCATCTGCCATTAGAATCTGAATCTTGGCATAAAAATGAGTACGGGAGAGATTTACGGCATAATATCATTACTCCATTACGTTTACCATCAAATGGAGACTAAAAAACTTCACCTACCCAACCTCTTTTTAATTTTAATGATTCAGCATCTGAGAGGTGAGTTTCTTGTAGGAAAATATCAGCTTCTAATTTGGCTAGGTGAGACAGAACTCTTTGCCTTTTAATAGGGGAACTCAAGCCCCTAACGTTCCAAGTAATACATTTTTAAGGACATGGGTAATGAGAAAACAAAATGAACCAAAAATATGCAGTATAAGCCCAATGCAATGTAATAAAAGTAAAATATGCATAATAATGAAGGGAGAAAAGAAAGGAAACAGTTAAATCAGTGTCACAGTAAAGATAAGTATGGAAGCCTGAGAAAAGATAAAGACCAGAAAAAGATAAAAAGAGTGACACCCAAAGAAAAAATGACAAAACTGCTTACGGAAGGGAATAGGACAACAACCAGGGAAACAAATAGGATGAGAAAACAATAGGAGAACATACCTACAACAGGGAAGTCGGGGAGATACGATCAGGGAAAACACGAGGAGGAGGGTGGAACCACATGAAATAGGCGACACATCCAGGATCAGCCAGACGGAGACCCCGGGAGACGCCACAAAACAAATATAAAAAAAATCTGTGGAGACAAACAATAAAATTAGGAGAGTGACTAGGAAGAATACTAACCAGAGTAGGCACCGATAACAACGAGCACAATTGCAATAAAATTAGTAACTTAGAATACCGATAAATATAACAACTATTTAAAAACTTGATACTGCAATTCAAGAAAAAACAAACAATAGAAGAAAAAATAAACCGAGTCCAATGAGACCCAATTGTCGGAGTGCAGTCTCAAGTATTCAATGAAGAAGGACCTGATGATTCCATAGTGGTAGTTTTACAAGAGTTTATGAAACTTTGTAGACGCAGAGGGTCATCATAAGTTGTTGTTCTGTTGTTTTTTAATTGACATTTTTTTATTAGGGTTTTGCATGCATTTCATCACATTGAACTTTCACAGGTATAAGCGCTAATCAATTCACTACATCATCATGGACCTTTGCGTGGTCTATAGTGGGTGGGTGCTGTAGTCCATTAGTTGCTGAAGTCTCCTGTTATGACCTGTAAGACGTGTCTCCCACAGGTGTGCTCTGCCTGGTCCCCGTGTATATCAGCACGGTGATGTCTACAACTTCCGTCTCGTTCGGGGTCAGCTCTGCCTCCCCAACTTTGTCTATGCAGCGTTCCCTTCTTTCCCAGAGTCACTGTCAGGTCATGTAACTAGGGTTGTTGTTCTGTTGTTATGAGTAACTTTGAAGAGATAGGGGTGAAAGCGGCCGGTACGGGCCCCTATTGAACGCAGATCAGCTCTCATGCTTAGGAAAGCCTTGCGGCGGTTGGCAGTGGCCTTGGCGTAGTCCTGTGCAAAGATGAACCTGACCAAGTGATTCTTGGAGAAGCTTTAATCGCTGAAAGCACCTTAAATAAGTCTGTGTACTCTAAGAAATATAAGATAACTCCTCTTGGTCGTTGTGAGGCTGAGGACTGAGATGGTGCTCGCCCCAGTCGGTGCGCGCGCTGGATGTTGAGCATCGTGCCTTCAGGTAGATGAAGTAGTTTAGGAAGAAATGACTTAAAGAGAGAGAGTCAGATCCCTCAAGTCCCTCCTCCAGGCCGTAGATCCGAAGATTGTTCCGTCTGTTGCGATTCTCAAGGTCCTCCACCTGCCTCTGAAGCGAGGAAACTTGTGAGTGAAGATGAGAAACGCTAACGCAGGTTTCTTTTAAGGAGGCGACATTTTGTTCCACCGAAGAGACCCTTGTTTCAAGTAGGGACCAATTGTCTGTTAAAATTTGCAATTTAGTATTGGTCTCTTCCATGAAGGGTCTGAGAGCTCTGATTTCTTCCAACAGTAGCTCCATAGATACAGGAGAAGTTGATTTAGGTGGCGAGGGAGGGTCCTTTTTTAGCCTTTTGGTGTTATATTTACCTGGGCCTGTGACAGAAGGATCCATTGTTATCTCCAGACTCCGAGGAGTGGATGTCAGAGTTTTCAAGTCTAGAGAACTCAGAGAAGATCTTCTAATTCTTAATAAAGATGTGCCTCGACTTAACAGATGAAGAGTGCGTCACTTTTGTTCTGCCCATCAATCGCAATCACATTGCTCTCGTCTGAACAAATTCGCATAAGTTGAAGGACTGAGAGACGAAAGTTATGTAGAAAGACGTACAGCTGTGGAAAAGAATGGTAAACCAGCAACAGATAAGGGACGGAAGTAGTATTTGTTCAGGCAGTAAAAATATTAGGGCGTGATAATGTCTCTTTCAAAATGAGGAAGACAGGTTCTACTAAGGCTGCGTTTGTGAGGGCTCAAAGGCAAAAACTGCAGACTTGAAAAAGATAAGCAAAAGCAGGAGCAAGCAGGCGATATACAGCAACATCAAATGGTGCATCAATGTATAGGAGATGAATTCACCAGTCCTGAAGACGTTGTGGGCATAAATGAGGAAGCATAGCCATTTAAATTAACAAAGCAGCGCCACGAAGAAACGTTACCTCAGCTCCTGATGAAGACAAAATGGCCACCCCTCCAGGCACAACATGCAAGTCCCAGCATAGCTAGCAGGAGAAATCCTCAAAAAAGCCTCCAATCCAGCGTGAGAAGCAGAAAACTCACTCCTGGGCACAGTGCCTGTAATGGCCAGAAGGGACTGTAATGCTTGAGAATCGTTGCAGTAGTGAAGCAGCGAAGGTGCGCGTTATCGCGCAAAAAAACGAAATGGCGGCGGCAACAAACCGAAATGGCGGCGGCAACAAACCGAAATGGCGGCGGCAACAAACCGAAATGGCGGCGGCAACAAACCGAAATGGCGGCGGCAACAAACCGAAATGGCGGCGGCAACAAACCGAAATGTCGGCCGCAACAAACCGAAATGTCGGCCGCAACAAACCGAAATGTCGGCCGCAACAAACCGAAATGGCGGCCGCAACAAACCGAAATGGCGGCCGCAACAAAACAGAGATGCCTCAGAACTTACTGCATGAAAGAAAGCTTCAGAATCGATGTCTACAAGATTGCCAGCCGCATCAGCACGCTCCCGAGGTCTTCATAACACAAAGACAGTCTCCTGTGCTATGATGAAGTGCCCTGCAATGTGGAATCTGCCGAGGAGACCGTAGAGCCTCACCCGTATGCCGCCATACTTCGCAGGCGCCAAGCCACGCCCCCCCCCCGCATACTATTATAACGCATCTACCATGACTCCGCAATGCCATTACAACGCATGGCATTACTTTTTATATGCTTTTACCATGCATACATTTAAAATGAAATTCGTGATAAATGCATGAATGTGAAAAGCATATGTTTTTTTGATGTAAGGATAAGGTAAGTATGGGTATAGGGGTATATGTTTTGGGGTTCTGTGGAAATTATAGTGTAAAGTGTATTTTTGTTTTGGGGTGCTGGGGTATTTTTAGGGGTCAGGGTGAATTTAGGTTTAGGGGTGCAGGGGTATTTTTAGGGTTCAGGGTGTTTAGGTTTTGGGGTGCTGGGGTTATGTTTAGGGGTCAGGGTGAGTTAGGTTTAGGGGTGCTTGGGTATTGAGGAGTCAGGGTTTTGGGGTGCAGGGGGTATTTTTAGGGTTCAGGGTCGGTTTAGGGGTGCTTGGGTATTGGGGGTTAGGGAGTCAGGGTTTTGGGGTGCAGGGGGTATTTTTAGGGTTTAGGGAGTGTTTAGGGGTGCTGGCAAATTTTTAGGGGTCAGGCTTTTGGGGTGCAGGGAATTTTAAGGTTTCAGGGTGGGTCTAGGTTTTGGGGTGCAGAGGGAAACTTTAGGGTAGAGGGTAGTTTTGGGGTGCAAAGGGTATTTAACGATTTTAGTGGGAATGGGCATTGGGGTGGTATGTGTAATTTAACACTTTTGGGGAAGTATAGTTTGTGATAGAAATGGGCAAATATGTGTTTTCGGGGGGGTAATTAATAAAAAATAAAATTGAAATAAATTTAAAAAATGTGTGTGTGTGTGTGTGTGTGTGTGTGTGTGTGTGTGTGTATATATATGTATATATATATATATATATATATATATATCTATCTCTCTCCAAATGTAGTTAAAAAAAAGACAAAGGCACCCACACGGCGTAGATCTAACTTTTTTATTCAGCCAGATTGCAGCATAACAGACCTGCTTAAGATATATATTAACTTAAGCACTTTCACACAGTTTATGCCTTCACCACGCATGCCTTTGCGTTGTAATGGCATGCATGGTAAAGACATATGCGGAGTCAATATTTGCGGGGTTATGGTATGTCGGAGTAATAGCACTTGCGTTATGAAAAATGTGGGGTAATGGTATGCGGGGTTTTCACCCGCGGGATAACGTCATATATTCAGCCAACATATTTGACAGTGGTGTAAAATTAATCTGTCCTGTCTCTTTCAGACCCTGCAAGGTAATCAGTCTCCTTGTCTCACAAAGGTGGAGCAGGCTGCAGCAGAATTTTCTAACCTGATTAAGGAGTCTTTGGATGCATTGGCCCCTTCACGGGAGGTTAAGCAGAGGTGAAGAGTTCTTTAAGCCCCCTGGTTCACAGAGAACTTTAAAAATCATAAGAAGAAATGCAGATGACTAGGACAGATTAGGAGGAAAAAATACCTCCCAGCATGTAAAGCTATTTATAGGGAAGCTATACAAATATATAAACAGGTTATCTTTTATAAGTGCCATTACTTCACACACAGAATCGAAGCTGCCCAGAACCTGATAAAATAACAGTTCGCAGTAGCGAAGGACCTGTATAATCTTCAACTGAAGGCTCTGTGTACCTAACTGGCTGCCTTCTTTAAAGATAAGATTGAAAAAAGAATACGTGCAGTTTCCATGAGAAAATCAGCTCAAATCTAATTTACCAAATTAATGGAAGAGTTCAACTTTCATCAGGCTAATATACTTGATAGATTTACACCTCTTACGACCCACAAGTCAGGGATTTTCTCGCATCTAAATCAGATTCCACCGTGGACTCCAGTTCACCATATATATTCTACAACTCGCCCTGGACATGATTGTCAAATTCCTCGCTGTCTTATTAAATTACATTTTAAAAAGTGACCCTTTTCCTCCAGTCTGGATAGAGGCTACTGCAAATCCGCCAATAATAAAAGGAAAAAAAGCCTTTGCAATGCAATAGGTCTCGCATTACTGGAAGTTTGAGCTATTGGTGTTGCATTATTACTAGCAATGCCAATAGCTCAAACTTTCAGTAATGCGAGACCTATTGCATTACAAATGCTTTTGAAACTTGTCTTACGGAGAGGGTGAGGGAGAGAGGAAGCATGAGAGGTAGAGAGAGAAGCAAAACAACCGTTGTCTAAATGCCGTTTCTGGTTCTTGGGGACCGGAGGCACCCCCACTTTATCATTTAAGAAAATTTATGTTCAAGCCATGAATATGGGAACTGCATTTCCCGGTGACTAAAAGCGCCAGCACTCAAACATTTTTTTGCCATCACGACGCGTATGAGCAGTTCATGTCAGTGACAATTAGATGGGGGAATCAATGAGTATATACAGATGTGTATGGTAATGCAGTCCCCGTCGAATTTTGTTAATGTTCTCAGTTAACAGCTAATAGCTAAAGCACATGCTGATAAATACATTTGCTCATGGTCTCCTACTGGGGTGTATGTGTGTTTGGGCGCACACGCAATGTGGAAAAAGAAAGAGGTAGGGGGTGTGTGCATCAGAGTGTGTGTGTGTGTGAATGGGAGAGAGGGACCGAGGTAGAGTGAGTATGTAGACATGCAGAAGAACGCCTGTGAAAGACTGTGTTTATATGTGTGAGAGGGCGTGAGTCAGGGTGAGAAAGAATTTCTATGTGTGTTGAAGAGAGAGAACCGAGAAAGAACTAGAGGCAAACAGAACCAGGTATGAGGGGCAGAGACTGTATGGCAATGTACGTGTGTGTGTTTGTGGTTGTGTGTGCGTGCACACAACAAGTGAGATTGTTTGTGAGACAGGGAGACAGAGTATGTGTGGAGAGAGAGAGATAAGGGGTAGAGGGTATGCAGCATGTAGGAAGGGAGAGACAAAAAGAGAGAGCCTCTGACACTGCAGAAGTCCTCACTGGACAGGGACCGTGACTGGCCCCTGGGAGCTGCCTGAGCTCTGGCAGCCGCGACTTACCTCACACCTTGGTGACGTCTGAGCAGGGAGCTAATGACGACGCTTATAAGTCGAGTAACACCGTGGGAGAAAGGTAACGCCACGGGTGTCCCGAAACACGCAAGCGGCAAGACTGATGCACCACCCACATCTTGAGCCCTCGTCGATGTAAAGTCCTTTGCAAAGTCGCAGTTTTAAAAACAATCAAATAAAGTAAGGAAAAAGACATGATGCAGCCAGCGTTGGCCACCGGACGGAGGGAGGGAAAGTGAGAGCGCGCAAGCTGAAACACCGCCACACAAAATAAAGTGAAAGCGCGCAATGCGTGCGTTGTGCTGAAACGCGCGAGCCGCCGTACACGTGCACATCGCCTGTCCGCCGGGCACGTGCACATCTCCTGTCCCCCTTCGGCCAAGAAAGCGACGACAATAGATCTCACCAAGGGGAGCAGCGCATGCGCTGCGTCGCTAGGCGTGACCTAAAAAGGTTTATCCCAGCTGACGTTAACAGCTAAAATTCTATAGAGGGTCCTCAATCAGGGATTTTGCTGTAAAAAAATAACCTGTGGGATATGTCACATTCTCACTTTAGAATCAGCCAATGTACAGAGTCTGTAATGGTGGCTTACAATGTCTCATTCCGTACTAGTGGCCACCTTGAGAATTGGGTATTATGGGAAAGGCTCTTCAATTGATCTATTCTTTCCTGCCCAACAGAACACAGATGGTTGCATGCAGTCCACTGAGTCAAAATCGTTTTTGCTCCCTCTGGATGTTCTGCAAGGATTTTCTTTGGATTTTTTCCTCTTGAGCAGATAGCATACAGATCAATGTCACTATCGTGGAGGACATCCAACTTGTTAACCGCCAATTTTAATAATTGTGTGCGCTCTAAGCAACTGGATGAAAGAACTCATTTACTATCACCTTTTTTTGTGCTGGAGCAACCACTGGATTGTGAATTCTGTATATAATACTTAACTTCGATACATGTGACTGGTATTTATATTTTTCTGCTTTCTTTTTGATTACTTTACAAAAACTCTTAAAATGATTTGAAAACTGTAGGGTCAGGTTTGTGAAAAATGTGGTTGTCATTTTCAAATAATATTCGTGGTTCCCATTTGGACCTTTTTGTTTCATCTACCAAATGGTAACCAGGTCCTACAGTGTTTTGGGGTACCCCATCAGTTTGTAATGGCTTACATCCATAAATAAGAACAAATATTATAGCTTCAAGTTATTATTGCTTTAAGTGCTTGTGATCCAGTGATTGAAAACATTTTTTCAAAAGTATTCTACAGTTTAACAATGCTCACCTTCTGTGCTCGGCTTCAACACAAGACGTGATTCCGTTTTAAGGATTTGTGTGTTACTTTTTAACACATGTTGCATTTAGTTCCCAAAATAGAGGTTGTTTGCCTTCCTTTACCATTTTCTTTTAACTCCTATTATGTGCTTTGCTTTTTGGTTTTAGTACTGTATGAAACATATCTAGAAATCTCTTGTAGGAGTACACCGCATGAGTTATCGACATGCACCGAGTACCGTCAAATCCGGTGTTAATATTTTAGGGTATGTTTATGCTAATCACTCTTTTTGTGATTAACTGTGTAGTGTAGGGTAATTCTGTGCAATTTAAGTACCTCAATGTCTTAAAGACCCAACAGCATCACAAGGCAGCATCTAGCTTCATGGCTTTTGTTTTTTGTTTTATTAGAAACATATTTTCCCTTTGTGGCTGGTGAGGAAATAATAATCCATAGAAGTACAGAGAAAATGATTATCCATGTGTAACTATTATAGTAAGCTTAAGTTAGTAACAAATAAGCCCTTTGATTTACAGAAACTATAAACTTGAGGTGAAGAGAACTAGACCAGAACATCAAAATGGATGTCTGGTCTAACTGTAGCGTCAGTTAATAGGAATGTATGTTTCTAAAGGTCATGTCTATATTTGGTACTTTAAAAACCAAAATGCAGAAATTACATCACAGTAACCATATTCTCTCAGCCACCAGCATTTCCCATATGTGAGGCTTCCACTTCAACTCGTAACACTGCATATAGAGCTATGGCCATTTGTTTACCTCCAAAGGAACAGGGCGAAAGTGTTTGGCGAGACCCAGGATCACATAAGCAAAGGGATAATCCAAATCATATATATATAAGAATACCTCTGTCCCCACAGCCTCTCTTGCACCTGTCCACATGCTTCATATCACACTCGTGAAGCTTCATTGGGGTAGAATAATGGCTAAGCACCACTTTAGATATAGCCTCCCTGTCTTTGGTATACTTAATCGAGATACATACCCTAGTGTAAATGTGCTCCCACTCTTACTCTGACAAACTGCAACGCCTATTCCAACCTTTTCTGACCCACCTAATTCATCACCTTGCTGGTAATTTCCACATCTGAGACCATTTTCTCCTCCTTTAGAAGGAGCCACCCATCAAGCTTAAGCCTCTTAAACCATGTGACCTCATCCCGAGGTTCGGTGCCCAGTGCCAACTGTTGGAATATTGGTTCCTATCGTTTTCCAAGATACCGAAGTCTAGTTTGAGTATGTTGAGTGTTTTGAAGCAGTCTCATTAAACAGGTCCTCAAGCTTTTTGCACCTCTTCTTTTGCCATGCGCACACCCTTGAAATGCAGTGGAGTAGTCCGTTATTTCGATAATGGTTGAGTAGCTACAGAAAGGTTGTCACCTTCAATGCCACTCTGTCCCACACCTCCTAAGTAACGCACGTAACTGGAGATGAAGACCGCCCCCATAACCTTGACCTTTTCAGTCACTTGCTCAACGTAGCACTATCGTTTTGCAGTTCCACCTTTCCCTGTTCTAGCATATATTGTAGCTGCCTAGCTTGGTAATATCTTATGACATAGTGAAAGCTCAAGCAGTCTTCTATCCCCTGTATGAACCATAGTGTCCCGTCTTAATGCAGGGATATCTGATAGAGACATCTAGCCACAGATTCCTTACTTTTGAATTTCCCAGGCATTAGACTGGTTCTTTGAGCAATACTCTTGCACGCGGTTATGTGGCGTTGGTCGGCTCCATGTGATGTCGTTGGCGTCTTCTCTGCCATTGTGACGTCCGTGTCATCTAAATAGGCCCCACCCTGGTGCACTGGCATCAGTTCTTTACTTTCCGCGCCAGCCAGCACAGATCCGCGATGAGAGCTACCCGCTCGCTTTTTGAATGTCTTCCTTTGATATTTTGTCTAACTTTTTTTGGTTTGTAAGTTTTTCACCATGTTCAAGAAAACCTTTGGATCCAAGCTGTGTGGCTCCTGCTATATCATTGATGGATCCACACTTGGTGTGTCTTTGGTGCCTGGAGCTCGACTTCAACTCCAAGTCGTGCTCAGACTGCTGGGCCATGGCTCCGAAAGCTTTGAGGTAGCAGTCCCAAAAGCTGCTTGAGGTCCCAGTCAAGAGGACGGTCCAGACACCGCTCCGGGAGCATCAAGTCTTTGTCCTCTTTCTTGAAGTCTTAGAGACGGTTAGGTAAGCAGCATAAAAAACTTAAAAAGTTGAAGCACGCTATGACCCCCCCCCCCCCCCCCCGGTAAAAATGACGGAGGATACTCCAAGTTCTAGGCCTTGTGCCTCCGAACCTGCACCTGGGTCGGCTCTACACTTCCCAGCTATTCCAGGAGCCGAAGCGACCCCTGCCCAGCTTAGGGAGTTTTATGACCATGTGCCTCATATTCGTGTGACCTGACCCTACCGGCGTGCCTTCAGGCCCAAAGGTTCATTGGGAGTTCCATCAGGTTCTGCACCAGTGCCTCTGTCCCCTGTGCCAATTCCCCCCCCTCATGGATCCGGACTGAAATAGAGAATTGCACAAACCATATTTTTATAGGTGTTAGAACAGATTTGAAGAACACCACCACAATGTTGCCTAACTATTCACTTACTTTACCAAAGCTACTTAACTCCCTTACTCGGGTTCCTACAGTCTCCCATAATTCTGGTTCCTCTAATGATCTGATCTCATGAGTAAAAGTAGTTCTTAGAAATGAGAGAATCAATTGTTCTACTATAATATGGACTATACGTAAAGTGCCTCTTCGCGTTAATTATCTTGCAAATTCCTCCCTCCTTTGCCAAAAGAATTATCAAAGCCAGATGGCATTGCTCTAATTGTTACCATTTCTACGTCCACTAATCTTGCTATACTATGTAATAATAATTCCACATTTGTAAAGCTCAAATTTATCACCCCTAAGGGTATCCAGGTGTTTGGGCCATCAGGGAGATTACGTGAGCTATTGCCCAGAGTCACATGATGCTGAGCTGCTGACAGTGATCGAATCGTGAACCTCATGCTCCGGAGTCGGACGCTTTGGCTGCTGCTCCACACCTCTACAGTACTACAGTAGACAATCATCTAATCTTCACATCATTCGTTGCTACTTCCGTTGGAGGAATAAAGGCTTCTAAAATGGCCAAAATTACTTGTCTAAAGTTTCGTTTCACTATCGTCAAACCATGCTCTTCATCCAATTCCAAATTTAGGCAAAGCTAAATTACATGAACCCACCCAATTTCTCGGCAAAATAAAATAAGCAGTCTTTCCACAAATATAATACATTTCCATCATAATAGGTTCTCCTCCAGACAAGATTTCCACTGACCTCATAGTATTTATCACAAATACTTTCTCCTCTTCCAAAGCAAGTCTTACAATACACTTCTGACCTCCCTTGATCCATTTTCAATCTAGGATGTAAACATGAAATTCTAAATTCTTCTTCCTCTTTTATTTCTCCTAAAGCAACCTTTTGCTCCACTAAATGTCTTACTATTTTCACTTCTCTTCAATTAAATTCTCTAATAAAATTGCTCTTCATTATTAAACACACATGAACATTTCCTATTCGAATTAGTATCATAAGTGTTTTGTGCAATCACTCTCAAATACTCACCATATTTAATTCCACTACTCTCCTTAATCTGCAAATTCCTTAGACGCACATTGAAATCAAATCAGGAGAAAAAAATTATTTGTGATTGAAAATAGCAACAAAAATGTTACATGACAGGATATGAAATCTCTAATTGTGCATATGTTGAACCTTTGCCAGCAGAAGTAGGAAGGTAAGTAGATACATAGCATAAACTAATCTTCATGACATATGAATTCTCTGATTATTTTAGTATACCCATTATCCTTAAAGTTACTAATTACTTGTTTTTCATGAATTGGTATCATTTGTTTAAATTCTTCACGATTCGTTTTAACTCTAGCATTAATATTGATATGATTTGAAACATTTCATAAAGGAGTCACTAAGCACAACAAAAGGCCAACTAATACAAATGCCATTCTAATTTGCACTGTTATCCCTACAATTTGATAGCATCTGCTGTTACCCATCTTGTCTATTGAGACAGAAAAAATCCTTTTGTGGCAAAAATCAAATTAACTTACATTTTCTTTAATATTTTTCTTTTTTTATTCATTCATTAAAACAAGAATATAACAAAAGGAAATCAGTATCAGACTCTCGGTCTCTGTAAATTTTCATGTGTCAAAATTCAAAGCATTTTTCTTTTTGTTGTTTAGGTTTCTTTTCAGTTATTTTTCTCGGTCTTAAAGCAGATTATTTCGATTGTTACTCATCAGAACAAAACATTTCAAAGTCTGTATTTCACCTTTCAAGGTGGCTCTTCTGTTTCAGTTTCCAGATCCTAATGACTCTCAGAACTGTCTTGGTATATGTTCATTTGGAAATAATCCTCCTCTGCCTCTCCTTCTGAAACTGTGGCTAAATATACCTAGTCAGGCAAGGTATATTTTCGATTTGGAACCCTCTGGCGACTTACGCACTAGTTTCTGAATTTATCTGCCTTTCAGTCTTTCTTGGTCCGTGTTTAGTTTGCAAGTTCTGTTTCTTGGAACAGCATTCTCTTTCTCATTGGAAGTCGTTCAGTTTCTCTCTTTAAGTCTCTGATTCAAACTTGTATTTTGATCAAAAATGTTTCTGTCTGCCTTTTCTACAGCAAATCGTTTTTATGAAAGGGGCCTTTTTCACCTTGCTTTCCAACTGTAACTCAGTTTTGATTAGACACTAATTCTTCTTGCTACCACTCATGCTTTGCACTTTTGCATTGTACCAGCTCTTCACTCTGATCTCGCTGAAACTGGACTCAAGGAGTTGCAGGTTGTTCATCCTAACTTTCGCTTACCAGAAACCTTTTTTTTTTGTTGTTTTTTTTGCACCGTCTCTTCACCAGTTCTAGAAAATGATTCACTCCGCAAACTTGGACTTGACTTTGAGACTGTTCAGCAGACTATGTATTTTGATCATTTGCCTCATTCACTTCTTCAACTACGCTTTCTCTCTTTGTATGAGCAGCGTGGATACACTGAGGCACTCTTGTGCACATAACAGCACTATTTATCATTAAAATTATTAGGAATGGCCTGTTCCATCTTCTGTTGAGATGGCCTTTATGAACATGTTTTCGAATTACTTCCCCATCGCAAGTTTTTCAATCTGTGACAAGGTGCATCCTTGTAGTTTTTTGCTGTTACATTGATCTGATGAGCAAGATTTCACCACATCAGCCCGACCCTTATAATAATCCAAAACAATATTAACAGGTATTGAAAAAAGTGCAGCTGTAGAGTACATATGCAAGGCTCATTTCTCTGCCCATAATTACCTCATGTGGAGATAAGCCTGTCTTCCTGTCAGGAGGAGTACTTCTCATATTCCTCAAAACAAGCCATCAGGCCATTTCGAACAAGATGAAGCACAGACCTTTGCCTGTTTATTCTTGAGGGTGCCATTTATAAGCTTAATGATGCATTGAATATTATTCCTTCTTCGATTGTTATTCGTTTTTTCTCTTTTCCTGATATTGTATGACTTGATGGCTGTTTTGTACAGCTCTCTGATACCCGGATGGGTCATGTTCCTGCTATATAAAACTTCAAAATAAACAATAAATACATTTGTACGATCCACTAAACCTGAAGATTATGGTCGATGGCTCCAATGAAATTTTTGCTTGATCTCCAATGCTGTCCAGATTATCTGCAGTACTTTCATTTTGTGTCTCAATAGATGTCTGGAGTCCAAATCTTGGTATCAATTCTCTCAACAATTTGGCAATTGTAAGGGCATCTGCTCTCCTGGTGGGAAATACTTCCACCCATTTCCTGAACAGGCAGATTATTACCAAGAAATATCTCTAGCCTTTTCACCGTAGCATCTCAATAAAATCTGGCTGTAATTTCGTAAATGGGTCTTCTGATTTACCAATTTGATTTATGATTGTAGCAGTTTTCCTCTTTAATATTTAAATGCACAACTGAACAATGGCACTCATAGGTATCATCATTTGAAATGACAATAGACAGCTGAGGTTAATTACCCCCACAGCGTTCAATGCTATCTTCCTGTTTTTAAAACTCCAACTACCATCCAATTATATTAATCATTATCAGTCATTCAAACAAATAAGCAACATTTTAATCATTACAAGTAAAAACATGTGCACAGTGTCCCCAATGAGTTTAAAAACCAGAAATATGCAAATAAAGGTATGTTTCTTTTAACAAACACTGATTGTGAAACAGTTTATTAGCCCTCCCAAGGCCATATGTTATGCTATGTTTGTTAATTGCATTGATGACATTTCTACCCAGAAAGATAGCAAGAACTTATCAGGATTTAGACAATGACAGAATTAAAGATAAACCGTTGAGGATGAACAAAAAATGGGATGTATTTTGCTGTTTGTCATTGCATCCAGATATGATACAACAAGTAACATACCTACAACAAGTCAGGACTATTGGCTTTGGCAATGGTTGTTAGTTGCATAAGATAAATAAGCAGCAACTATGCCTTGTATATAATATTGAGAAGCTTCCACTTCAAGCCCTGGTGACACCACGACAATGTTGCTGCTCATGAGTTTCAAAAAGAGAGAAGGGAAATCCAGAGAGAAAATGACTCTTTTTAAAGGATTTCCCTTCCCCTGCAACGCTCAGCTAGCATGATGTCATGCCGTAACTTCTCCACTAGTGAGAGGTGAGCAGTGTGAGCACTCGCACATCGATGTGCCTGCTGTCACTGCGGTCCGGGGAAAACCGGACCGCCTGTTCCACGGACCACAACCGAGCACATTAGAGACCCGTTTCGAGGCCCCCTTTCAAAAACTGCTGGTGTTCAGCACCGGTGAGACCCGTCCCACTTAAAGCCTTGCTCAAAACAACTTAAATATCACTATAAATCACTATAGAACAAGCATAGCATACAGCAGCCAATAACAGAACAGCTCTGTCAAAAGTCATCTTATCACAGCGCGACTATGGCAGCAACCAACCAAATTGAGCACAGCTTTTTGGTAATGTCTCACTAATCTCAGTGCGTTTCACTGGTTGATCAACTAATCAAAGCGCAACCACTTCTTGAATAGTAAAAGCAATTGCGGAACCACATTAAACCCTTTATAATCAATAAATCTTTTTAGCTGTTTACCTTAGAAAGGCTATAAGTCAGGCCATTAGGTAAAGCAACTCAGTCGCAAACCATAAAAACAGAAACTCAAATACAAACAATATGAGTAAACAAAAATCAGAACTCACAATGAACATAATAACCTGCACAGGTTCTTGCTAGGCAATCCCTGACCAGTAGAAATCTACCTCGGAGTTAATGCACTCCACCCTGCGCAGTTAGGGTAAGCAAGATAACTTAAGTTCAACTTTCAAACCAGAAAAGGAAATTGTTAAATTAGAATCACTATAGATGTGTATCTGATGCCTCATACATCTTAGATTTTTGCCTAGGGCATTGTTTCTGGCAGCAGCAGGGGGAACACGCTTATATAGCCAGCATTACCTACACCTCCCAGACGCCCCAGCCCGACGCCCGCTGTGACGCGGTAGAGCGTGCCTGGAGGCGCTTAAACACTCTGCATCCTCCCGCAGCGAGGGACATTGTTTCTGGCAGTAGCAGGGGGAACACGCTGATATCGCCGCCATGAGCGCAACAGCAAGCATTGCCTACACCTCCCAGACGCCCCAGCCCGACGCCCACTGTGACGTGGTAGAGCGCGCCTGGAGGCGCTTAAACACTCTGCAGCCTCCCGCAGCGCGGGACGCGCGCGGGCAAAGCCCGGGCCAAGGGCGGGCCCGTCCTTGCCCAATTGGCACCCCATCTGGAACCGAAATACGCCTATATCAAGGGAAGGTACTGTACATAAATAGAACTGTGTACACCTCGAACTACGAGGGAACAGCTTACCATCCATGGTTCTCTTCCATTATTTTGAACTTGTAATTTTTACTCAGACATTTTCTTTGCCGCTCCCATTGCTGCTACTTTTTGGACTATTTCTCTGTTTGATATAGTGGGATTTCAAACATTTTAAACATTTGTGTGATAAGATTGTATCATAGTACTGTATGTCTTTCTAGCACGTGTCACTTTACGTTAGGTCTACTTATTCTGCATTTGCACCTTACAATTTATAGGTTGCCTAATGTTTAATACCCCAAGTTCACGCCCAATGAGTACAAAGTGGTAGACTATTCTATTTGTATTGTGTAATACGTGTCGTTTTAGGCATTTGCACAGTTTTCCCCGTAGTAAGATTATGGCAAGGAGGAAAACTGTGAAGCCCCCTATTGATAGATCATGTACTACGATCGATTTGTTTTTGGTTCAAGCAGTTAACGTCCTTTCAGAAGAAATAAATCGAACCGAGAGACGTCTTTCTATGGGTTCAAGCTTTATGGGGGCTGACCAAGGAAATGAGGCCAGTGCTCTCCCCGGCCCCCCTGGTGAGATTGAGATTAATACATCGACTAATAACTCACTGGTTATTAGGGAGTTGGTCCCGGACACCAATGGTACGGGAGGAAATAGTGGGGATTGTACTCGAATATCACTGACCCCTAATTTGATTCCCCCTGAGAGCCCCCTGCCATTGGAAAAAACTAGGGGATGTAGAAAGAACATTTTAGAAAGGGGGAACTCAAATCCTAACCCCAAGCCAAAAAAGGCAATTAAGAGTACTCGTGTTGCGAAACCAGGTTTGCTAGTCGATCAGCCGAATAGAACAGATCTTATACCCCAACATTTAACATTGGCTACTATATCTGATAAAATGATGGAGCTTCTAAGGCCATTATATGATAAATTAGATACTTTGGCCAGAGAAATCCACAAAATTATTGGAGCGCTGGATAAAGTTAATGATAAACTCATAAAGGAGTCAAGTAGAACCCAACAGAAAGATGTTACTATAGGCCCAACCAATTTGATTACTGTTCAGGATAGGGAAGTTATTGATAATTCGAAGGAGCGGACTATTGCTTCAGAAGTGAAGAATAGGGCTAATGAAAGAATTTTAGTATCAGGTAATTCAGTTAATAACTATGGATTTAAACCACCTCAGAAGGATAGAACAGTGACTAAGCCAGATAAACTTATTATACCCAATTCTGCCAAACTAGATGGTTTAAGAGTGTCAGTCCATGAGGACAGGAAGAAGACCTCGGTTACAAACCTGCCTCCTGAATGCAGTGCATATGTCGCTATTCTGGCCAATGTACCTAAACTCCAATTTGGTCAGGTAGAAGATCACGAGTCTCTCATAAATAAAGTAGTGTTTTGGTTAGCCAATAATTGTAATTACCCAATGGAAGGGATAAACCAGATCCTGACAACACGTAGAGAAGGTTGGATCGGACCTTTAAAAAAATGTTTTGTCAGTGATTGCATAATTATTAATTTTAGGACCCCAAGGTGGGCGTTTAATACACTCAAAAACGCGCCATTACCTTCATCTCGGGAATTTAACACTACTCTTCTCCCCTTAGGATACTTTTATAGACATTTAATGGGAACACTCAAACGGAAATGCAGGTCGACCTAGAAATGGACCTCCTTCAATCCCTTTTTTGTACCCCCCCCGTATCCAATTTTGCTGTCCCAGTAACTAATAAATATCAGGTGTTAGGTAATTTGGACAGCAATGATTGACGTGAGGGACCGTTATGAATTAGCCAGGTAATAAGGGAAAGACGTGTATCCAAAAGTCCCAAAACAGGGAATTTAAATATTAAGAATACAACTAGAAAGGCCGATCTATGCATGCTGGAGCAGGGTGGGATTTTAACTAAAAATGCAATATGTCCATCCATTGTCTCTAGTGAACTAGAATGTATCTTAC
Source organism: Triturus cristatus (assembly GCF_964204655.1). Classification (NCBI taxonomy): domain Eukaryota; kingdom Metazoa; phylum Chordata; class Amphibia; order Caudata; family Salamandridae; genus Triturus; species Triturus cristatus. The sequence goes on along the minus strand of NC_140584.1, from coordinate 989,165,338 downwards.
CAGAAGTAATTATCACTAGAAAAGAGGCGGGACACGGAGAACCTCTTCAGCAACTTGATGTAACGAATACGGTCATAGGGTATCAGGTCACTACTTGGAATATTGCTGGTTTTAATAGGAAAAATGTACTCCATCATGGTTAGATTTCATATAGGCTCAACACGATATTATTTGTCTACAGGAGACGTGGTGCACTGATCCAATTTATGTAGAGGGCTTTACCTCCCATTGGCTTCTTGCTCAGGCTTCGCCCTCCGGTAGAGCCAAGGGAGGTCTTTTGATTCTGATTTCCATCAGTTTAAATAAATGTAAAATTAAAAGTTGTACTAATGTGGGTATTTATGCTCAGATTATGTGGCTGATTTCCCCTGTAGGTAAAAATGTCATTCTGATTAATTTTTACAACAATGTGTTTAGCTCCTCACGTGGCTTAATTATTAACGATCTGGAAAGAGAACTTGAGAAGCTGACCAGTACTATCAGGAGGTCAATTGTTATCCTTTGGGTGGGTGATTTTAACGTTCAAATATGTCCATTATCTTTAACCAAAGTTTGTGGCCCTAGGAGGGGGGAATCCGATGATTGCCATATGCATTTTCCCCACTGCGAGTATGGTACGGCTCTAAATGGTGCTATGGCTAAATGGGACTTAGAACTGTTACATTGCGCTACTGACAAACACAATATGAAATGCCCCACATTCACAGGTAGGAATGCAATGTCTAATATTGATCACATCATCATTTTCTGTAATAGTGCACATTTATTTTCCCTACCCTGGATAATGGATCAACCTACTAGTGATCAGAACAGCATTTCTGTGTATTTACTATGTTGGGGACCAAAACATATTTTCAGCGCACCCCAAAGCTCACGCATTGTCCCTACTAGACCAAATGGTGTCCGGATAAAATGGGCTGGTGTGGACCCATCTAAAATCTTGCATGATGTTGTCACCCAATGTCAGAATGAAATTGAAGTTTGTCTAGGGGATGAGGTCGATCATGCATTGATGCTAGAGAATTTCACCAAGATAAACAACATTATGGAGAATCTTTTGATGAAACCAGTCTGCAAAAATAAAAAACCTAAGGCGGGCTGGTTCGATACCAGATGCACGAAGGCCCTGAGTAATCTCAAACAAGCTTTGAGATATAACCCTAGAAATTCGGACATAATCAAGGCCTTGCGTGCAGAATATGCTAGAGCCCTAAAAATTAGGGAAACTGAACTCCAAGAAATAGCCTGGAAAGATTTAAGCCTTGCAGCCGACACAAAAAATAGCAAATTGTTCTGGGATACTGTAAATAGCACCATCTTGAAGGATGACCATATTCCCGAAATTAACTCCTATATCAACTGTAACTCTTGGGTAACCCTATTAATACAGTTGTATTACCCATCCAATCCAACCAGTACTCCAATGAATGGCCAGTTATTCCCTTATCAATTAGCATAGAAGAAGTTACCGATGGTATAATTAGTAGTAAGGAGGGTAAGGCACCAGGACCCGACGGGGTCCCCATAGATTTTTATAAGAATGAAATTGTTCTATGGTCCCCTTTTTAACAAGAGTTTTTAATGCCGCCGTTGAGACCCAACCCCCTTTGTCATGGGGCCAATCCATCATAGTACCCATACATAAGAAAGGAGTCAAAACCGATGTTTGTAATTACCGCCCAATATCTCTACTTGACTCGTCTATTAAGATCATGAGTAGGGTCATGTTATCTAGACTAGAAGCTGGGGTTCAAGAGAAGGTAGTTTTTACTCCAGTACAATATGGATTTAGAAAGGGAGTTGGCACACTAGAGCAGTGTGTCAATTTGGACCTCTTGATTGGAAAGTATACCCTTGCTAGGGAAGGAAATTTATATTTGTTTTGCTGACCTTAGCAGCGCCTTGGATTTGGTAGACCATTCAATTTTATGGCCATTATTGCTAGATATGGGTGCCTCTAAGGAGATAATCTATTTCCTAGCAAGATTATATGGAAATCTGTCGAGTAAAGTGCTGTATGGGCTTTTAGGCGAATATACTCCCTCTTTTAAGGTTAAGAGGCATCCGACAGGGCTGCGTTCTGGCCCATTGCTTTTTTCTTTGTTTATTAACGAAGCAGACGCAGCCCTGAAATTGTTCGAGTCGGATGCCCCTAGGGTTGATGGTATGCCCATCCCAATCCTTTTATATGCGGACGACGCGGTTTTACTCTCCCGTACTCCCATTGGTTTACAACGTCTTTATGGATAATTTTACTGCTTTTATTGCTAAAAGGAAACTTTTTTAATTAACAAATCGAAAATTTTTGTAATGGCCTGTGGCAGGAACCCTATAACATCCAGCACTTATCACATCGAAGGCTCCAAGGTTCAGACATTTAAAACATTGTTATTTAGGCATCACGTTCGCAGGAAATAGGTCATGGGTCCAGGAACAGGATAATGCCTGTTCTAAGATGTTGAGAAACATTAATGGTATTTTTAGATTTGCTGTCAAACTAGGCAATCGATGCATCAGAGACATGTTGACAATTTACGAGATACGATGCGTCACTGCAGCACTTTACGGGGCAGGTGTTTGGGGCCACTGCCAGGTAATAAATTACAACAAATTGAAAATTCATTTTTAAAACGTCTACTGTATGCCCCTTTATCTGCCTCTACTGAACTGATCCATAGGGAGGTGGGCATTAAATATATTTCAGACCTGGTTCCAATACGCCCTCTCCTATTATGGAAATCTGTATGGTCAAAAGAGGAGACATTGTTTACGCAATCTATAATACGGGACTGCCTTAATTTGGAAAACTGTTTAAAAATACCCTGGCTTAATTATAATATCCATTGGTTTAAGTTTTTATTCAACTGTGATATCCGATTGGACCCAGAGTGTACAGTTTCTGTTGCTAGAACTGAGATGAAAACAGATATGCTGGCTAATAAAATAGAGGCTAGATCCCATGCTATCAAGACCCAACCAACTCTTGTTTTTTTTATCTGCAAATGGATCTTAAACGGGGTTTTCAAAGTTACTTGTCAGTTGTGACTAGAGCATCACACCGTTTCGTGTTGACACGTTTAAGACTGGGTACTATACATCATCTCGTCAACTTCCCAGTCACGAAACAGAGTTCTACCCACCCATGCCCATGTGACGGAGTCTCCCACCAAAGCTGTTGCCACATGCTACTTTTTTGTACTTTTTATACTCATCTTAGAAAATTTTATCTAAAACATTTATTTTTATATTATAACACCAGATCTAATAAAAATGCCATGGAGTTGCTTTTTAGACTGGATGATCCACAATTGTGTTTTTATTTAGCCACATTTCTTATGAAAGCTATTAGTACTAGGAAATCTTTGATCATTGATAATTGACTGTATGCTTCTTTTCGGTATATTATGCATTTGCACTTTGAATCAGGACTGTTCATGTCCAAGTAAAATGTTAGGGGCTCTTTGTGACTTATGCATTTGCACTTTTGTACTTGACTCATCATGTTTATGAACTTTGATACTTTTATATTTTCAATCCCACTGTTTTTACATTTCATTTTGTTTTAATCAGATTGTTTTATGAATGTATTGCGTATATGGTTGATCTATTTGACCGAATAAAAGCTTTTCAATTGAATTTAATTGCCTACTATGGTAATCTGTGATTTCTCTGTAACAAAATATCTGCAGGCTTTAATGGATAGTAATAATTTACACTTAAACGGTGATGGGTTTTAATATATGCTTTTCACAATAAATACTTCAGGATCAGCAACAATTACCAAGACTTTACGGTGAGTGAGGCTCACTCACATTAAAAATCTTAAACCAGGTAGTCAAAATAGAAAAATCCTGGTGGACTAAATGGGTGGAACTCATTTTCTTCAGCTGCCAACACTAAAACCCTTGCCAATTATGGTATTGAGTTGGATTACACGTAGCAAAATTCTGGTCTATAGCCTGTAAAACAAGTGATAACAACCAACTGTTAGTCTTTAACAGATTTTCATTTTTTTTATTTTTTTTTATTAGCATTTGAATTGTGTACAATCAAATACAACCATAACATTTCGGTCACAGTACAACAGCATCCGTCGTCCAATTCTTGCTTTTCCATTCCTTATCAGAGGCCCCCCACGCCCACCGCCCCTTATCGCATGTAATAACAGCGGTTAGTTCCCTTGATGCAATTGCAAATATTGGGTTAGGTACGTCCAGTAGTCTCTTGGCTTCGATCTGGTAGGAAGTTCTTCTTCATAGGTCCTTAGGATATCTCTACAGTACGTTAAATCCGCAAGCCATTCTTTAGGTTTCGGGATCTGCCTGCCATTCCAGCAGAGCGAGACCCTCCTTTTGGCCATTAGCAGCGCTATCGCACAGAATCTACGCTTTAAGGCCCTAAACCCGGGCAGCAGTCCCAGCAAACAGGTTTTGGCCTCACAGCACACCTCCCCGCCCACCATAGCCCCCAGCAGCTGCGTCACCTGTACCCAGTACTCCCCAACTGCCCCGCACGACCACGCCAGATGAATGAAGTCCGCCCCCTCTGCACCACAGCGCCCACATCTAGAATCTTCCCGCAGCCCATATCTGTGTATTTTAACAGATGCTTTTCATAATTAATTCGCTAAGCCAACTGTCTTTTGTCATAATGTTTCATAATAAGCATACCAGACCTATGGAATTGGACATAATGTTTCCCAGTGCACCAATCAAGCCTGTAGCTTGTCAGCAATAACCAACTCAGGCCTTCGGTTTTGAGCATAAACCTTTCTACAAGATAGATACTCATCAGAGGCACAGGCCAAAAATTAGAAAGGTATCAAAATTACAGTTAGCTAGGTAAAATACTATCCTTCCTTAAATGGTATAAACAAGAAGTCTCAGAGCAAACCTATTGCTATGGTTTATCACACGATATTACCAAAACCATTGCCTGCTACAATGATCTTTGCGATTCCATGTAAAAATGTACACATCTGTAGGCTTGAATACAAATTAATAACAATCCACACTTAAATGCATAGCAAACTCTTTTCACAGGCCTAGTGCTTCCGGATTTGTTTATTATGAAATGTTATAACATTTCATAATAAACAAATCCGGAATGTAGATATGATCATTAGCATGCCACCATTACCAGCTCAGTCCTGCTGTCTCGGGTATAAGCTTTACTGCAATCCAAAAAGTGCAATTCAAGCAGTTTTTTTAGTGGAAGCACACAAATTTGACCCAATCTTATTCTGTAGTCTAGGGAACCAACATGTTGGTGGAAATAAAGCACTTTTCTCAGTAGTACTCTAAAAGCTATAGTTTGTTGATCCCATAAGGAAAGGTGACAGTTGCACTGTCAAGTCAAATCTAAAAATGCACGTAGATTAGCAAAGCCCTGTTCATCCCATACTGCTCTCAAGCTCAGAACTGCACTCTGAAGTCTAAAGTTTGATGGAAGGAGAGGGTGCTAGTCCTGTGATACATTCCTCATGACTAACCTCCTCCCATCTGTGCTGCTGTCAGAAAACCAAACACCAACAATTATCAAGTTATCTATTGAGTGTGTGTGTAAGCCATCTCAGCTGGATAAATAAACCAAATCACATCTGTGTGGAGGTGAAGCATTTTTTTTCACCTGTTGTCTGTACAATCAGAGCATGTACTCCTGCCAAACATCATTTGGGCTGAGTTTAATCACATTACGACTGAACACAGCTGTGCTGTTGAAAACCGACCTAAAAAACATTCACCTTCACCTAGCTAGTAGTGCACCATTGTTCTCACTGCTCAAGTTTGCCTGCCTACCCACACAGTGCAATGAGCGCACTTAGGGATACACATTGGATGCTATTGTATTGTAATTGCATTTATATAGCAATTACAAGCCCCTGACAAGGCATCAAAGCACTTTTTCGGCGAGTAGCACGCGACTCTAGAACCCATAAAGGATTAGTGGTGAATTAGTACAGTGACATATGAAAGTAAGTTGAGCTGTGAATATTTTAGTCTGTTATTTGGTTTGAGATTGATGGTGGAGGAATAGAAGAGGTAAAAGGTTTGCATCTGTATAGTGCTTGCTACCCCTGATGAGGTTTTGAAGTGCATTTTCGGCGAGTAGCACACTGCTCCGGAACCCATAAAGAATTAGTGGTGAATTAGTGTAGTGAAATTTGAGTGGTGGTTAATTTAGTCTATTTGGATTGAGAAGGATAGTGGAGGGATAGAGAAAAGGTTTGCATTTATATAGTGCTTGCTACCCCTGATGAGGTGTTGAAGCTTTTCCGGCGAGTAGAAGGTTACTCCGGAACCCAAACAGGATTAGTGGGAATTAGTATAGGGAAATATTTAACTAATTTGAGTGGTGAACATGTTAGTCGGTTATTTGGATTGAAAAGGAATAGTGGAGGGATAAAAGAGGGAAGGGTCTAGAATTTTCTTTTTTTTTAGTTTATAGCCATAGGAGGGGGTTTGGGATGAGCAAAGGGAAGGCGGAGGGGAGTTAGTATAGGGAAATATAAAATTAATTTGAGTTGTGTACATGTTAGTCTGTTATTTGTATTGAAAAGGAATGGAGGAGGGATAGAAGAGGGAAGGGTCTAACATTGTTTTTTTCTTTTTGAAGTTCATAGCAGTATGAGGGGTTAGAGATGAGGAAAGGGGAGGTGGTGGAAGATTCAGAGGAAAGGGTTTAGAAAGGCTTGTTTGGGAGATCTGAATAGTAAAAGATGTATATGATATGATGCAAGGAGGGGTAGATGAGGGAAGAGTCTAGAAAGGGTTATTTTGTGGATCATAGTAGTAATATGGGGTATGAGAGAGTGGAGGTAAAGGATATATTGATAGGGGTATAGGGTGAGTAATAGGGTAGTGTATTGGCAAGAGAAGAAGAATGAGGTTTGAGGTGAGCCATAGTTGAGGTAGAGGATATATTGAGATCAGTATAAGGTGAGAAATAGGGTAGTGCATTAGCTATGCTGAAATATAAGAAACTTAATAAATATAAAGATACAGAAGTACATGGAAGGTGTATATATGCATAAGGAAGGTAGTATTTGTAGATTAAAGATGCATTTAATAAAATGGCTTTCAAGTGTTGTTGTACTATAAATATATATGTTTTTTAAATGCAATAGTGAAGCAGTTGTAGATAAATAGTTATGATTTACTTATTTATGCAATCACTTATATACATGTTAAAAGCATAGAATAATGTAACCATAAGTAATATGTACATTTGTTAAGCAGTACTAACTAATATCTATTTTTTGAAACTCATAATTATACACGTTGATACAAAGCAGTACACATATGTGGGTGCATATTGATAGTCCAAATAAATGCTTATATACAGAGAGATGTGCTTTATATTTCTGTTTGCCTGTTGGTTATGTGGGTAGGAGCCAATTCTTGAGTAGTTTTCTGAAGGTAAGGTGGTTATCCGTGGAGCTTATGTTGGGGTGTAAAGAGTTCCATTGTTTGGCTGCTTGAACCGAGAAGGATGTGCCACCCATGTTTTTTTTTCTTGAACGTTGGGATTTTGAGGCGAGGTGCCACTCTAGAGCAGAGGATCCTTTCTTGAATGTGTTTGGTGATTTTATTCCTGATGAGCAGTCCTGTTCCATGTATCACTTTGTGGGTGATACAAAGCAGATTAAATGTGGATCTTCTGCCATTCAGTAACCAATGCGGGGCTTTCAAGGCAAGGGAGATGCGGGCTTGCGGTTTTATATGCAAGAGTAGACTGGTAGCCGAGTTCTGTATTAGTTGTAGTCTTTTCATCGTTGTTAAAGTTGATCCGTGGTAGAGGCTATTTGCGTAATTAAATTTGGACAAAAGAGATGGTAGGTGGCCTGGAACGTGTGTGGAAATGGGGGAAGATTAGTCGCAGAGTTTTTATAGTAACAAAGCTTGATCTTGCTAGTTTTTCCACTCGGGCAGCCGTTAATAGCTTGCAGTCCATGGTGATTCCGAGGTTTCTTACCTCCTTTGATACTTTAGGCGGTGTTCCGAGATCATAAGGCCAGGCGGCGAGTGGTTCATAATTATTCTAATCTCCACACACACACACGTGAATGTTTGTTTTGGAAGCATTCAATTTGAGATGGCTCCACGTCATCCATTGACCCACGGCTCTGAGACAACTGAAAATTGGTGAGTTTCCATTGTCTTTGGGGCATTCCAGTTGAAGGAGTATTTGCGTGTCGACTGCATAGTTATAGCACGTGAGGTGAAATTGATTGATCAGTGCCGGTAATGACTTCATGTAGATGTTGAAAAGCATAGGTGAGATGATAGAACCTTAAGGGACCCCTGCTTTTGTGAAGTGCAGTTTGGATGAGAAATGGGGTGGTGTGGATGACATTAGTTCTGTTGTGAAGGTAGGATGTGATCCAGTCTAGAGCAGTCCCCTGTCCATGTCAAAGGTAGCCGACCGCTCCAAGAGAAGTAGCGCAGCAACCATGTTGCGTCAACTGTGTTCTTAAGGTCATCTCAGATGGCAGATTCTGTGCCTCTTCCTGGACAGAATCCCGTTAGGAAGTCTGAAAATATGGCATTATCTTCAATGAATTGTGACATCTGGTCGAATTCTGCTCTTTCTATCAGTTTGTCCAGAAAAGGTCCATTTTTAATAGGTCTGTAGTTGTCGGGGTTCAGTGGGTCCAGGTTTTTTTTTCCCAGTAGTGGGCGTATTGTAAGAAACTGGCTCTGTATATACTGCACCAAAGTGAGGTACAGTGTGTATAGAGTCCAAGAGTCTCCAGAGGTTAAAGTTAGATAGAACCTTACTCTCTAAAGTGGTAGCTTGGTCGAGCAGTAAGGCAGTATCAGAGGACAGTGTAAAGCATTTGATGTACACACTCAGTCAGCAAATGGTCTCACGCTCAAGAACTGAACTCTAGGCCAATTGTTTTGTATAAAAAAATATACTATTTTATTTCTAGAACCAAGCAATCCTGATACAGGTAAGCATATAAATACTTTGCAGTAGTAGTTTACTTGTTTGAACACAGTTCAGAATTGCAGTATAACTGGTACTGGATTTGATGACCGGTTTAAGAAAGCAGTTTGCAACACATTGCAGGTATAGTACATTCAATTGAATGGGCTTTTAAAGTAAAATACAGTAAATTACTTTTCGGATTACTTTTGTTACCACAGGACTGGATCCTAGATTCAGCCCTGGGACATTTCCTGAAAATAGGTGAGTAAATGCGTTTTGGTTAAAGGTACGATTTGTAAGGAATATTATTGCATTTCAAAAGTTGACACAAACTTTTTCGCTTAGAATCACCAATGTTATTCTATGGGAGGAAAATCCGCTTAGCAGGTAAGCTAGGTTATTGTTACTTTTTCTTACTCCGTGCTGGAACCTGGATTCAGCACTGGGACATTTCCTGAAAACAGTTGAGAAAATGCGTTTTGGTTAATCGGCTGATTTTTTTAAGGAATATTTGCAGTTTTCAAAAGTAGACACTTTTTGGGAGAAAAAGTGTCAGTTATCCTATGAGGAAAAATTAGTTATCGGTTTTAAGGTAGGTAATCGGTCTTTTGAGTTAGGGTTCTGGGGTTAGACTCTGGTTCGGGGGGGGGGGGGGTTTGGTGATTTTTTTTTTTTTTTTTAAACACTTTTTGATTTTCAGCAAACATGCAGTCAATTCTGCAGGCCTTGAAATGATCCAAGGAGTTAATAGTACAATAGATACAATAACGAACTGATTGTGAAGTCTTTGCCATCCCCCTACAAGAAGCCCATATCAGAGCACATGCCGCCTGCATGCATGATCCAGCCCGATGATGTAAACCAATAATAAAAAAAAATAAACCCTCCCTCCCCACTTCCGAAACACCCCCAACGAAGAACCCATCCAAGCATGTCGCCGGTCGCTAAGATAGTCAGGAAGATAAACAAAACTCCTGCACCGCCCATCAGACCCCCCCCCCACATCGCAGCGCGCAGTCTTTAGTGGATCAGGGACACAGGGGGAAATTTTCCTACCATGGTCACAGGGATTCCATCACGCACTGTGCTCCCGCAGGCGGGAGGAGTCGCTCAAGAGGCCCGTGCCCCGTCCCTCTCGTCAAGTGAATCCTCGTCTTCTACAGTCGGGTGTTTGACTAACTCCAGGAGTGCCACCCATGCCCGGGCCATTGCCAGTGATTTCTCACTCCCATTACGCTGTGCCATACATAACCTATAGTTCCCTTTGCGTTCCGCCCACCTCTCCAGCTCCCTATTCCAGCGTGCCATACTGGGCCCCTGCCTCGCCTTGCAGTGAGAAGTAATTTCTCGCTTAGCCAGGACCAACCCTAAATCAATGAACTTGCTGGTGACCTTCGTCTTGGCAGTGTGTGGAAACCAGTGTAACGGGGAAACCCCCGGTGTCACGGGTAACTCCCTCTCCGTCAGTCATCAAAGCGGACATCAACTCCCTCCAAAAGCCTCCCACCTGAGGACAATCCCAGAACATATGGAGAAAATTCGCCCCTTCCTGGTCACAACTGGGACAGGTGGCCGACACCCCAAAATATTCAGTAATTTTACAAGGCGTGAGGTAGGCCCTACGAAAAACATGGAATTGGATGAGCTGAAAGTGCGCATTCCGAGAACATTTCCATGGCCGCTCAGCAATCGCCTCCCAGGGTTTTGTCTGCAATGGGCTCTCCCAGATCCGCCTCCCACTTAAGTCGCAACGCCGTCAGGGGTTGACACAGATCCCGTGTGATACGTCGGTAGAGGCAGGTCACCGCTTTAAAAGTGCCTGCCGCCATCACTACATATTGACAAGCAAGCGACGGGTCTGGCTCCAGCAATCCCTTTCGCCCGTGCTTTCTAATAGCCGCTGTCCGGGCCGCATGCAAGAGGAAGTCCCCCCCTCGGGAGATCATGTCGCTCTCGAAGGTCATTAAAAGGGAGAAGGTTACCATCCTCGTCTAGGTCACCTATTGTCGTAACTTCCACCTCTTCCCAGGTCAGCAATTGGCTCCAACCTCCCCTGTGAGGTAACACCTCGCACATCCTCAGCGGGATTTTGGGCGCATAGGGAGTCTTAATATGTGCCCTCCTGGCCAGGCGTGCCCAGCACTGCTGCACCGTGCCCAAATCTGGCGGCAGTAAGTCGCCCTTAGCAACACACAGGACAAGAGATGCCAACTCTGATCCGACCCTCCCTGGTCCCCCGGGTGCCTAATATGGCCTGCCACCCACTTCGTGAACCATTGTAGCTGTGCAGCATGATAATATGCCTCTAGATCCGGCAGCGCAAGACCCCTCTCCGCCCTGGTCCGCTGCAAGGTGGTCAGAGCAACCCTCCGTCTTCCAGCCCCCCATATAAACCCTGTAATCAATGTATTAAGCTGGGCAAAGAGCTTACCCGGAATTCAAACAGGAAGCGCTCCCAAATAATAGAGAAACCTGGGCAGGACGACCATCTTCACCAAGTCAACCCTGTCTTCAACAGATAGTGGAAGGGTCCCCCAGAACTCAAAACAGGTTTTCACACTGCGCACTGCTCGCCCCACATTGCCCTCCAAGAGATCGTCAGGAGCTTGATAAATCTGAGTCCCCAAGTATGGTAAGCACCGACATTCCCATGGAACATCCCCTGCCCTCTGAGGATCGATCCTGTCTGGTCTAGTAGGAAACAAACACGATTTGGTCCAATTCATCCGGAGTCCCGCCACCCTCCCAGGGTTTCCAGCAAGGCCCTCGCTCCCCGAAGGGTGTCTCCAGCATCCGTTAGGAACAGGAGGAGATCGTCCGCATACAATCCTATATGCTGCATTCGCCCCTCAACCAAGAGCCCAGGGAAATATCGCCCGACCTGGCCTGAGCAGCCATGGGCTCCATCGCCAGGGTAAACAATAAAGGGGACAACGGGGACCCCTGTCTCGTTTCCCGAGCTACTGTACAGGCAGCAGAAATCAAGCCCCCCGTCCTCACCCTGGCAGTAGAAGCACTGTATAGCAACGACGTCCACTGTATAAAGCATTCTCCCAATCCAAATTCACACAAGACATTAAAAAGGTAGGGCTACTCCAGGCTATCAAAGGCCTTTTCGATATCGACTGCAAAAATGCAGGCCTCTCCCTTATCATAGGAGTCGGACCCCAAAATGCACAGTAGTCTGCGCACATTCATCGCGGTATTCCGAGAAAGAATGAACACGGCCTAGTCCATGTGGATCAGTTTCGTCATGTGGGGCATCAAACGGCTGGCCAGAATGCGGCTTAAGATCTTGTAATCAAGATTAAGCATCATGAGGGGCCTGTACGAGGAACGATCCCAAGCAGGATTGCCCCGCTTAAGAAGGGGAACTATGAGGGCTTCACGCGTGGAGGCAGGGAAAGCACCCTCACGACGCACCCTGTTATAGAGCGCCACCAAGCAGGGAGCCAAGACGTCCGTGTAGGCCGCGTAAAATTCAACGGGAAGCCCATCGGTACCCGGTGTTTTGTTTCGGGCCATGTGCTTTATGGGGCTGCGTACTTAACTCTCTTCAGTGTCCCGATCCCAGAGCTTCGGCGTCCTCGACCTCAAGCCGTGGTAGCTCAGCCTTTGGTAAAAACTCCTCATCCCCCGGGAGCCCAGGACCCAGCCTACTCCGGTATGACTCTGTATAATACTGTAGGAAATAATCATTCATACCCCTTTGAGTGTAAAACACCTAGTCTTGCTGTCCTCAACTCCAGTATCATTGTCCCTCTACCAGCCGGGTTGGTTGGCCAGCCATGCTAGCAATGCCCCAGCCTTATGGCGCTCCGTGTGCGCCTTATCTGTGTAGGCCTTATAATCGAAGCAGCGCAATCTCTCCATGTGAACGGCTAGTTCCTCTCGAGCTTCAAGTAACCCTGCCTGTCTGTCCGGACGCTCCGGGCGCTCCCTCTCCGAATCACGTACCTTCCTTTCTGCCTTAAGGACGTCCTGCAACAACACATTGCGCACTCCTACTACCTCCCCTATGCAGCGCCCCCTAACCACTGTCTTAAAAGCATCCCATTCGACCAGCAAAGAAGATGCCGTGTTAGCATTAACCCTAAAATATTCCTCAATGGCCGATCCAATAGTAGCACGAAACACTGGATCTTCTAATGTGTCAGGTCAGAGCCGTCAAGTGGGGATGACAGGGCCATCCCGCAACCAGTGTAGGGTTGTCAACAGCAGGTTATGATCAGACGATGTCCTAGCTAAGTACTCACTATGCACCATCCTGCCGTGGACATCTGGGAAGCTAAGGATCGAGTCCAGCCGAACATGTAGGTCATGTAACGATGAGAAGTAAGAATAGTCCCTGTCAGTCGGGTGGTGTGCTCTCCAGGTATCTGTCAACCCCCATTGTTGTTGCCAGTCCCGCCGCACTACAGCCAACCTATGGATCAGGGAATCCTCAAGGGGGGGATGAGAGCGATACAGGGAGACATCAGTGATGCAGTTGGAGTCACCACCCAGGAGCACTGAGCCGGTCAGCAAAGGGGCCAGTTTCCCAGAGAGGTGGGCAAAAAAGGAAGCCTGATCTGTATTGGGGGCATAAATGCTCCCCAGGACAATGTCCCTGCCGTCAAGGCGCCCCATCACCACAACATACCTACCTTCAGGATCAATCACCTGCCCACCTGAAACGGTACCCCTGCCCTAACCCAGACCATCGCGCCCGTGCATAAGCAGAGTATGTGGTACAGAACAGCTGCCCCCGCCACCTCCGTTGCAAAGCCAGTCCCTCCTGCTTATTTTAGTGCGTTTCCTGCAACAGTGCTATCTGCACCTCGCGTCTTCTAAGATGGGCATGAACATTACAGATGTTGCTTCTCTTGGGCCTGCTGCAGGAGGTGGTCTCTGTAGTGCAGCAACCTTACCACCATCGGCCTCGGGGGTGCTCCCGGTTTAGGAGGCCTTGCCGGGACCCTGTGGGCTCTCTCCAGGGCGAAATACTGGGACAGCCCCCCCGGTGCAACCTCCGACCTGAGCCAGCCTTCCAAGTACCAGACCGCTTCGTCCCCATCTGCACGTTCCGATATTCCCACGAGGCGGAGGTTGTTCCAACGAGAGCGCCCTTCACTGTCCTCCGCCCCAAAATCCGAACCCTGCTCTTCATCTGCCTCAGGGAGTTCTGCAAGTTGGCCATCGTGTCCGGGACCTTCGCCAGTGTCCTCTGTCGTTTTCACCCTCTCCTTCAACTTCTTATGATCATCCTTCAGCAAAGCGAGATCCACCCCAATAGTATCTATCTTTGTTTCGAGGGCCTCACGAGATGCAGTGATGGCCTGCATTATATCTGCCAGAGTAGGGCCTCCAGGAGCCTCCACACCGGAGTTTCGCATCTCAACGTCCTCGTCTCCAGACTGGTGCCCCCGTCCGCTTCCTGAAGGGCAGCGGACCACTTTTTCTTGGACACACAGCCCATCGCAGCCGCTCACCTGGGGACACACCAGTCTCCACCAGCCTCGGGGTGCCACCAATTCCAACCGCGCTCAATTGGTACCCAGCAAATCAAATGAGGCAGAGTAGGTCCCAAGGATAAGTTGGCGTGTGGGGCAGCTGCCCTCGACCGTGGGGGTGAAGAGGTCAAGAGTGCCAAGGAGCTGGTCCCCGCTCTATTCCAGCCTCAGTTTGAAGGATAGAGGAAGAAGCGCCATTCAGTCAGTGCAACTCAGGGGGCAGCCAGCAGCCCGTTAAGGTCCCCACGGCTCCCAAAACTGCCACAAGACACCCCCGATGCAGCAACGCGGCTCGGAACCTAGCGGCTCACAAGGGAATCCTTAGGGCCTGTCCGCTTCAGGAATGCCACCTCACAAGAGCTCCACCTGCCCCCAGGTGGTCAATACCGGCCAGGTGACGCCATGGGTACAGCTATGGCAGGGCCTCCAGAAGCACACTCAAAAGTCCGTCTCCACTACCGAAGCGGTCAACTCCTGTCCATGAGCCCCACACTCTACCCCAGGCACTCCGCTGACGTCCAGGGCCGTACAATGGGGGCAGTCTAGGAGAGAGGCAGGCCGCAGTCTGGCGTAGGCAAAGCAGGAGGATTCGCATCCAGGCTCCCCTGCCCTGCAGTGATGTCCGCACAGCGAGGGGGCCCGTAATCCCGGCCAGCCACACACCGCCGTCAATGTCCCAGCTCCACTGCAGATGCCGTCCGGCAGTCACGTATCACCACCGCAGGAGGGCCACAAGCGTGCCGGTCCCCAGTAGCAAGCAAGCGGCGGGCTTCAGCGCTGACAGCGAGGCGGCTCCGTCGACCCTCAGGATGCATCGCCCGCCTACCTCACTCTCGGCCAGGCCGCTCTTCCAGATCAACCTCGAGCCGCCATCTTAGGGCCAGTCGGCAGCGCCAGGTCACGGTGCTCCGCTGTCCCCGCTCTCCACTCCATCAGGATTGCCGCCAGTTGCCGCACCAGGGTCAAGTGCAGGACCCCCCACCGCTCTGCAGGAACAGCCCACAGGCCATTGCAGTGGACGACGACCCCCTCTTCAGGTCGCGGCCGCCATCTTAGGTCGCCGCGGCCAGCGCTGGAGCGGGACAAAGATTTGTGCCGCGCTCCGCTAATCAGCCGCTTACACCATCAGTGGCGCTCCCGCCAAGGCACCAGACATTCCCACGCAGGGTGGGAGATTAGGGGCCCCCTGAGTACCACAGGATCAATGGCAACGGAGGGAGGCCGCGGAGGAGCTCCGAGGTCTACTTCCCCCTACACTGGCGTCAGGCCACGACCCCCTCCCAGGGTCAGCGATGCACTGTTGTTGCACCCCCAGTGGCACTTGGGCGGCCGGGTGCAGAGTGTTGAAGCCAAATGTTATCCTATGGAGGATAGGGGGGTGGGCTCCGGTTGGTGGCTGCTGGCAAGCAGGCCACAGGGTTGTGGGAGCAAAGCTCCTAGGCTTAAGTTCAGGGCAAGTTGGGGACCAAGTTAGCACCAAAGGGGCACCCTCAGCGGCTCTAGGGCAACGCGGTGCCGTTTTGAGGTCGGGTTCCCTGTTGAGTGCAATGGAGGTTCGCCGGGACAAAGAAACACTGCAGGCTCGGGGACGTAGATCTTCCAGGAGTGACCACCACTTCGAGGGGTAAGTTGGGATGTAGAGGGATGGTTCACACCACTGGGTTGGGCACACATGGCCGTGGGGCGACGAGTGCAGGGGTGCCTTTGGATGCCGGAATTTCTTACCCGCTTTGGTCGCGGTAGGCGGGGGTCTCCTGGATTGAGGCTGCAGGCGTTGTCTGGAGGCTTGAGGCAGGTCAGGGGTCACCGGATCTCAGGTCAGGATTGCCGGGGGGACCTCCTCGTGGTGTTAGTTCACTCAAACACAGGCCGGGCTCGGCGGGTGCAGAGTGTGCTGGAATCGCGGTTTGTCTGGCACCAGAAGCTGCAGTGTCACGTTGTTCACGGGAGAAGCAGCTTGGAAAGTGAATGCAGGTAGGTCCTCCGGGGTTTTTGAGGTTGCTGGCCGCTGGACACACCGGTGTTTTGCAGGAGCAGGTTCGAGGGGAGACAGGGCTGTAGTGCTGGGGCCAAGTCAGTGGGCGTCGTCCTCTTGTTAGCTCTGCACTGCTTCTCATCCTTCTTCTTTCCTTGTGGTTGCTGGATCTGAGAAAGGAAGGTTCAGGGTGCCCCTAAATACTAAATTTAGGGGCGTTACAGGTAGGTTAAGGGCAGGGACCAAAGGGTCCCTTCCCTGGGGTGGGTACACCCTCTATTCTGCCACTCTACAGTGGGAGGGGTGCAGGAGCCTGTCCCTGGTTGGCTGGGTCCCCCCCCTCTTCAAGATGGCGGGGACTCGATGATGTGCTTTACCTCGCCTCCCCCACCTTAGTGGTGGAGTTGGCAGAGGTGGGCACACCTCTCTTCCTCACTTGTTTTTCCCGCCGGTTCTCCCACCCAAAGTGGGGCGTAGAACCAGTGGGGACCAGTTGCTGAAAGCAGCAAATGGTCTGTAGAAGCTCACAAAGGCAGCATGCCTTTGAAGCTTCTCCTTCGTGAACCCTGCCCATCCTGGGAGAGGAGGCTTGGCACCTCGTCCCAGGATGTGCATTGTTTCAGGTCCCCGAGAGCAGCAGGCTCTCGACCCAGAGGTCCAGAAACATGTCTGTTGGTGGCAGCCTAAGCAGCCACTCAGTCAGGTTACTGGGAGTTGGTCGAATTTCAGGGGGCATTTCTAAGATGCCCTCTGTCGTGCATTTTACATTAAATTCCACACTGCATCAGTGTGGGTTTAATGTGCTGAGAAGTTTGATACCAAACTTCCCAGTCTTCAGTAAAGCCATTATGGTGCTGTGGAGTTCGTAATGACAACCTCCCAGCACCATATACTCTTCATGGCAGCACTGCACTTACAGGGCCCAGGAATGGACCTGGGTACTTTAGGGGTACAGGGCTCCTGTACCCTCACTACTGGCATAGGGCACCCAGCTAGAGGGGTGACTGATGTATGCCAGGGCAGTGGTTTGTGGGCATGGCACACAGTGATGTGTGCCATGTCGGATCTTTGTTTTGTTCTGCACCTAGACACAGCCTGCAAAGGAAGTGTGTGTCAGGGTACAGGGCCTCTAAGGGTGGCACAATAAGTGCTGCAGCCCTTAGGGGCCTTCTCTGGTCACAGTGCCCTGGGTACCTATGGTACCATTTACCAGGGGCTGACATGTGGCCAGAGATGGCAATTGGGTTTAGGCTTCATTGCAGTTTTAGGGTAGGAGCACAGGCCCTGGGTACCTGTTTGGCAGGAGCCCAGGGCACACTCAGTCAAAGTACATCAGCAATTCAGCAAAAAGTGGGGGCATACCATGCAAGAAAGAGGGCACTTTCTCACATGTATGTATGATTCTTTTGAGATCTTATTGAAATATTCCTTTAGTTCAAGAAATTGTTGATTCTTCTTACTGTTGTGGCAGCAGAGGTTGATGGAAGAATTTTCTTGAGGGTTTGTCGTGGAAGGAGTCAGAACCGCTGCCAGCAGGGCTGCTTGCTTTGACCAGGTCCATAAATTCATCGTTTAAAATTTGTTTAAAAGAATCGAGAGGCTGGGTTAGAGTATTCTTGGATTGATGTTTTGGAAAAGGGTCTGTGCTGGCGCTTTTATCTTTGTTTTAAATATTAGTCCAACATGTCTGCTTCGGCCGTGTAATGGTTTGCCAGTTTGTCTGTGAAATCTTGAGTAACTGGATGACCTCCTTCTAGACAACTTGGTTTACTGTCTTGATTGGTGTTTGTTTTGAGCCAGGCACGTTGCAGCTTTCTAATTTGTTGTTTTCTCTTTTATCTCTGTATGTCTCTAAGGTGCCTGTTTTCTTTTGGTCAGTTGTGTCCCATTTACTGGTATTAGGATATCACTAGCTTCCTGTAGCCACTCCTATAGCTTTTGAACAGAAAGTGTTGTCTAGATCTGTACTGGATATTAGTTGTGTTCCAAATTTAGTTTGTTCCACGGTCAATAGGTGGATGCATGTAAGGTGGTTTTAGGTACGTCGCTTTGCGTTTTATGTTGGAACACATGAAATGTAATGGGGTGACCCTGTGTCCCTCAGACCCCGGGCATGTATGAAATAAACTACAATTGGTACTGTCAGGAAAATCAATTGCTTAGTTTGCCATAATGAATATGTATCAAAAAGCACACTAAGAGAATTAATATTGGATGTGCAAAAATAATTCTTATATCTTATTTTTCTTTTTGTAAGCAGGGCTGTCACATGCAAATATTTTTCATTGGAAACAAAAATACATGACTTAATGGTGATTAAGTGACGAAGAGTTGACAAGGTGACAATAGTGAATACCATATATACAGTGGGTTGAATATAAAATATGTACAATGTTTCACTATTTTCACCTTGTCACCTCTTGATCACTTAATCTCCATTAAGTCACGTATTATTGCTTCCAATGGAAAATATTTTTGCAAATCAAATAGTAATTCTCTTTATGTGGTGAAACGTGTTTTTTGATACATATTCTTTATGGTAAACTAAGCAATTTATTTTCCCTACAGAACCAATTGTAGTTAGTTTTATGTTGGAAAGCAAGCAAATGGTGATCTGATCATGTGACTGGAGTCATTGTTTGAAAGGTAACTTGTTCTGTATTTGCAAAAATGACATCTAGGATGTGTCCAGTGATAAGTGTTTGGTTTTGGACGATCTGATGCAGGTTCAGTGCATCTAGGCCAGCGATGATTGTTTTCGGATGGGGCATATTGGGATTGTCAAACCAAATGTTGAGGTCACCCAGAATGCATAGGTTGGAGTGTAGTGTTATCAGTTTTGAAACAGTCTAGAAGTGTATCTGGTAATGTTGCATTGCTAGGTTGAGGTCTGTAAAGGAGCAGGAAATTACAGGAGGAAGATGGTGTAGGATTGCATCTGGTGAAAAGGGCCTCACAACCTTGTTTGGAGAAG
Source organism: Triturus cristatus (assembly GCF_964204655.1). Classification (NCBI taxonomy): domain Eukaryota; kingdom Metazoa; phylum Chordata; class Amphibia; order Caudata; family Salamandridae; genus Triturus; species Triturus cristatus. The sequence continues at coordinate 989,145,963 of NC_140584.1, read as the reverse complement.
TAGTCCGCTTTAGTGCTATGTAATGTTTGCCTGAACACAACAGATAGGCCACCTCCTCTTTTGCCTACATATTTTGTGTGATAATTTAGAGGAACGGCTTCATAAAGGACTGGAGCTAGATCATCTCCATATGAAGTTTGTCAGGTTTTGTGTCAGTGAAAAGGTAATAGATGTGATGTTTGTTTTTAGAGACCGTTTAGAGAACGTGCTTTGGCGATAGTGTGACTTTATTTAGTAGAAGAGTAAGCAGTGTTTTCTGGGCTTGTAGCAGGTGTGTCCTTAATTTTGGTTCTATATCGTGTTCCTTGTCCAGTAGGCTAAGAAGGCTTTTTGATGGGTTTGTGTGTGTAGGTGGTTGAGTGGGCGTAAGGTTCCGCAAATGAAGAACTGCACTTTGAAAACAGGACCCTGACTACCATTGGAGTCTGGTTCTCTGTTCTATGAATGCTGAATCTACATTCGCTCAACCTCCACAAGGAATGGCAGTCATAAAATCGCTCCGTTTTTATTTTTAGTTTTGCGTATATTTATAAAGCCATTCTTGTCCTGTATTTTATTAACTTACCACTAACCTGGTAAATATGTATGTGTGTGTATATGTAGGTATATGTATGTGTGTGTATATATGTATATGTATGTGTATGTATGTATGTATCTATATATATATAATATACTCTAAGTTTGCCCAACGACAAGCAGCACTCACACAGCAGCAGGTATGCATTACGGGAACTGGTGGCACCACAGTTCCCATAATGCATCTGGGCACAACATATCTAGATCTTTACTGTGATTGGGCCACTTTGCACTTTCTTCCATCATTGCCTCTGAGGAAGACGACTACGGACTTCGAAACACGTCAGGCTAATTGTGATGAAAGACTGCGAATGGACTGCTGGCGGTACATTATCCATGCCTAATAAAGGCCTTACCTGCTTCTGTGTGAGTGCTGCTTGTCGTTGGGCAAACTTGGAGCATTAATTGATACACCGCGACCCTGCCGTGAAGCGCGCAACACCCCGTCATCCTAGGGGCCGTGTGGCTTGATATTTAACAGTCATGTTTGCGGTACAGAGGCATAGGATTGAGGATGTGTTTTACCATTGGGGTTCTATTCAAGGACTTTTTTCAGCAGTGAAATTCATGTGCACCCATCTGTGGGTTGATTGGTGACACCACAGTTCCCATACTGCATCTGGGCGCAACATATCTATATCTTTACTGTGATTGGGCCACTTTGCACTTTCTTCCATCATTGCCTCTGAGGAAGACGACTACGGACTTCGAAACGCGTCAGGCTAATTGTGATGAAAGACTGCTAATGGACTGCTGGCGGTACATTATCCATGCCTAATAAAGGTCGTTGCCTTACCTGCTGCTGTGAGTGCTGCTTGTCGTTGGGCAAACTTGGATCATATACATACATGTATGTATATGTGTATGCATGTGTATATGTGTATATATGTATGTGTATATGTGTGTGTGTGTTTGTATATATATGTGTGTGTATATATGTGTGTGTGTGTGTGTGTGTGTATATATGTGTGTATATATGTGTGTGTGTGTGTATATATATGTGTGTGTATGTGTGTGTATATGTGTGTATGTGTGTGTGTATGTGTGTATATATATATGTGTGTATATGTGTGTGTGTGTGTGTATATATGTGTGTATATGTGTGTATGTGTGTATATATGTGTGTATATGTGTGTGTGTGTATATATGTGTGTGTGTATATATGTGTGTATGTGTGTGTGTGTATATATATATATATGTGTGTGTGTATATGGGTGTGTATATGTGTATAGAGAGAAACCTCACGTTGGAAACAAGGCAGCACGGTGGTGAGAAACTTTAAAGACCAGCTTTGGGGGCCCGGAGGCCCACTTGGGTGTTATTTGGCATTTATTGGTCGCATTGTGACGGAGACCCACTGGGGTAACTCTGGCGCTATAGATATGAACTACGGGTACCAGCATGCCTTGCAACGCCCATCTGCGATTAATTTGGTGCATGCGGTTAAGTACCCGTTAGCGCAGCAGCTCTGTTCACTGTGACAGTCTCCCCTGAAGAAGAAGTCGCCCTGGCTTTGAAACGCGTTGGGACATGAGAGATCTTTGGACTGCCAAGCTGTTTTAATAAATTCATGGTGTCACAGCCACTCCGTGTGAGTCTCGTACCCGCATCAGGGCAATGTTGGTTGTGTATATATATATGTGTATATGTGTATAGGTATGTGTGTATGTATGTGTGTATGTATGTGTGTATGTGTATGTGTGTGTGTGTATGAATGTGTATATATGTGTGTATATATGTATGTGTGTATATATGTATGTGTGTGTGTATATATGTATGCATGTATGTGTATGCATGTATATATATGCATGTATATGTATGCATGTATATGCGTATGTGTGTATATATGTGTTTGAAGTAGTATTTATATTTTAGATTTGTATACTGAACTTATGATCGCAATATTAAGTGGTGTGGCCTGCCACCTGTTGGTAAGCTTTGTCTGCAGCAACGCATTTAATTAAAGCTTTACTCCGAAAGGTGTTTAGTCCGTGCCTTATCTAACAATCAGTGTAACTAGTTTAAGTACTAGTAGTTCTGAAGGATGACACATTTTATTACAATTTGAAGGGGGGGGGGATTTATGTGGAAAAAAACCGTATTTGAATCTTATAATTATTCATGCTTTTTAATCATGAAGTAGAAATTGTGGTGTATTAACATATAATGAAAGAGAATACTGGTTTCGTTTTTCCAGTTTACGCTTGATTCTCAATTACCTTTCCAGCAATCTTATGAACTGTCATGTTGAAACTATTTGTTTCCATTACTCAAGCTATATTTCCCCTTACAGGAACCTTGTGTGCAGCTGTGAACTTACAATAGCGAGTCCATGCTACAAACCAGTGTACTCATGATTAACCCTGGACGTAGCTGGGCTACGCGGAGGCCCACGAAGTTGCAAACAAACTCAGTGGAGCTCCATTACGCTGCTCGCCTCCACCCCCCTATTAAGTAGTAATTTAATAGTAATTCAAAAGAAACTTAAAACCACTTACCTCTTTACTGCAGCGTCCCCGGGCTGCCCTCCTCCTCCTCCTCCTCCTCCTCCTCTTCCTCGCCGTACTGGTAATGCTTAAGAAAACTGTGCGTGCCGAGTTTTCTTAAGCATTACCAGTACGGTGAGGAAGAGGAGGAGGGCAGCCCGGGGACGCTGCAGTAAAGAGGTAAGTGGTTTTAAGTTTCTTTTGAATTACTATTAAATTACTACTTAATAGGGGGGGTGGAGGTGGGGACTGGCCAACTCCGCTCCGCTGGAGAGTGTGCGGAGATTTGCCTTCTCCTTGGTACGCGGAGAAGGCAAATCTCCGCACACACTCCTCGAGCGGAGGTCTCTGCCCGGGGTTACTCATGATTATAGTCGTAGCCTACGCAGGCATAACTTTTCTCTGCCTGAGTCAGTCGCTGCCGTAATGTTGCTGGGGAAGTCCTGGAATTCATGTAAAATTATTGGGAATTGCAGATTGTACAACGTAGATTGGTGTAGTTAATTAAGGTCTGGCTTGGTTCTTCAGGATTTCTTCTGTGGTATATCTTGTGAGCGGTGTTTCCTAGAGTCAGTGAAAGGTTGCCTGGAGTCAATCGAATTTCTGAAGCTGGTCATTTGGGTGGCTTCTTAGACAAGGTAATTTATCATTCCTCATGTTAAATGGTCTTTATTTAATTTCTCTTTATATTTAAGTGTTGTCATGTATTTTAGGTTTCTGTGAGCAGGGTGGTGTGTAATAGGTGATAGGGTAATGTTTAGACATCTATATTTAGAAGATATTTTTGTCGTTTATTCACTACATTGTATGTATTCCTTTCAGTATTTCTGCCTTTTCCTTATCCTTTTCTGATGGAATCCTGTCTATTCTGCGTTTCGTTAGAAAGTATTCTTTTCCTTTCAGAATGTGATTGTACGGTTGTTGGGACAGTAGAGGTGTTCAGTGGCAGAGAAGGACCATTGACCCCAGTCTGTTCGGAACTATAAACTCTAATCAAATAACCAGCATGTTGTAACTACATAGGTTTCTCATTTAGATCAACTTAGTGCCAGCCCCTGTAGTTTTTCATTGCTCCCAGCTCTCATTCTGGGGAGCTAATGGATTTTGCAAATACCCATTGGTCACACAGTCACACCTCAATGCCTCTGTTTTTAGGAATGTTGAGAATCAACCCCTCAACATCCTTCACCTCACCACTCAGGGAACAACTCCTGTCACCATGTTTTCAAGGAACTGTCTATTGGCCAAGGCCTAGGATAGAAGTGATAAGGCTCTTGTGAGAAGTTTGCTCTTTTTCTTGGGCCCCCATTGTGTTATTTTGGACTGATGCGGTTGTTTTTTTAACTCTTCACACTACACCACTGTTGTCCAGTCCCCGGTGTATGTGCTCTGACCCCATAGACATTGCAAAATTGGCTACATCCTAACTGACCTAAATAAATTCCTTTACTGCAGAGGATGTGATGTTCACGACCCCTACATTTCCATAGAGAATCCTTTGGGTGCTTACCCCAGAAAGATTTTCTCTTTAAAAAAATATCGTGTCTACGAGGGAAGAGTTTCCTTATGTTCTAAAATTATTATAAATGTTTTTGTTACTGTGACTTGTATTTAAGTAACAAGTGAAACCAGTCGGAACCAGTAGGCACTGACTGGTTTCACTTTGATTCGTTTTCGATCAAGATTAGAGAAATTGTGCTGGAAAGGGGACCGGATTCATATTGGATTTCTGGACTGAAATTCTGCTCTCCTTTACTCAAACCCAGTATTTAGGTACCCCGAAGTTCTGTTGCCAAATTCCTCAGTTCTTGGGGGTCTGCCCTACCCAGGCTTGGAGTGGGAACTGCGCTTGAGGTGGGAACTGCGTTTGAGGTCTGCTGGGACCCGTCCAATTGGATACCTGGCTTGCTCTGACCTACAATAGGCTCTTTAAAAGCAGGTCACCAAGGTATATAGTTTGGTAAAGGTAGTTGCTTGTGGCTACTGTTATTCCGTTGTTTAGCTTGAAATTGCAGTTGCACAAAATGTATCCTACTTTTAGCGTGAGTTGGGCACAGCTGAATTCCCTTAAAATGATTGTTATTGTTATTCATTGAAAAACTAAACTATTGAACCATTTGGTACCTCACTGAATAATTTTGATCAGTAATTCAATCCAGTTTGAAGGTAGCAATTCACAGAACAGTTTGTGGCAATTACGTTGGAGGGCTAATCTATAGCCCTGTCAAGCATACTTTACTGATTATCTACAATGATTGAAGAACTCTCAATATAAAGCTCAAAAGTGACTGGAAGGTTGTTTGCTAGATTTTTCATATATATTAATTTCCTCAGTTGTATGTTGCGTTGCTAATTGTATATTTGCTTTTGTCTTTCTCCCAGTGAAGGTGGAGTATTCAAAGCTCATCTCACTTTCCCAAAAGATTATCCCCTCAGGCCGCCAAAGATGAAATTCATCACAGAAATTTGGCACCCGAATGGTAAGACGTGACAAAAGCTTTTTCTATGTGTGCTCTTGCCCATTTGCTAGCCAGGTCTTTTGTTTATCTTATATGGTGATGTATATAAATATAAACTGAAAATGGTAAAATTATAACCTAACAAAATGTGACAACTATATTCATTTTGTTTTTTTAAAGATAAAACATTTTATTTTATTTTTATTTTATTTATACATTTTCAAAACCTGTACAACCGTAAAAGGTATTAGCAGTTGTGTAGGCATATAGATCACAGGCATCAAATTCAGCACATTACAGTAATCTTTTATAAGATTGTTATAAGAGCAGGCAACAGTACGACAGCAATAAAACATAAATGAGTTGAGCAGAGCATCACAGTGCAAGAAAGGCCATCAAATACCATTTACAGTAAGCAGGTGAGTTGATCTCGACAGTATATCATGTCTTGTAACCATAGCCTATGCATCGGCGCGGGCCTACCGCCCCAGTGTATAGAGACTTTGTTTAGCCAATAGAAGCGCCACAGCCACCAGCTTTCTAATAGAGGCTTTAATATTGGCAACATTTCCCAACACGCATAGTTGTGGAGTGCATGCTATTGGTGTCCCCACCATCAGTGTCAGACTATGCGTGACCTGTCTCCAAAATGAGCCGACCTTCGGACATGACCATGCTAAATGGATCCGAAGCGCTGCATCTTATACAACTGGCAGATTCACGAAGACCATATTTATATAGCTTAACAGGTGTAAAATACATTTGATGTAAATATTTAAAATGTATCCATCTAAGATTGCCGTTTGCTGCCCTGTCAACCTACAGCAGTCCCTCCAGACCTCTTCCGACAGTGGTTCAGAGAGAGTCTCCTTCCACTTGTCCAGTGAGCTCCCCTTCGTGACATTCCCCTCCTTATGTGAGGCGCAATATAATATAATCGTGTGATAAGTTTGGAACGCGACGGAGTGGTGTAGATGAGCTGCAGTGCCTCCAGGGTTGGTGGTTCTGCAGGAAACTGTGGGTACATCGTACGCAAAGTGGAGCGCAATCTGGTGTATACAAATATTCACATTGCAGCATTCTTTCCATCTTCGAGGAACGCTGAGACCTCCACAAATTGATCCCCAGGAAACACATCACCCCTAGTTTGCATTCCTACCTCTAAGAATTTTAAGTGCACCAGTTTCCCCTGACACTGAGATCGCAGCATGGCGTAAGAGTGGCATATTTGGCGCGTAAAGCGGCAATTTCTGCGCTCGCCTCCCAAGTTCCTGCCATGCTCCGGCCGTGCATTGCACTGTATCTATCTCCTCCTTTTCACATACGGTGTGCTTGTTTACAATCATAGCTTTAAGCGGTATCTGATGTACTGCACCTGCTTCTATCGCAACATGGGGGATGTAGGCCGGTGCCTGTTGCCAGTAGTAGGCGTAATGCACCTTTGTGCAGAGATAGTACAGCTGTAAGTCCGGAGCAGTGAACCCACCCATGTCATGAGGGAGTGTTAAGACTTCCCATTTAACTCTCGTTTTTTTTCCTCCCCATGCAAGTGTGATTAGCAAATAGCGAAGCATAGCAAAGAAATTGTGCGTTAGACGTACAGGCATATTCATAAATAAATATAAAAACAGTGGAAGCACAATCATTTTCATCAGTGCTATCCTGTTGGCAAATGACAACGGCAGTTTTATCCATCTATCCACTTGGTCTTCGAGCCGTGTGATGGCTTTTCCATAATTAGTTTGTACAACCACCTGCAAATCCCTAGGAATCCATATCCCCAGGTATTTCACCGGGTCTGCGCTCCATTCCAATGGGTAGCCCAGCTCTATCTGTTGAGTGCTATTGGTCAGGGGCAGGATAATTGATTTAGCCCAATTTATCCCTAGTCCTGAGTACCATTCAAACATTATATATTCTCTTATAAGTTGTTCTAAATGGGTTGCGGGATCTCGTACATAAAGCACCATGTCGTCTGCGTACATGGAAACTGCTGAAGGCTGCTGATAAAAGCGCAGCGCTGCCTGCTTGTATCGTTGCCGTAGAATGCACGCTAGTGGTTCCAACACCACCGCAAATAATAAGGGCGACAGTGGACACCCTTGCCGTGTACAACGCTGCATCTTGAATGTGTCCGACGTCTGTCCATTGACCCTTACGCGTGCTGCAGGGTCCGTGTATAATAATTTAATCCAGTTTGTAAAAATGAAGAGCACCCCCCATGTGGTGTAAAATTGCAAACCTATACGTCCAGGAAATGGAATCAAAGGCCTTAGCAGCGTCCAGTAGGAATGCCACTGCAGCCAAATTTGGTTCCAGCACATGTGGCACCGCAAATAACGTATGCAAGTTGTGTGATGTAGATCTAGCGGGCACAAACCCGATTGATCAGGAAGAACCATAACGGGGAGGAGCAGACGCAGGCGGTTAGCCAGCACTTTCGCAAAAATGTTAACATCGGTATTGATCAAGGATGAGGGCCTATACAATTCACAACTGTCCGGCGCCTTTCAAGGCTTTAACAATGCTATAATCAGTGCTTCCCATAGACTGGTTGGGAGGCGCTGCTCATCGTACGATTCCATATACATCTCAAGAAGACAGGGGGCCAACATATCAATGTATTCCTTATAAAACTCTGCTGGCAAGCCATCTGTACCCGTAGCCTTTCCATTCGGCAATGTGGTGATGGCCTCCCGAATGTCATCAAGAGTATTGGGTGCATTAGAAAATTCTTCTTCTTACGCGAGAGCCACACAAGCGTGATATCCGGGTATTGCATTATTTCTGCTTCCCCTGCCGATTGTCTGCTTGCATACTTTGTCTGGTAATACTGCACGAACGTGTTAAGTATACTGGGTGTATCATAGTGTACATTGTCATCCCCTGTGATGGCTTTAACTATATAATTCTTACCCCATGGGTCTGCAATTTTGCTAGCCAACGCCTTCCCAGGCCTACCCCCTTCACCATAGTATCTGGTTTTCCAGCTGCCCGACATGTGACGCACTTCATGATCTGCCTCTTCATTATACTCTGTAATCTTAGTTCTAATATTTGCTAATGTAGCGGGATCTGCTGTAATTTCATATTCGCAATCCAGGCGTCCCAATTCTTGTTCCAGCTTACTCATGGTGCCACGCAGTGACTTAAGAACCCCAGATTGTAGCCCTATACATGCTCCCCGTATGGTCACTTTGAATGCTTCCCAGACGTGCCCACACTCTGCACTTACCCTCTATCATGTAAAAAGTAGTCTGAGATAGCTTCCCTAAAGCCTTTGCAGAAAACCGGATCGAGTAAGGAGGAGGACTGCAACTGCCATTGAAACTGCAAGGGAGTGTGCGTGGGTATGGACATGTTGAGCAAAACTGGGGAGTGATCCGACAAGGTTTTAGGTAAATGCTGGACATTCGTTGTCCATGTATTCACATTGATCGTGACCAGCCAAAAGTCAATGCGCAACCAGGATTGATGCACATAAGAATGCCACGTGCCCTCTTTCAAACCAGGGTGCCGTAGTCTCCAAATGTCCAGCAATCTCCAGTCCATCATACCATAAGTTACAGAGCGCTGCTTTTTTAAGCATAGGCTTTGCTGAGGTCAGGCAATCTTCCTCTGGCACCAATACAAAATTAACCCCCCCCCCCCCCACCTGCCTCCCCCCATATAATTGCAGAGGGAGGCAATTTGTGTATTTTACCCCATAGTGTCTCATAAAAGACCGGGTTATCTGTGTTAGGTCCATAGATGTTTGCAATGATCACACGTGTACCACACAGCATACCCTGCACCAGTATGTATCGCCCCAATTCATCTTCCTCCACATGCATGGGTTCAAAAGAGACACCTCTTTTAATCAATATCAAAACACCCCTCGCATAAGAGGAGTAAGATGAGGCCAATCGCACACCCACCCATCTAGTGGCTACTGCTAACACTGCGTGTTTAGTGAGGTGAGTTTCTTGTAGCAGAGCCACCTGGACATTGTGTCGATCTAAATAGGCTAATACTTGCCTCACTTTCTAAGGGTTATTGAGGCCTCTAACATTCCATGTTAACCATGAGATTACATTAGTCTTAACGCCTGCCATACACCGCCCAATATGCTAGTGTCGACTCGTGTTGCCTGAACCTGTATGTACCAATAGCAACCAATGCTGTGTGCCCAACTCAGTTCCATATGCATATAGTTCCCCAACAACCCCCTCCACCCACTTCAGCATCCCAATTATGCTAAGCATCCCCTCCCGAAAAACATAACCACATACATGCAACAGCATGTCTTTGTCTAAGAATAACACCTCAGGTGGTGCCCTAGTTTAACCTTGAACTAATTTGGGGTATACCCTCTCGGGGGGGTTGCCAGTAGCCGTCAGCTCCCCGTTTAGTTACAAGGGGGGGAGGGTCAAGGTAGGTATCGGAAACACCCCATCCACAGGTACTCTTATAGCGTACAACCCAACATGAGAGCAATGCATACCGCAGCGCAGCAATCATAAGCTATGCAGAGTAGACAATGCAATGCCATCAATCAGTCTCTTAGTTGCATCAGTTCATGTTCTGTGCGCTGCCCCCAGTCGCATAGCGCTATGTAGCTCCCGCGCTCAGTCCTCTGCGTCCGCTATGTAGCTCACCCGCTCAGTCCTCTGCGTCGTCGCCTGCCGTCCGTGATGATCCCTGCCGCTCAATCTGCCGCACATACTATATGGCTTCTTTTGAAAATTCTAGCCTTGCCTGCATGTGGTATTTATAACCGTGCTGGATACAGCATTGCGTATTGAATTTTCAAAGCCTGCAGTTTCATTTTCACAGGATGGAATTCTCGCCGTGCCTGCTGCGCGGTCACCGTGAAGTCCGGGAACAACACCACTTGCATGCCTTGATAAGTGGTAGCCCCTTTTTCTCTGGCCAGTCGAAGCACTGTATCGCGGTCACAATAGTTGAGGAGTCTGGAAATAATGGGGCGTGGTGGAGCACCACACACTGGTTTGGGTGCTAGGGATCTGTGAGCATGTTCTACAACCAGCAAATTTGAAAAGTGCCCGTATTGGTGGACTCTGGCACCCCTGTAATCCGCAGATTATTACAACGTGAGCAAGCTTCAAGATCTTCATTCTTTGCCTGAATCACCGCTAAGAGTTTTTCCATACTAGAGCACGACGCACCAACAACCTCCATGTGGTCTTCAGTCGCCGAGATGCGTTGTTCTGCTTCAGTTATCTTTGAGACATGTTTATCGAGTTTCGCTGTCATATTGTCCATCCGCAGATTAAGGTTATCGATCTTGCTGTCAATGGACTGCAGACTTTGTTGCATACTGAGCATCATGCGTTCCAATTTGCTGCTGGTGCCCGCCTCCAGTTCTGGTTCAGTATCTGAAGGTTTGAGATGTAGTGAGCCTCCTGGTCTCAAAGTTTAGTTTGGCTTGCTGTTTCTGTCTTGCCCACGGTTCGGTGCTGTTACTCGGAGGGATCCGCCTGTGTGATAGCTGAGGTATCGTCGTTTGAGGTAGAACAGCCAGCCAGCGCTCCGCACAAGTAAGGAGTGCCAGTTGGAGGGGCACACCGTCGTACGAGTAGACGCGGTGCTTTCCCACATAGAACGAGCACCCAAGCAGGTGGGTTTTGGTAGGATTACCGCTTTTCCCCGCCCTTTTTTGTATTCTGTACCCTCCCCGCTCCCGCCTCCCAGCTGCTCCGCCCACCCGCGCACTTGGCCTTAAATGGCGACCGTGCGACGCAGGTGAGTGTGACCCACTTGTGGGACACCCCCGCGCCGCACGGCCACCAGCTGCTGCGTGTGCCCCTTGCATCCCTGTGCCTCGCTGCTGCCTCGTTCCTGATTGCCGCCGCTGCGGTTGTTTTGCCCTTTGTTTTCACGTGAATTTGTGCCTGCTTGTCATTAACCCGTTTTTTCCCTTGTTTTGACGAATCTTTGTGCCTGTTTTGTCTGAATTTCGTTTTCCCCGTGTTTTGCCTTCCTTCCTTGTTGCCCGCCGCCCTCCGCCCTCCCTTCCCGCCAAACGCCGCTTTTCCCCACCCTTTTTTGTATTCTGTACCCTCCCCGCTCCCGCCTCCCAGCTGCTCCGCCCACCCGCGCACTTGGCCTTAAATGGCGACCGTGCGACGCAGGTGAGTGTGACCCACTTGTGGGACACCCCCGCGCCGCACGGCCACCAGCTGCTGCGTGTGCCCCTTGCATCCCTGTGCCTCGCTGCTGCCTCGTTCCTGATTGCCGCCGCTGCGGTTGTTTTGCCCTTTGTTTTCACGTGAATTTGTGCCTGCTTGTCATTAACCCGTTTTTTCCCTTGTTTTGACGAATCTTTGTGCCTGTTTTGTCTCAATTTCGTTTTCCCCGTGTTTTGCCTTCCTTCCTTGTTGCCCGCCGCCCTCCGCCCTCCCTTCCCGCCAAACGCCGCTTTTCCCCGCCCTTTTTTGTATTCTGTACCCTCCCCGCTCCCGCCTCCCAGCTGCTCCGCCCACCCGCGCACTTCGCCTTAAATGGCGACCGTGCGAACGCGCAGCGTTGACGCGCAGCGGGCGCGCCGATTGTGCGCCGAAGGCGCGCCAAAGGTAAGCCCGTCTGCGCCTGGACCGCGCCCAGTGCCAGGAACCCTGAACCTCGACGTTCCCGACCGACCCGCCGGACGTACGCCGCCACCACCCTCACCGCTCTCAACACCGGCCGACTTCCAGACTGCCACCAAGCCACTCCACGACGTACCCACGGACCTTTCAGCTGCCACGCCTGCAAGTTCACCTGCACCCGGACCTGCCTCGCACCAGCACCCACCAAGTCGAACGCCAGCAGCACCCACCAAGTGCATCCTGATCAACACCCGCTCCGTCCACAGACACGCCATCGAACTCTGGAACCTCCTAGACGCCACAGCCCCTGACGTTGCCTTCCTCACGGAGACCTGGATGAACGCATCCTCAGCTCCCGACATCGCCATCGCCATCCCAGAGGGCTACAAGATCGCCCGGAGGGACCGAAACGCCAACCAGATGGGAGGAGGCATCGCCATCATCCACAGGAACACCATCCGTCTCACGACCAGCACCGACGACACCCTGACAACCGCCGAACACCTGCATTTCCAGATCCACACCAACCCGAACACCACCCTCAGAGGCACCCTGATCTACCGACCCCCGGGACCACGCACACAATTCAGCGAGGACATCGCCGACTTCGTCAGCCCGCATGCCCTCCCCTCCGCTGACTACATCCTCCTGGGAGACCTCAACTTCCATCTGGAAAACAACAACGACCGCAACACCACCACCCTGCTCGACAACCTCGCCAACCTTGGACTCAAGCAACTGGTGTCCACCCCCACCCACCTCGCCGGACACACACTCGACGCAGTCTTCTCTTCCAGCACAGACATCGAGTTCAGCCACGCCACAGAGCTTCAATGGACGGACCACAGCTGCGTCCACTTCACTTTCAAGAGAACGACGACCCACCACCACCAGCAACAGGCCGCCCACAGAAGCTGGAACAAGATCACAGCAGACCAGCTCGCCACCTCCCTGAGTCAGCACCCCCCTGCCAGCTCAGCGAACCCCAGCCAGGCCGCCGACAACCTCACGAAGTGGATCAGCAACTGCGCGGACGAACTCGCCCCTCTGAGGACCCCGCCTAGCAGACCCGGCAGCAAGAAGGCCCCATGGTTCACCGACGAACTCAAGAGCTCCAAGAAGAACTGCCGAGCCCTCGAGAAAGTCTGGAGAAGGGAACCGACACCGGACAACAGGACCTCCTACAAACTGGCCACCCGGAAACACCACCAGCTGATCCGCGCCGCCAAGAAAACAGCATTTAAGGACCGGTTGGACAACAACGCACACAACTACAAGGAACTCTTTAACATCGTGAAAGAACTTTCCAACCCCAGCGCAGGAAACCACGACATCACCCCATCGCAAGACCTCTGCAACTCCCTCGCTTCATACTTCCACAACAAGATCACGGACATACACAGCAGCTTCAACAACCAACCAACGCACACCGCGACCGAACAACCACCCCCCACCACCATCCTTCACGCCTGGACCCCGATCAGCACCGAAGACACCATCCGCACAATGAACTCCATCCACTCCGGATCACCGACCGACCCTTGCCCTCACCACGTCTTCAACAAGGCCGACGCTGTCATCGCACCCCACCTGCGAGACATCATCAACACATCCTTCGACACCACCATCTTCCCGGAGAGCTGGAAGCACGCCGAACTCAGCGCTCTACTCAAGAAACCAACAGCGGACCCCACCGACCTCAAGAACTACCGCCCCATCTCGCTTCTGCCGTTTCCAGCCAAAGTCATCGAGAAGACCGTCAACAAGCAGATGGCCGCCTTCCTCGAGACGAACGGATCCCTCGACCCCTCACAGTCCGGCTTCCGAGCCAACCACAGCACCGAGACCGCCCTCATCGCCGCCACCGATGACATCCGAGCCCTGATGGACAATGGAGAAACAGCGGCCCTCATCCTCCTGGACCTCTCCGCGGCATTCGACACTGTCTGCCACCGCACCCTAGTACAGCGCCTCAGCAACGTCGGAATCCAGGACAAGGCGCTGGAATGGATCATCTCCTTCCTCGACGGAAGAACACAGAGAGTCCGCCTACCACCGCACAAGTCAGAGGCCTCCGAAGTCATCTGCGGCGTCCCCCAAGGATCATCTCTGAGTCCCACCCTCTTCAACGTCTACATGAGCCCCCTCGCGGCCATCGTACGCAAACACAACCTCAGCATAATCTCCTACGCCGACGACACCCAGCTGATCCTCTCCCTGACCAACAACCCCGCCGCCGCCAGAGCCAACCTGCACGACGGGATGAAAGAGGTAGCCGAGTGGATGACGATCAGCCGCCTGAAACTGAACTCGGACAAGACGGAGATCCTCATCCTGGGCTCCTCACCCTCCGCCTGGGACGACTCCTGGTGGCCTCCCGCCCTGGGCACCGCACCCAAACCGACAGACCACGCACGCAACCTGGGCTTCGTCCTGGACTCCTCCCTCTCCATGACCAGGCAAGTTAACAAAGTCTCCTCGACATGCTTCAACATCCTACGCATGCTACGGAAGATCTTCTGGTGGATCCCCACCGAGACCAGGAAGACCGTCACCCAGGCCCTCGTCACCAGCCGTCTGGACTACGGCAACGCCCTCTACGCCGGTACCACCGCCAAGCTCCAGAAGAGACTCCAGCGGATCCAGAACGCCTCAGCCAGACTCATCCTCGACATCCCACGAACCAGCCACATCTCCGGACCTCTGAGAGACCTTCACTGGCTCCCCGTCAACAAAAGAATCACCTTCCGCCTCCTCACCCACGCACACAAAGCTCTACACGACCGTGGCCCGAGTTACCTCAACAGCCGAGTCAACTTCTACGCCCCCAAACGCCACCTCCGCTCAGCCAACCACGCCCTCGCCGCCGTCCCCCGCATCCGAAGAGCTACTACAGGAGGAAGGTCCTTCTCCTACCTGGCCGCCAAGACCTGGAACTCCCTCCCCCCCGACCTGCGCCTGACCCAAGACCACCTCTCCTTCAGGAAGAAGCTGAAGACCTGGCTGTTCGAGCAGTAGCGGCACCCCCCCCCCCCCCCCCCCCCCCCAGCGCCTTGAGACCCTACGGGTATGTAGCGCGCTCTACAAGTGTCATTGATTGATTGATTGATTATGTGGTGTAGCCCCCCCTCCAATCGTTCCCGAGTCGCCGTGCAGATCATTAATTGTGTCCAAAGCTCAGTTCGCCATCCTCCATAGCCTAAAAACTGGAGGCAAGCAGTAACACAGCCGCGGCGGACCTTCACTTAACTGTTGAACAGGACCTCACTCTGCACAAAATACAGGCATTTAGCCTCACCTTCACATCCCATCACAGCGTATGTGTCAGTGTTGACTACCTCAGTCCAGTTGGTGTTTGATCAGCGGGTGTTGTAGTCATGCGATATGGCGGGACAGCAATGTACTGCACTGTCACACCCAGCCTGCGTGATTCTGTAATATCCAGGTTAGCTGCCTGCGAGCCTAGAGCTCACACACAACAGTCCTGGCAATCTGGTGATGTCTCAGCAACTCTCGTTCAGCACTCTTAACAACACTTGCCTGAGTAATATAGCATATCGTACTTAAGCAATTCCCTACATGCCAGGAGCCAGCATACAGGCCCGTCGATCGCAGGCCCGTGCTGGTTCAATGGAGTCCTTGTGACTGGGGAGTTCAGCTGGCAGTCCCGCAGTTAGGCTGCCGTGTCTCAGACCATGCCACCCCGGGCAGCGAGGACGCAAGGCCGCAGCACAGTGTCTCGATGTCTGCACCAACTGTCACGAACAACCACACAGCCTCCGGGCCAGGGTCCACACAGCAGGGCAGCGAAGTAAGTTGGGATTAGTGGCACTACTAGGTGTTATGGATGTGTCTGCAGGCAGTCGCTCTAGTTGATGGCATTCTAGGCCGATGCTATTCCGTCATAGGCTTCGATATTGCGCTGGCGCACACTGCAGCAGCCTCTCATTATGCGGCACCCTCAGGGCTCGTGCCGGAAAAGCGGTAAAGCAGTCCAGTCACACACCGCCTCCTCTGCTATGCCAATCGTATGTCGAGGCTGTGGCAGAGCGGTCGCCTGCAGGCGCGTATCGCGGCAGCAATCCCTTACCGAGTGTTCTCCGGCGATGAGGGAGTCTGATCAGACATAGCCCTCTGCCGTCACATTCCCTGAGACAGCGAGGTCAAGATCACGACAGCAGTTACAGCACTGCGAGCAGGCCTGAGCAAAGGGAATCCACTGGAGCCACCATGTTGCTCAATTCCGACTTCTGCCCAGAACCGCTCACAGGCATCTGGAACGGCGATATTAAAGTCAGCAATACGTTCCTCACATGTTGAGAGGCCAGGATATGATCTTGTTACCGCTGGATGGCGGTGCGGATGCAGGTTATTTGTCGGATGATTACCTCGACCAGCACAGCAGCACAAAGTGCGGCCATTTTGCTTCGGGCTCTCTAGCGCCCCCTTAAATTAAACATTTGTATTCATTTTTCATTATTTAAACAAACTGTCCATCCTTAACTGCCAACCACTTGGATGGGCGGTGACCAGGGTATGGAGAGCAGTCTGAGGAGAAGAAAAAAAAAATAATCTCCCATTCTGAAGAATCAATCAATTCCACACTATTTCTCCCTATTTTCCAAGAGATTTTTATATTTTTTGAGGGGAACCTTCGTTTTCATAGTTCTTTTAAGCTAGCAAATCTTTATTGCTTGTCAAAAATCTGTAATGGTCGGAATATTTCTGGTATCAAAGTGCCATGCAAGGTATCTCCTGGCCTCCTGAAGTCCTATAATGTAAACTTTTGGGGGTATTTGGGAGTTCTTTCGGCAATATTCCCAGAATAGAGAGATTGGGGTCCGTTCCCATTGTAACCAGTGATGCTTGCATCATGTAATCTGTCCACTTTGGAAGTAAAGTATAAATCCCTAGGCAATATAATTGAAAAGTATTTAATCTGTCAATATATTTGCTTTTTCGAAAAAGATTCAACTTGTCTGCCACCAAGAATTGTTACTTATGTAATTGTGTTTATGTATGAAAAAGAGTTAGAATTTGTTTTAACATTTACATATTTTTTTTAAATGTATTTTGAAATGTTTTTTAACATGTCATTAAATGATTGTTTTTAAATTTAGTAAGTGTTATTTAGGTTTTGTTACACTCTGAATTTTGGAAATAAAAGTGCACCAGAGGGGCGCAAATATATCGACAGATTAAATACTTTTCAATTATATTGCCTAGGGATTTATACTTTACTTGCATAGTACCCTGCCCTAGGAATTATACATCTATCGGACAGGGGGCCCTTGTTGCTTTTCATGATCTCTCCACTTTGGACCAGTCTCAAATTGTGTGAAGGAGGGTCCCTACTTTATTCTATTAATTTATTTATTTAAAATGTTTTATATAGCGCGAGCGTGACCCAAGAGGGTATCGAAGTGCTTTACAAAGATTCCTGAACACGTGAAGTAGACAAGGGAGGCAAAACAGCGAAATGGTCATAACACATAGAGGCATGCACCTCCGAACTTAAGGAGGGGGACCAGTAAGTAAGCAAAAGAACATGGGTGTTGACTGCTGCCTCCCAGAAAAAAAATCGTTTTTAGCACTTCTGAGCCTTGCCATTTAGACCCTGGTATAATAGACTGTGTGTAGTATTTGGAGTTGTAGCCAACAAAATCCCAACTAGATTGCTACTTTCCTGAGGTATTGGATTGGTTCATCCCTGTTCCAGTCCTTCACTGCCCCCAATTCTCCCTCCATGCCTACCCAGTGTGTTTAGTGTGAAATTTATCAAAGTTTTGTTTATCAATGAGGTAGCTATTTGGTCATAAGTTCAGATATAACTTTATTTGCCAATGTGGTAAATTCTTAAATCTGTCTCTAGAGTTACATGTAACTTTAGTACAGAATTGTTTCCGTCTCTTGAACTGAGAAATGTCTAGTGAGATTGAATTGAATCTGGAGTTCCTCAAACTATTTCATGTTGCTTTGTTTCCAAACATTTCCTAGAGTTCAAATACTGATCAGGTGTCGCCACTTAATAAACCCTTCAAGCTCTATATGTATTTTCCAACCCATAATGGTGTATTATTCATCAGAACATGTTTCCAGCCATGTTCTATTGTGGCTGCGTACCAAGCTTAAATTGCTGCTGGTCTGTGATAGGCCAGCTTAATCTCACTAGTACTTCTGCATAGGTATGCCAAGTGCCCTTGTTTACCCATAGCTTGTCTGTCAGTTCTACGAGACTGTCGTTCTTGAGTGGAAAAGGTAAATTCATTGACCGCGGTAAGCTAGGACGCCCAGTAATATTTACCCTTATTGGGCAGAGTTGTTCCTCCATCAGAGACAATTCACGCAAGTTCTGGTTAGCATTCTAGTAGTTTTCCCAGTCCATAATTCTTCATTTTCCTATTCCACAATTCTACTGAGTTTATCTACTTTTTGGAAATCTAAAATAAATGTTGAACTCCAGGAGGAGTTTGAAGGGTATACAGCAATTTGGGGAGTTATCATTTTACATAGCACCACCCTCCCCATCAACTTAAAGGGGAAGTTCCTAAAATAGTGCACTTCACTTTTAAAGTGCTAGAGCTATTGTGGGTGCACGGATACCTAGGTATAGAAAGCGATTATGTGCTTTCTTAAATGGATTTCTAAATTGAGTATTGTGTGACCATTGCATCATTATGTACATTTGGGTTAATCCCAATTTATACTAAACCCGAAGTATGTGCCAAATGTCTGGAAAATAGTCTCTATCAATCTTTCAATGGTCTGTTTGGTGGTACAATAATTATTTCGGGATTTAGTAATCCTCTAATAGCACACACACCATTCATTAACTTTGACTATTGCCAACTGTTTCTTTTACACGCGTTGTACTTGTGATAGGTATTCAGATCCATCTCAATTTTATGTAAGAATTAACTTTAGAAAAGACCATTGCAGCACATCAAGTGCTTTAGCAGCATCTAGTGAGAGTACCACTGTTAGATCTTGTACAGCTTTGTGTCTACCATACAACCGAATGATTGAGGTTCATCCATGTGCTTCTGTTTGGGATAAACCCGGACTAATCAAGGTGCACCAGTGACTCTATTATTTTACTGAGTTTCACTGCCTTGCCTCAATGTTTTCCTTTAGAGATCTTCAGGAAATTCTCAAATATGCCAGATTTATTTATGTATCGAGAGTAAATGTCCTGCCAGTTTGCTAGATAATCCCTTTTAAAATGTTATGGGGAGTTTGTTGGAATCGGATACCTTGTACATTGCATCTGAGAAATGTCATCTGCAATTTTCTCTTTGCTTCTCTTCTAGCATATCCCTTGCATCCTGAGGTAATCAGAGTGAAAGGATGTTTTTAATAAAGTCTGATAGTCCCCTGTCGTCGTATCTTATTGATGTGTCAAGTGATTCAAGATGATCCGCTAATATTATTGTCAGAATTTGTAGTTGCTCTTGCATTATTTGGGACACTTTCCTCACCCACAGATTACCCTCATCTTGCCTACAGTTAATTTGCCTGCTTTATCTCTCAAGTCATATAATTTATTGCATTGTACGATGTACTGATTTCGAGCTCCATTTGTTCTTAGGGTCTTGTATTCTAATGTCTTGTGATCTAATTGGTTGTTTATCTCCTATATATTAGCTTTTCAAGCTAGCCCCTTGTAAATTTGAGAGGGAGCCTGTTACTTCTTTCTTATGTACTGTGTGGGAGATAACCCCATTATTACGATAGTTAACTTTTTTAACTATGCAATCGGGGAAATGTGAATTTCTCTTCCGCTTCCTTCTGAATTCAAATGGCCATTTTTTAAAAAGATATCCTTAGCTGCCAGTGGGCTTTAGGAAGACAGGTGTGGTACTGATATACAAAAGGGTTAAACATGTGACTTAAAGTAGCATCCTATAAAAAAAAAAACTCAAATAGGAGATCAGTTTTAAAGCACCTGGGAGGTAACACTTTGTGAAACAGACCAAAACATTTGGAAAAGGAGGGCACAGTGTCATTCTACCCTTGCTTTAGGAAAGTTGCAGGAATTACAAATATGTTATGAGAAGGATTTAGAGGTATTTGTCATTGTCCAGTGAAAAAGTGCACAAACCAGGCAGTTGTTGATATTTTTATTTCCTCTCTTTAAAACAAGTGAGTGGCACATTGGATGTTTGAATATGTTCTAAATTACTTTAAACATGATTGTTCTACAGTAGGATTATAAAAAAGGTGTTTCTCAAAGACCTCTATTATTGTAACTACATGAATCAGTGGATGACTGCCCTTTACCTTTTAACATCCTGTCAGTATATTTACCAGAATTTTTGCATATCAAACACTTCTAAGTAGTCTGGGGCAGTTTCCTTCCACATCTGCCTTATGTTTGACAGCACATGATGCGGGAAGTTCACAAGATTTGTTGTGGGCAACAAATTGCACAGGGGTGTTTTTTAGTAGCAAAAATGTTAATTAAGTACTTGTGTTACGTTGACAAATGGCAATAATAGTGCTATTACAGCATGTTAAGACTGCATTGAAAGCATTTTTTAATTACATTGAATAAATTGTTCAAAGAAGTCACCAACTCTTCAAATTATGTTGAAAGCTGATGCAACTTCTAAAGTTAACTTTACAGAAAAACTAAAAGCTTAAAAATATTTAGTCAAACACAGGAGACTGAAAAGAATTCATAGAATTACAAAGATAAGGTAAAAAGTTTGATAATCATTTATCTATGGGTAAAAATGCATTTCAGCACGTAATGATTTGTCAGTCAAATTCTTTGTTTCGGCCGTTACGGCCATAAAAGCACGGATAAAAAAAATACAATACAATTCATTCTTTCAAATATCCCAATATAACTTTCATTATTCGAGATACAAATAGCATAAAGTGCATGTGCGTTACAATATTATTTATAAAAATCCTGGAAAAATAGAAATTAAAATATAGAATAGATACAAAATGCACGGGTCACTAGAGGGCGCCAAGCAAGATGGCCGCACTTGCGTGAGGCTCTTGCTGTTTGGGGTCCGATCCGGCTATTATCCTGAAAACTTGGGAGCATAGACGCGCTAAAATCGCACAAAGATGCGTCGGAAACATGCTGGCAGCCCATCTACATTGAAATTGCGGAGGAATCTGACTTTGATCCAGCCGAAATTGCCAGAGATCCTTTCCACCTCGGAGCACAAAATGGCGGCGGAACACTGAGAAGCGGATCGGCGCCCAGCAGGGGCTTTGCGTCCAGTGGCTTGCCGGAGATAGAGATCCTTGTGTGCGGGAAGGAAGGTGGCGCCTGATGCTGGCCCGGAGCTCCCTGCCGTGTTGAGGGTTGCGGCGCTGCGGATGTATTGCTGCGGCTGAGCGGAGTAGCGTAGGAGTGCGCGGCTGAGGAGGGGCTGAGTCGCGGACCCAGGGCCGCCGCTGCTCCTGACCCGGTGAGTGAGCGTCATCCCCCGCGGCCGGCTGCCGCTCCAGCGCGGCTACAGTAGGAGCGGGTGGCGGCCGAGTCGCAGAACCCAAGACGCTGCTGCTTTGGACCCGGGCAGGGAGCATCATCCCCCGAGGCCGGGTGCCACTCCCGCGCGGCGGCGGTAGGAGCGGGGGACTGCTGCCGCGCTGCTCGCTCTGCAGGGTGCCCTTGCGCCCAAGGGCTACATGTGTGAACTGCCTCGGAAAGGAAGCAGGCGCTTTGATGCGGCGAGGTGCAGAGTGCCGCAAGAAGCTGTGCTGGCCCCATTGCTGAGGGGGGCGTTGTGTGCTGACTGGGGGGGGACGGGCTGCCCCCTCTCACCCAACATTCCAGTGAGGCCTAGCTATGCCATAGTTAAGAGGCCACAGTAGTGGAGTTGCCTATCCTGTGTTGCCTTGCCCTTGGATTCGCACCGTGTCTACCTTATTGTGCCCTGAACCCCACTGCCTGGAATTTGAGGGTTGGTGGTGTGGGTGAAGCGGACTAGGAGTTGGGGGCATTGCTCTTGCTGGATATTTCTCCTGGTCACAGGTGCGATGGATGGCTGGGTAGGCACTGCCCTGCTGCTAACGCCTGGCTGGCCGCTGTTGTTTTCTGGAGGAGACGAGGCGGTACAGCCGCAACTTACCACCGAAAAGGCCGTCAGGCGGATTCTGAGGCGATATTGGCGTCAGTGAGGGTGCGAAGCGTGTGGGGGCGGCTGTCCAACTACTTGACGGGCGTACTAGGGGGAGAAGTGAAAGAGGGGCACGGCGGAATACCTCCTGCTCTGACTTGCTGAAGGTATCCCCGCAATTGATTGGGGCCATCGCTGGATCGCAGTGACACACCCCCCCCTTCTCTGCCCCCCATGGGAAAGCCAGATGTGCGCCAGTCGAAGCTGCCTATTGAGGCGCGGAAGGGCACCTGTTCTCAAAAGGATCCTGAGGACGATCCAATGGACACTCCGGCGCCCTCAACTGCAGACCTGAAGGAGCTACTATTGGCTATGCAATCCAGCCAAGCTTCCAAAGAATCTAAAATGGACTCCATGAATGCTCGTTTGGACGGGGTTACACACAGTCGATAAGCATGAGGATCGCCTGACGGAAGCGGAAAGACAAATCTCTGATGTGGAAGACACCTCCATCGCAACTTCGGCAAACGCTCTAAATAGAGAGAATCCTAAAAGTAATAGCGGCCAAGAATGAGGACTTGGAATCCCTTTCTCGGAGGAACAATCTCCACATTCTGGGAGTGCCGTTAGTCCACGGCTAGGATGGAGGAATATGTGGAACACCTACTAATCGCGTTGTTTGGTAGGGAGGCCTTCTCTCCGGTATTGGTGGTGGAGCGGGCCCATCGCTCGCTGGCGACACGCACGGTTCCTGGAGCATCGCCCTGTCCGATAATCGCCAGGATGCTCAACTACCGGGATCGGGATACAGCTTTGCGCCTTTCAAGGGAACGGGGGTCAGCTCCGATACGAGGGAATGAGCATTTCTCTATATCCTGACTTTACCATGGCTGTGCAAGAACAGCGAAGGAAATTCCTCCCGGTCAAGAGGCGGCTGCAGCAGCTCAATATTCCTTATGCGATGCTCTTCCTTGCCCGACTCAAAGTGACCTATCAGAATAAGCACCATTTTTTGAACTCTCCACAGCTGGCGCAGGATTTCCTCAAGACCTTGCCAAGGCCTGGGACGGTACACTCCTCCCCACCCCACCGTGTGGCGTAAGATGAAGGAACTTCTGATGTAGAGTGAACGGTGAATGCTAAACCCTACGAGTGACGTGTTCCCAGTCATATGATACTGAACGAAGTCTCACGCTCATAAGGTCTGACTGTGGACATGAGAAAGGAGCCCCAGCATCGGGGGGGGGGGGTCGCTGTTGGTCCCCCCCACGTCCCCCCCCCCCCTCGTGGGGTATTGCTCACATTTCCAGGGATGTGGGTTTCCGGGGATAATGTGTGAGGGGATAGAGACCCACGATCCTGGCCCAGCTGATGGCATTGGCTGCTTCGAGTGACTATACTGCAGGGATGGAGGACTTCATTGAAATTATCTGATGCACCAGACAGTAGACCAAGTAGAATCTCCCTAAGACCACCCGAACACCCTCGCCCGGGCGAGGAAGCACCTGGTCGCCCTCTGGACTCCACCCATCAGGTGAAACCTTACCAGGACAGTTAATCTTTTGTTGGGGATGTTAATGGTCGAGCCATATTCCCACGTTGGGATCATGGCCTTACGGGTGATGAGGGGGGGAGGGGACGAAAGCCACGGCAGGTTTGGGCTGCTGATGTGGGAGGGGTGAGGGAGGGAGGGGGAAGGGGGGAAGGAGGGAAGGAGGGGTGTGTTGGTTCAATTGAGAAATAGACCATACGCTAAGCCACGTGCCACTGCTGTACCTATCACCTTTACACCCAGACACCGCTACCGATGTGTTTCAGGTCTTTCCTCACCAATGAGATACCTGGGGGATCACCATGACTGACAGCACTAGACCCCCCACTTACCGTTTCCTCTTTTGGAATGTACGAGGACTGAGGGAACCCCGTAAGCGCAGACACATACTCTCCTATTTAGACCGACATGGGGTACATTGTGCGATGTTGCAGGAAACGCATTTCAGTCCTTCTGCCCCCCTCCTTTGCCACGCGCTGGGCCAGTTACACCTGTTTTTCCTCATATTCGTCATTTGCCCGGGGAACCTGCATCCTCATAAGGAAGTCCCTCCCCTATACTCCAATTGGTTCTATTACGGACAAAAAGAGGCGTTACGCTATCCTGTGCAGGGGTGTGGAATTTAATAAAATATCTACTTGTCCATGGGGCAGGTTACTTCATAAATCTACTTGTCCTGTAACAAAATCCACTTGTCCCTTTTGTGCCATGTAATGCGGTGACAAATTATGGCAGCAATACCCTTATATAAGTACTCCGAAATAGCCTCTCTGAATATGCCAGGGCTCCTTCCATAGCAGGGTATGAATACTAGCAATTCCCTTATGTTGCCACGTTTCCGCAGATCTACATACTGGCGCTGAAGTTAAGCAACAGTTTCAGGGTTGGAATGCCCTTTTGAGTCTGTGCAAACCTATTAACTTGCATGTTTTAAGGGTTTTCACCAACTCTTCTCTAATCTTTTCCCATACTGAGAAAGGTTGGATATTTACTCCTGACAATTGCAGACATAAAACTTCTTCCTGGGTTGGGAAAAAAGTGGTTGGAGGGGAAGTAAACTTGCAAACGCTCGGATTTTCGCATGAGCAAATCTACACATGCATATTTTGCTCATGCTAAAATGTAGTTCACAAATATTTTCTAGTACTACTATTTCTTGGCCTACTTCTGTAAAGTCTTGTGAATTCAGGAAAGTCGTATGTTCGAGGCATGTGGGCTGCTGAATTCATATCTGTGCATAGATCGCCGCCTAGTGTTGGGTCCGGATGTTTGCACGTTGTTGTCCTGGAAGAGTCTTCGAGGTATCCTGGGATAGGTGACTCCTCCCCTGGACTACAGTGCGCATGGGCATCCTCTCCATCCTCAGATTGTTTTTTCCCGCCATTGGGTTCGGATGTGCTATCTTAGCTCAAGTTAGGAAAAACTTTATCGAGGCCAAAAGGCCTTTAGTTCGCGTCGGTACTGTTTTCTCGATCGGTTTCGATACTCCTTTGTTAGTTTAACAACTTTCAGCACCGACTTTTCGCTTCTTACCTGCCCATCGACGACATCGACGATGGAATCGAGGACACCGTTCAAAAGATGTCCGGTATGCAATGCGAAATATCCCCACATCGACGTCCATCCGGTGTGCAACAAATGCCTTTCGCCGGATCACGACGAATCGACATGCATGGCCTGTGCCCGTTTCCGTTCCAAAAAGACTCTACGGACTCGACGAGCGGCAAGACTCGAAGCGCAGCACGCGGCACCGGCCCCGGCAGACAAATTCAACGCCGAGACCGAAGATGTCGAAGAATTGGAGATCCTACCCTCCAGTCCCGTTTCCGAACATGACTCCGGATCGAACGACGTCGACGAATCACTCTTTCGCAGAGATGAAGACGACACCGAGGTAGGAGACTACGATGAGGCCTTAGGGGCCGAAGAGAGTAGCTCCAATGACGAGCAAGGCCTACCCGTTCAGACTGAAGAGAGCCCAGTGCCACAGTCTATGGCTCCGGTCGAGGGATCGCCTTCGGGCCTTACCCGAGACCTATCCCGCAGTTCTTCGGCCCCGCCCTCGGGCCCGGCCTCGGACGTTCAGCGGCAGCCATTATTACCTAAACCGGCTGGTTTCCCTTCTTCCAAACCGAAACCGAAAGCTGCACTGGTTCAATCGAAACCGAAACCAAAAGTGGCGCTGGTCGGATCGAGGCCTTCCACACCTTCGACGCCAGCGAAGCGCGTCGGCACCGAGCGCACCAAGCCAGACTTCGGTGCCGAACTTGAAGCGGCCGACGTCGGAGTCGGCATGCGAAAAAAGGCCTTCGGTGCCAACAAACCTGATCGGTTCCCGGCGTCGACGCCATCGACTCCGACACCAAAGGTCACACTGCCGGCTGCGTCTCACATCGCTTCCACGGCAACACCGAAGCCTCATGCATCGAAGACGTCGACGGCCATTCCCGCCCCTCGACTCGATGACCCGCCGGCGCCGAAAAAGTCGACGACCGCCTCGACAGACCTGGTCGGCGCGAAAGCCTCAAAGACGCTCCAAGTGCGACCTGGTGCAGCACAAAGCAGCAAAACCAAAACTGTCCTCCAGGACACGTCGGGCTCCGGCCCAATAAAAGCTCCAGCAGCCTCTTCGGCGCCAGCCAACATTACTTTTGGCCTGCCTCCGTCCACGATCCCAAAAATATTCCAACTCAGGACAAGGGTCGCCCACACCACAACTACACCTGCTGAGGCGTCTCCGTCACATGTCATCGACGCCATCACCGGCAGGATGGTTATCCACGAACGGAGGATAACTTCGGAGCCACCTTTGGACCCTTTCCGGATCCCGCTAAAAAGGAAGCTGCCTGTGGACTCAGAACCTCTCCTAAGCGAATCTTACCACTCGCCCTACCAAGATCCACAATCATACTCTCCCACACACTCCGACACGGATGTGTTGGGGGATTACATGGATGACCAAGTCCCCTACCACGGAGACATAGACCCTGATTACCAACAGGACCCTGATCAAACTTGGGGCGACCCTGTAGATCCAGGTGCACCTCTAGATGCACAGGACCCACAACTCTATGGGGCGAAAACATCTCCCACAGAGGACACTGCAGCGTTCAACGCTCTTATCGAACGTGCCACAAATAATCATGGAGTGCAGCTTCACTCTGATACCATCGAGGACGACTTTCTTATGGACACCTTCGCATCCTCAGAAAGACATGTAAAAACTCTGCCCATGTTGAAAGGGGTCCTCAAACCAGCCAAGGACATCTTCAAAGAACCCACCAGGGCACGAGTGATAAACCCCAGGATCGATAAGAAATACAGATCGGCGCCTGGGGACCCTACTTACATCAGAGGCCAATTACCACTAGACTCCATTGTCGTAGCGAATGCTCGCAAGAGGGCACACTCGCAGACGACAGGTGACGCTCCTCCCCCGGACTAAGAGTCCAAGGTGCTAGAGACCTCCGGCAAGCGAGTTGCTGCCAACATATGGCGCATAGCCAACACTCAAGCGCTCCTCGCTCGCTACGATAGAGCGCACTATGACACATTGGAGCAACTACTCCAACATCTCCCTGACCAGTACAAAGAAGGTGCAGAAATTCTTATCAGAGAGGGACAGTTACTCACAAATGATTCCATCAAGTGTGCACTAGATGTCGCAGACACGGCTGCCAGGGCCATTAACACAAGCGTCATGCTGCGACGACATGCCTGGTTGCGAATCTCCGGATTCAAACCTGAGGTGCAAAATATACTCAACCAGCCCGTCAACCCCGACTATTTATTCGGACCGGAGGTTGACACCACCCTTGAGAAAATAAAGAAGGACACGGACACCGCAAAGTCCATGGGGGCTCTCCAGACTCAGTCCTTTCGGAGCAGCTCCTTTCGTCGCCCCGGAAATAGAGGAGCAGGTAGAGGACAGGGGTCACAGCAGACATACAACAAGGGCAATACACAAACCACCTACGATAAAAACACCCGGGGTGGATATCGTGGCTCCAGTACAAAGGGAAGAGGACGCGGCTACGGCAACACCAGGTCCTCCCCCAAGAACAAGCAGTGACGCCCTCTCCCTTCCTCCCGACCACATAACACCTGTCGGGGGAAGGCTACAAGGGTTCCTGTCCACGTGGAACTCCATCACCACGGACAGGTGGGTCAAAGATATTGTCAAATACGGTTACTGTCTAGAGCTAACCTCCACTCCACCCACAATTCCTCCAAGAAACCGTCCTATGTCCTCAGAGCACTTAACGCTCTTACAGCAGGAGGTGCAAAGCATGCTTCTAAAAGGCGCAATAGAGGTCGTACCCGTCCACGAGCAAGGTACGGGGGTGTACTCCCTGTACTTTTTAATACCGAAGAAAGACGGGTCACTCAGACCTATATTGGACCTGAGACCCCTAAACAGATACATTCTTTCCGAGCATTTTCACATGCTCACTCTCCAGCAAGTCCTCCCGCTGCTCAAGCAGGGAGACTTTCTAGCCACACTGGACCTCAAGGATGCGTATTTCCACATACCCATTCACCCATCACACAAAAAATACCTCAGGTTCACTGTTCAAGGACAGCACTACCAATTCAGAGTCCTTCCCTTCGGCGTGACAACGGCACCAAGGGTGTTTACAAAGTGCCTAGCTACGGTGGCGGCACATCTACGGAGGCAGCACATACACGTCTACCCTTACCTGGACGACTGGCTCGTTCAAGCGAAGTCAGCCCAGCAATGTGCCAGCCACATGTCCCGCACCATTCACCTCCTTCACAGTCTGGGGTTCTCACTAAATTACCCAAAATCCCATCTCCAGCCCGCACACGTACAGCAGTACCTAGGTGCGACTATAGACACTCTGGCGGCCACAGCTCAGCCAAATTTAGTGAGGATCAACAGCATGCAAATGCTGATCTCCAGGTTCAAACCCCAACACTCACTTCCAGCACGAGTGTTCATGCAGTTGATAGGCATGATGGCCTCCTGCATTTTCATAGTCCCACATGCGAGACTACATATGCGCCCGCTTCAGGAGTGCTTAGCACGTCAGTGGAATCAGGCTCAAGGACAGTTGAAAGACCTAGTGTTGGTGAGCGGTCGGGCATACAACTCTCTGCATTGGTGGAATCCTCAAAACCTTTGCAAGGGCCGACCGTTCCAAGAGCCTGTTCCACAAATAGTACTGACAGCGGACGCGTCTCTCCAGGGATGGGGAGCTCATGTACTCCACTACACAGTGCAGGGACTATGGACGTCACAACAGAAGAAGATGCACATCAACCTTCTGGAACTGATGGCAATCTTCCTGGCCATGAAGGCATTCAAAGTACATCTATGCAACAAAGTCGTGTTGATCCGGACGGACAACATGACTGCCATGTACTACATACAGAAGCAGGGAGGAACACACTCTCCACAGTTGTCTCATCTGGCTCAGAGCATGTGGAAGTGGGCCATTCAGAGGAACATGTTCCTCATGGCAGAGCACCTCCCGGGCAAGGACAACCAGATGGCGGATCTGCTCAGCAGACACAGCCACCAGATGCACGAGTGGGAGTTACACCCATCAGTACTCCAACCGTACTTCCAGCAGTGGGGTCATCCGGAGATAGACCTCTTCGCCACAAGCGAAAACGCAAAATGCCAAAGCTTTGCCGCCAGGTTCCCACATCCGCAGTCGCAGGGCAATGCGATATGGATGAACTGGTCCGGCAGATTTGCGTACGCTTTTCCCCCAGCGCCGTTGATACCGCTGGTGGCTCGCAAACTCAGACAACACTCCCTGACACTCGTCCTAGTTGCTCCAATGTGGGCACGCCAGCCGTGGTACACCACCTTCCTCGAACTTTCCGTGGTGCCGCATCAAAGGCTGCGGATCAAACCCGCGCATTTGACGCAGAACCATGGAGAGATTCAGCACCCAGACCCGCAACAGCTGAACCTGGCAATCTGGCTCCTGAAGTCCTAGAGTTTGGCTACCTCAACCTGCCACCTGACTGTATGGACATCATCAAGGAAGCCAGGAGACCCACTACAAGAGCTTGCTATGCAGCCAAATGGAAAAGATTCGTCATTTACTGCAATAATAATGACATTAACCCGCTAGACGCATCCATCCAAAACATAATTTGTTACCTCTTACACCTATACCGATGCAATCTGGCGTACACCTCTATACGTGTCCATTTGACAGCAATATCAGCCTATCTGCAAACCAGGCAGCACCTCTCACTATTCAGTGCCTGCCATCAAAGCATTCTTGGAAGGACTCAAACGAGTCATTCCACCAAGCCACCCACCGGCTCCAATGTGGAACCTCAACCTGGTCCTCACACGCCTGATGGGTCCACCCTTTGAACCTCTCCACTCATGCGAGATTCAATTCCTCACCTGGAAAGTAGCTTTCCTAGTAGCA
The DNA here is from genome assembly GCF_964204655.1 of Triturus cristatus. Taxonomy (NCBI): domain Eukaryota; kingdom Metazoa; phylum Chordata; class Amphibia; order Caudata; family Salamandridae; genus Triturus; species Triturus cristatus. The sequence goes on along the minus strand of NC_140584.1, from coordinate 989,115,799 downwards.
ATCACTTCTTTAAAAAGGGTTAGTGAACTGAGGAAATATGAATTTTGTGATCAGTTATGTCCCCTATCGTAGACCCCAACGGCTCCATGTGCATGCTATAAGTACATGTATGTTCCCTCCAGTTCCAGTTTTGAAGACGCAAATACATGTGCGTCCACCGTCAACATGTCCTCTATCAGATCCACCATGAATGGGTCAGATATTCCATTCCTAGGTATGAAAGGCCACCGACTTTATGAGGTTCACTTTCCACATTTCACAGATTCAGGCGAGTAGGCCCTGAATTCTGCCATCAAGCCTTTTCCTGCCTTCTGCCTCTGAAAGCTCCAGTCCGAGCCTACATCTGTATCCATGAACTTTGTCCTACTCCCTGCGCGGCTAACGGTGCCTGATCCAGCCTGTTGCCTGCCAAAAACTGTATTTCACCTTCAAGATTATCTGCTCCGCTCCTCATCCGATGCATTCCTGTCTAGTAGTTTAGGTAAACATTCTTCCAGCTACCGTGCAAAGGGCCAGGCCTCACTGTCCTCATGCAAGTAATTCATAGCCCCTGTTACCATGGAAGATTCCTGCCCCCTCACATCTCATGTAGACACTTAGACGCTTGTACACGCACTAACAGTCAGTATAGAAAAGATTCCGTCCGAGAGACTTTTCCTTTTGGATAATACAGTTCTTTAAACATAAGATATCAGATATGATTTGGGATTAGGTTGACATGACCCCCCAGACTTCTGTCTCCACATGTAGAGCTAAATGTCAAGTCCCCTTCACCCTCTAGTTGCACGTCAATCACACGTCATGCGGCTGCGCGCGCATCTCTGCCAAGTATTTCTGCTGACATTGCAGGATTCTCTCATGGATCCACCCACTTGTGACATCATGTTTAATGACGTATTTAGTTACACCTATGTTTACGCCTTTTTTCATTACGTATGTGTATTATATCTGTATTATCAGCTGTTACGCCTCTTGCATCTGTCTTAATGTAATGACTTTCCATATAAATACCATTACTTGTCAATAATGTATTGCCTTCCTTCCTGAACCCTCATGGTGATGGAGTGTGAAGCCTGCAATTCGAATTGTATTTCCTTTGTAGAGGAATAAAGCCTTTTAGAACCTCTAATACCACGGATTCTGCCTCTTATATTTACTGAGTTATTCTTACTAGACTTTACCGCATAAAAAATAGTACCGGTAATGAAATATTTACCACATAAATTGGCGCCCGAACAGGGACACTTTCTCATCTCACGCGCCGGAGGTGCGTTGCAGGCCCGGTCTCCTGCCACAGCTGAACGGACAAAAACGCGTACCTGCAGGATTTCCTGTATCTCCCTCCGGCCAAGCGGAGGTGACTGAGGCTGCGATCAACACCCAGACGAGGCGGTGAGAAGTGCGAAGTATCCCGACCAGAGCCTAGCTGAGAGAGCAAGATCCGAGGTATACAGAGGCCCACCAGGTTCCGAAGTTCCGAGTCCAGTCGAGTCGAGTCCAGTCCGGTCCAGTTTCAGTTCAGTTCCGAGGCCTTCCGTTCCGAGCTACCCGGTGAGTACCATTGCCGGGGAGGCATTTAAACGTGCACATAGTCTGTGCCGGTCAAGACGGGTTTGGGTACACAAATCCGGTCTGCACTGTTTCAGCAGTGTATCTGTACTGTTTAGCAGTATATCTAGTATGTCTTGCATATAATTAAGTATTATTTAGTGTTAGTATTATGTCAGTAACTAGTTTCTTATTAGTCATCATTATTCGTTAAATGTTAAATATTAAATGTTTTAATACGTTCTATATATTGTGGTGTGAATGACTGTTCATTATTGTGTTTATTTGTATTAAGGTTGTTTAAGATTAAGTAACCAGATCTAAAAATGCCGTTCTTTTCGAAATTAAGACAGATCAAAACTAGAAAAGGGGTACTCGAAGAAGCTGTTCCCATCCCACCTAGGGACACTCCAGGGTACTTTATGTATCATAAGCATGGCCTAGATGCCGTGTTATTTCTTGATTTATGGGTGGACTACACCAAGGATTTACCAGAGAGTCAAAGATGGCCCGCAGCGGGGACCTGGGATGCAGACTGCATCATGAGAGTAGAAGAAGAATTATGGAAAAAGAAAGCCAGACAGTCACAGAAAGATGCCATTGAATTATGGCGTAAAGAATCATATAGACGTACAGAAAAGGCGCTCAGACAGGAAGAGAAAGGTAGGGAGAATTCGAATAAAACCCGAGAAAATTTATTAATAGAGGAAGGTACCCGAGTTAAATCGGAACAAGTAGATAGACAAAGAAACACTCTTATGAATGGTATGTATCCTCTTCTGGCCGAAGGATTACCTAAGGCTACCCCGGAAATACCAAAAGACTTGACTCCTCCATTGCTCCCGACAAAAGCACATCCTAAAACAGCAAAGGACGTTTTCCTTTCCTCCTATTTAGATGACGTAGCTCCCGAGTATGCTAATACCATACCACACACACCGCTTGCCGATGGTGTTCAACACCAAGAGCATCCGTCTGTATTTCCGCAGCAGCAAACTCCTGCACTAGTTCCAACAGGTCCGTCCGTTTCTACTGTTTTTCCCGCATCTACAATTTCTATCTTACGTCCAACGAATCCTTTCGTGCCTAGCACCTCAGACGGTGCTACAGGAGGTACGACAGACATGTTTGCCACACCACCACGAAATAAACAGACCCTTAGAGATTTAGCACTCCAACGTACACCCCATCTAGTGACATCCGACATGTTTAGAGAACATCTTGTGGATTGTAGATACGATCCAGTGCCAGGTAAACAGGACAGATTGCTAATATCATCACTACGTATAAGACGGGCTACATTGTATTTAATGACGATACCAGGAATGGTTGAACACCTAGACAATATATATCACTTTGTCCAAACAGGGCGAGGCCCAGAAAGTATTAACGAAGCTATGGAATACCAGAAAGTGGATGTACAAAGACAACTACTACGTTTTTTCATAAACTGCGTGATCAGGAACCAAGACAGGCCTGGGGCAGATCATGATACCATGCAAAAACTTGCCAAATGGGGTCAGAACATATCAGACGAGAAACATGATAAACAGTCATGCATAGTAGTTATGTGCCGAAAGATCCGCAAGGAAGTAGAACGAATACATAAAGAAAGACGAGAAGCAGACAGAATTGAATCAGAGGGAGAGGAGGAGCAAGAATCAGAACAAATAGAAACGATAGCTTACGTAGGTAGAGGAAGACCCCATAATAATACTAGAGGCTTCAATGATCCGATATGTCCGATACGTCCAGAATGTAATAGACCTTTTCAAACCCCTATGTTAAATACAAGGTCCCCTGAACACCTATTCCAAGCTGCTGATAAACTACTCCGAGACCGAAGGGGGTACCATATGCTCGATTCCATGGATGAACAAGAATTAGCCAGGTCAGCAGTACAATGGGCTGACTGTCCCGACAAATACAGTGATGATGCACTAGCACACACGTTTCTGAACCTTACCCCATACGAACAGCGTTTAGCTAGTATATACATGATTCAACACCTCCTTATATTATATAAAAGTCAACACTCCGATCCTGGACCCTTACCTGACATATTGACCGAATTACTCACGAATAAATGGAGAGGTTCAGGTACTGATTTGATTAAAGAAATTCTAGAATTTCGAAACCAGTATATAACTTTCGTGTGCCCAGAACACGTTCCAGTTCCCACTATGGGAAGAAAAATGTATCACATAGATGGACTGAATCCGTTACGCGAAGTACACCCAATCAGAGGTGAAGGTAATAACTTTACACGCGTGTTTGTGTACACGCCTATAACTAAAATCGAATTATTAGAAATGAAGAAAGTAGTACCCAGCCATGACAAGGATCCAGCAGGTTTCCACCGTGAGATAAAAGACATGCTACTCATGGGAGAGTATACCTACCCCGACATTATGAAAATACTGAAAGTGTTAATGCCTGCCGGTGTTTACGAGAAACTCAAAGAAAAGGAATGGGAGGTGGGAGACCAAAAGATAGACTGGACAGCATTAGAAAACGAAGAAAAGGCCCGAGCTGCAGGATCAGGGCTTGGGGAAAAGACTACAGCACTACCAGGATTACTAGTACAGGTACTGCCACGTTTATTAACTACGAAAAAGGAGGACTGGGGTGCAATCTCAGCCTGTAAACAAAAGCAAGATGAAGACACTAGTGATTTCTATTCCAGATTTGAAAAATGTTTTGGTATAAATAGTGGCATAAAAGCAAGTAGCGAGTCATATCCACATTTGTTTGTGACAAAATTAGTTGAAAATTCCCTACCGCAAGTTAAGAATAGATTATTGAAATTTGAGAGTACCTGGCAGGGTAACACCCCGTCACAGATGTTACAGATGTTACAATATCACCACAATAGAATTAGAGAAGAACAAGAACACGAACAAAGACGTATGAAAGATACAAAAATGAAAATGCTTGTTGCTCAGTCAGTTCCAGCTGATGGTCACCAAAAGGGTGATTCAACAGGTCCAGTTAAAGGGACATGTAACTATTGTAAACAACAAGGTCATTATATACACGATTGTCCAGTTCTGAAACATAATATCGCCACGGGTAGAACTCAGGAAAGACCACGTCCACCTAGACAGGATCAGAATCAACAACAAATTCCTCAGCATGCACAACATAGGTCAGCTCCGCAACAACTAGCTCCGCAACAGGCAGCTCCACAACAGACCGTAGCACCACCACCAGCGCAGCCTATTGCTGCCACACAAGCGACAACGCAACAGATGTACCAGTATGCACAAGCAGATTATCCTGATTATCAGCGATACACATGAAATAGCCTAGAGAGGGAAGTTGGCTTACCCCTTATTGAGGTTCCTGTAGATCAAGAGGGACCTTATGTACATAGTGAACTATTAGGGGAAGACAAAGTTTTTACTTGATACAGGGGCAAGCAGAACAACTATACGACGCAGTGAAGTTCCAGGGGCACCCCTCTCAGGCTCACAAAATATTTCCCTTGGATTCTCAGGAAAACCTATAATTAATGACGTAACACAGCCCCTTCCACTTACGGTTGGTCCATTGACACGAACTACAGATTTATTGCTTACTAAATCATGTCCAGAAAACTTGTTAGGTATAAAAACATTGAAAGCTCTAGGAGCTATAATATGTTGTTCTCCGGAAGGAGTACGATTATTTTTACGTGATTTTAAAGGTCACTACGTGTCCAGAGACATGGATCACCGGCTGCAGAGCTTACCTACGCATTTATGGGCACAAGGCCCCACTGATGTTGGTTGCATGAACATTACACCATATCGAGTCACACTAAAAACAGGAGTAGTACTACCACGAATGCGACAATATAGGTTACCACCAGATGCTGTTGCGGCCTTACTGCAAATCATTGACGAACTCATTGCACAAGGAGTGGTTGTCGAAACCGACTCCAATGTATGCAATTCCCCGATAATTCCGATTCTTAAAAGAACGGATCCAAAAGCATCACCAGTATATCGATTAGTTATTGACCTGCGCGAATTAAATAAATGTATTGTACCACAATACCCTGTGGTCCCAGATATCTCTTCATTACTAACTGCTATTGATTCAGAAGCAACGTTCTTCACTGTAATTGATCTCAAGAATGCTTTCTTTAGCGTCCCAATAGATCCGGAAAGTCAATATTTGTTCGGATTCAGTTTGAATGGACGAAGTTTTAAATTCACACGCGCACCTCAAGGATTTACAGAAAGCCCCAGCATCTATAGCCAAGCACTAAAACGAGAACTTGACAGTATCCACATGCCAGTTAACACTGCCTTGCTTCAATATGTCGATGATCTGCTGATCACCGCCCGAAGCGAACCTGAATGTGAAGCAGCGTCACTGACGGTTTTAAAATTTCTGGCCGACAAGGGGCACAAGGTGTCCCCTTCTAAACTGCAATTCTGTGTCCCGCGAGTTGTCTACCTTGGGCACTCGCTGTCCAAGGAGGGAAGACAGCTTACACCCGACCGCATCCAGTTAATTGCTAACATGTCACCACCCAAGACACAAAAGGGGGTGCGGGCTTTTATAGGCCTCACTTCATACTGTAGGCAGTGGATCCCTCAATATGCATTTCTAGCAAAACCACTCATCCAGTTGACAACACAGGAGGCCGCCACACCGACTGTCCTCCCTTGGACTCAAGAACATACACATGCTTTTGAAAACTTAAAGAAAGCTTTATGCCAAGCACCTGTTTTAGCAACACCATGTTACAATAAACTGTTTACACTATTTGTTACAGAACGCGAAGTTACTGCCTTGCCAGTACTCACTCAGGAACAAGCAGGATCACACAAACCATGTGCTTATTTCTCTAGTACATTAGATCCAGTAGCTCAGGCTCTTCCTGCGTGCCTGAAATCAGTGGCAGCAGCAGCTTTAGCAATCGGACAAAGCGATGCCATAGTGTTAGGACATCAATTGACAGTACAAGTACCACACGCAGTAGAGGTTCTCTTGAACCGCACACAAACACAACACTTGACTATAGCGAGACTCACCGGTTACGAATTGACATTGTTTCAGCCACACATAGAAATCAGACGTTGTAATACGTTAAATCCTGCCACACTTTTGCCAGTAAATGGAACAGATCCATTAGCACATGATTGTATTGAAGTCATTACTATCACGACAAAACCCAGACAAGACTTGACAGATATCCCTTTATTAGATCCAGACTTGACATTGTATGTAGATAGTTCATGTATGAGTACAGGAGAGTTAGTGGCCGCTTACGCAGTCACAACAGACACTGAAGTCATTGAAACAAATTGTATTAACATTTTGTCAGCTCAAGCAGCAGAACTCATCGCTCTGACACAAGCCTGTATTCAAGCCAAAAATAAGAAAGTCAACATATACACAGATTCACGTTATGCATTCGGAGTCGTCCATGACTTCGGCGTGCTGTGGCGAGAGAGAGGTTATTTAACTTCTCACGGTGCCCACATCCAACACGGACCCCTCATTCAAGCCCTATTAGATGCGATTCATTTACCTACTGCAATATCGATTATGAAATGCAAAGCTCATACAAAAGTTACCGATATCATTTCTCAGGGTAATGACCTAGCTGACAGAACAGCTAAACAGACTGCTCAGAACCAGACTCATACAACTGACGCGACAAAGACAATAGTTCCGACACCAACACATTGCATGACAGTTAAGGATCCCGCCCTTGATATAATTGACATACAGACACACGCTACACCAGAAGAAATAAAGAAATGGACTGAATTAGGAGGGATCCAAACGGATCAAGGATGGATGACGAAGGAAAAATCTATAAGATTTCTTCCCGATTCCATGGTTCAAGTCATCATATACACAGTCCAGCGCACCTAGGAGAAAAAGCTATGCTAGACAGTATTCAACACATTTGGTTCAACAAACACTTGCGAGCAGCAGCCAAACAGAAAGTACGTACCTGTATGATATGTTGTCAGTTTAATCCAGGTAAAAGCATCCCCGTAGAGCAGGGTGGATTTCAACCTCCCGATCATGCTTTTGAAGTCCTCCAGATGGATTATATCCAGATGGAACGATGTCGAGGATTCAAATATGTTCTCGTAGTTGTCTGTGCTCTTTCCCGTTGGACAGAAGCCTACCCGGTTTCAGATTACACTGCCCCGACTACTGCCAAACAGCTAGTGCGAGAATTCTTCCCACGATATGGTTTGCCACGTGTTGTATACTCAGATAACGGCCAGCCATTCTCATCCGAATTAATGAAACACGTTTCACTTTTGTTAGGCTACCAATGGAAATTCCACTGTGTCCGACATCCTGAGGCAGCAGGTCTCGTGGAACGCCATAATCAAACTCTGAAAATTAGATTGTCCAAAATATGTAGAGAAAAAGGTGTTGATTGGATAGTAGCCTTACCAGTTGCACTCTTTTACATGAGAATGGTAGCACATTCTCGAACAGGGCTATCCCCGTACGAGGTGATCTTCGGTAGACCACCAAATATGTGGGGGACGCCTATACCTCGCAAAATCACTGATGTTGACTGTAATATGCTGACAGATTACCTGGCTTCCTTGATGTCTGCACTACAATCTTGTCGTTCACAGGTAGCTGCAGCTTTTCCCGATAACACTGAGGTGAAGCCCCATGACGTGGTTCCAGGTGATCTGGTCCTAGTGCGGAATTTCGACCGGAAGACCCAACTGGAGCCTAGGTGGAAATCGCCAAAACTTGTTCTACTAGCAACAAGGACAGCCGTGAAGATCGAGGGACGTAAAGGGTGGTTGCACTCGAGTCATATCAAGAAATTTTATGGACTACCGTCCAGTGTGAACACTCAGCCCTGCATTTCCTCACAGACAGACTCAAAGCTCCCCTTGGTTGAACCCACGAAAACGGAACTTTATAAACTGAAATTAAGGTCTAGCAAGTCAGACAATTTGATTGTTTAAGTCCTCTCCAAGGTGAATCGGTTGAATTTGTCTCTGACATGTATCCTCTAGACCGGAATAGAGAAAGAAATCAACAGATGCAGCCTAAAAAGCATGCGTATTGTAAATCGCTTCGTAGTCATTGCACAGTAACACTATTAATTTTGTTTTTTCTAAGTTTTCTGATCATTATAACTAGTATATTACTTCGTATGTATTACCCTATTTCTAAACGTGCTTATAATGTTACTGCTGAACATTCTTTTAGTGAATTACCTCTGCATGAGTTGTCCTATAGATTTGCGCTGCGCAACAACACATTCATTAGTATGTTACATCATTCCCATCAGACAAGCAATGCTACAAATTGTTGGATATGTGGCCGACTCCCTCCTTATCAGAACTATAAGGGAGTTTTGCCCCTCTTTCCATATCCGTTCACACACAATGGCTCCTGTGGAGCATGGTTTAGTTTGATTAATTCCCTAGATTCAAATTTCGCAGTTTATCAAGACAACTGGGTATGGGGAAACCTGAACTTGGTTTTGCTTAAAGTCTGCTACCCTAACAAGGAGGGACTTCCCAAAAGAACAGGAACTGATCTAGAAAATGAAGTATATGGATTAGGTAATTTTACACTTAACCTCCTGATTCTGAATGTCGAATCCGAAGCTACACCAATCTTGCCCGCTATGTCAGTATTCCCAGTTAAAGGGGAATTATGTGTAAGAAAGAATGGTTCCATACACATGGGCCATAGTAAATGCACCACTGTAATAAAATTCAGTGATCAAGGCAAATCTACATTTAGAGCTTCCCGTCATTCTTACTTCATATGTGGCCAGACCGCATATATATGTCTACCTCTAGATTGGGATGGTACCTGTTACATAGCATTCCTTCTGCCACCTGTTTTCCTAGCTCCTCCTGAGTATCACAGAAATACCCATTTAGTACACAATAGACAGCAGAGAGATCTCCCGATTGTCGACTACACTGAAACGGCATGGGAACAATATACAGATTTCAATAAAGGTTTCTTTCCCTATATAGGTACAGTCACTAATAGTAAGCTGATACGTAGATTAACTAGAACCCTTGAAGCAGTAGTAAACGAGACTACTTCCGCCTTAGGCAATTTAACAGAAGAGCAGTCTGCTATGTGGATTGTTGTGCTTCAAAATCGTCTTGTCCTTGACGTCATCCTGGCCGATAGGGGCAGAGCTTGTAGAGTCATCGGATCAAGTTGCTGCATTTTCATACCAGAAAATTCACCGTCAGTATACAAAGCCATAACCCGCCTTCATAAGATTATAAGCCAGATACACCAGAGCCCAGGCACCTGGACTTGGTCCGGCTGGTTCTGGAGCATGTTGTCAGCCTGGGGATGGAGGATCTTATCCTTCCTAGGTATTGGCTTTCTCATACTATTCAGTTGCTGCTTATGTCTACAATGTGGGCCAGCGATTTGTGGCCTGTGTGCCACATCGTGTATCCCACCTCCAAGTTTTCGTTCAAAAACCCGGAAGAAGAAAGAAGAACAAATGATGCTATATGAACAGATCGATGGATTGATGAAGACTGATATCTCCTGAGGGTCCGTAGGGGACAAGGAGGGAATGAGGAAATATGAATTTTGTGATCAGTTATGTCCCCTATCGTAGACCCCAACGGCTCCATGTGCATGCTATAAGTACATGTATGTTCCCTCCAGTTCCAGTTTTGAAGACGCAAATACATGTGCGTCCACCGTCAACATGTCCTCTATCAGATCCACCATGAATGGGTCAGATATTCCATTCCTAGGTATGAAAGGCCACCGACTTTGAGGTTCACTTTCCACATTTCACAGATTCAGGCGAGTAGGCCCTGAATTCTGCCATCAAGCCTTTTCCTGCCTTCTGCCTCTGAAAGCTCCAGTCCGAGCCTACATCTGTATCCATGAACTTTGTCCTACTCCCTGCGCGGCTAACGGTGCCTGATCCAGCCTGTTGCCTGCCAAAAACTGTATTTCACCTTCAAGATTATCTGCTCCGCTCCTCATCCGATGCATTCCTGTCTAGTAGTTTAGGTAAACATTCTTCCAGCTACCGTGCAAAGGGCCAGGCCTCACTGTCCTCATGCAAGTAATTCATAGCCCCTGTTACCATGGAAGATTCCTGCCCCCTCACATCTCATGTAGACACTTAGACGCTTGTACACGCACTAACAGTCAGTATAGAAAAGATTCCGTCCGAGAGACTTTTCCTTTTGGATAATACAGTTCTTTAAACATAAGATATCAGATATGATTTGGGATTAGGTTGACATGACCCCCCAGACTTCTGTCTCCACATGTAGAGCTAAATGTCAAGTCCCCTTCACCCTCTAGTTGCACGTCAATCACACGTCATGCGGCTGCGCGCGCATCTCTGCCAAGTATTTCTGCTGACATTGCAGGATTCTCTCATGGATCCACCCACTTGTGACATCATGTTTAATGACGTATTTAGTTACACCTATGTTTACGCCTTTTTTCATTACGTATGTGTATTATATCTGTATTATCAGCTGTTACGCCTCTTGCATCTGTCTTAATGTAATGACTTTCCATATAAATACCATTACTTGTCAATAATGTATTGCCTTCCTTCCTGAACCCTCATGGTGATGGAGTGTGAAGCCTGCAATTCGAATTGTATTTCCTTTGTAGAGGAATAAAGCCTTTTAGAACCTCTAATACCACGGATTCTGCCTCTTATATTTACTGAGTTATTCTTACTAGACTTTACCGCATAAAAAATAGTACCGGTAATGAAATATTTACCACAGAACTCCAGGCACTAACAGTTCAAGAGCCATTTATACAGGTTCACGCCAACAGGGTCGTACTACATACCAACCCCAAATTCATGCCCAAGGTAATCTCGCAGTTCCACATGAATCAAACTATTGAACTGCCCGTTTTCTTCCAAAACCCACAAACTGTCGCGGAACGAGCACTCCATACACTAGACGTAAGGAGGGCCCTCATGTACTACATCGACAGGACTAAACCCTTTAGGAAGACAAAACAACTGTTCGTTGCCTTTGCCCCACACCACAAGGGTAACGCCATCTCCAAAGCAGGGATAGCCAGATGGATAGTTAAGTGTATTCAAATTTGTTATCAAAAGGCAAAACGCACATTAACTATTCCCCCACGAGCCCACTCAACACGTAAGTTAGGGGCCTCCATGGCTTTTCTAGGAAATATTCCCCTGCATGATATATGTAGAGCAGCCACCTGGTCCACCACACACACATTTACCAAACACTATTGCGTAGATGTGCAATCAAAACAGCAGGCAGCTGTAGGACAGGCTGTTCTCAAAACCCTTTTTCAGACCGCTGCAGCTGGCACTGGTAGCCGGCGCTAATAGAGGGCACTGCTATACATTCTATGCACAGATATGAATTCAGCAGCCCACATGCCTCGAACTGAATATGCTACTTACCAGTATGCATCTGTTCTTGGCATGTAGGGCTGCTGACATTCATATCGCCCTCCCTCCTCCCCGGCGCCTGTAGCAGCTGCAGCTCTCAATTACTGTAAGCATGGTCATCACTTTTCTGTATCTACTCCATCACTGCCACAATGGCGAAAAACAATCTGAGGATGGAGAGGATGCCCATGCACACTGTAGTCCAGGGGAGGAGTCACCTATCCCAGGATACCTCGAAGACTCTTCCAGGACAACAACGTGCAAACATCCGGACCCAACACTAGGCGGCGATCTATGCACAGATATGAATGTCAGCAGCCCTACATGCCAAGAACAGATGCATACTGGTAAGTAGCATATTCAATCTGCACTTAATGCAAGGACATAAGTGCACTTTTGAGACTTTACTTAATAATTGGCCCCCTAATTAGGTCTGGCGTTAACCATGACATGTGTTTATTAAAATGTCTCTCTCTGTCAGTTGGCTAGCTTCACTGTGAATGACATCATTCTGTTCTTTCACAAGGAGCATAATTGACAGTCGTTTTTTGTTCAGTGCCAGGAACTACTGTGGCAATGTGTGCTTTTTGAGACCGAAACAATTTTTGCTTTTGCCAGTGTTTGTTTTACATCAGCACCCACACCAATAAGGTTTTACAAAAAACATGCCAAAACAAGTCACGCATTGATAAAACCAAAAGACTGACCAACAATTTCAGACCAATTGGCTTTACCAATGCTTGCTTATTTTTGTTTCCCATAATCTTATTAAAACTGGTTACAGTGATTTTCCATTATTATTATTTTTGGGAAATACTAGCATGCATCAACACATTTTACTAAATGATGCTGCAGAAAAACACTACCTAAAATGTTACAGTAGTTTAGCTAAATGTTTTTGCTTTTTTTGTGAACATTTTATCTTGAAAGCAAAGAATAATCAATCTTGTTTTCAAGCATTTCCATCTAATCAGAGAGCATTCTGGGAGCAGTATGCATAGCCTCACAGTGCTAAACAATGAAAGCGTGTGCACCCATTTTTATACTTTAACCACTGTCCGTAGTAGTCTGAGCTTACAACATGTACTTGGATCGCTCACCCTAATAATAAAGGTTTTGCATTTAATGAACTATAAATACAAGTTTGAACAGCATTAAAACATGGAAACAAATATTACCTTAACTGCAGGCAAGGTTTTCCCTGATCCATCATGTGGGACTATAAACTGGCAGTCAAAGGGTTTGTGATGTAGAGGGTTGGGCCTGCTTGTCACAAGGACAAAATACACATGGAAACTTGTTGCCCTTGACCCCAAACAATATGTCCCGGGCGTCGGGCTATAGGAATTCCACATCCCTGTTGTGGGGCAGGATGGCTAGTCATTCCTTTACGTTTGTTTCTTGTTATGGGCCGAATAATGATGACCCTTAGTTTTTCCGGATACTCTGGGGTAAGATCTTAGAGATAGGGTCCACACATCTACTCTGGGGGGGGGGGGGGATTATAATGTCACAGTTCACCCTGAGATGGATCGTTCACACCCGCAACCACATCATTACTCTCATGCGCAATCTACCCTCAAATCGATTATGCATGATTTCGAATTGGTGGATGCATGGCGACATATGAATCCTTTGGGGAAGGAAGGCACCTGTTATACTATGGCCCAGGCCTCCTGGTCCAGAATTGATGCATGGCTTATAACCAAGGGTCGTGCCTCCTGGGTCACACACACCTCACATCTTGCCCGGACATATTCAGACCATTCTCCAGTGCTTGTCGCCCTCACTCCTCCGCATGTGGAGTCTCCCTAGCTTTCTTGGAGACTTAATCCGTTATCCTTGCTAGACCCTGTCTTCCAGCGAGAATTTGAGCAGGAGATCAGATTTATTTTTCTCGTAATGTTGACTTTGTTTCGCACTACTCCACGGTCTGGGATGCCTTTAAAGTCACCATACGGGGTTTATGCATTGCAAAGAGTGGGGGGATCTTAAGGGACATACGCTTTACCCCACGCAGATTGGAGGCGGATCTTAAGAGCATTGAGGCTGCACTGCAATCCAATCCCACACCGGAGATACAGGCTCAACTACGGAGTGTCCTCTGTGACTATCAGGAGACTGCTTAGAGGGAGTGTAGATTTAGAGGAAAATATTTTAAGGCTCGCCTGTTACGGTGAAGGGGATAGACCAGGGAAAGTCCTTGCGGCTTTAATTCGTCCTCCGAAATTTTCCAATATAGTCCTTGAGGTGGCGGATGAAGATGGGCATGCACACAGAAACACGCTAGAGATAGTGGAGACATTTCGTAGGTTCTATAAAGGTCTGTACAATTCTCGTAGAGAATGTCCAGTAGACTTCACCTCCTTCTTTGATACCGCAATCGCGTGATTGGGGGATGGTCAGAGGGAATTTCTCTTGCGTCATCACGAAGATAAGGAAATAATAGAGGCCATAATGCAATTGCAATCCGGAAAGGCGCCAGGGCCGGATGGCCTTTCGGCCGAATTTTACAAAATGTTTCATCTATTACTCATCTCGATACTGAGGCATGTATATGAGGAGGCATGCGAGACCGGGATACTGCCTCCTTCTATGCGAGAGGCGCGTATAATTTCTCTTTTAAAACCGGGTAAATCACCTCAATACTGTCTCGTATAGGCCTTTGTATCTCATAAACGTGGATGCCAAAATTTTTGCTAAATTAATTGCTAATCGAATCAGTCCACTCATCTCGGCCCTGGTACTTCCTGACCAGTCAGGATTTGTGCCCACAAGAGGTACGTCTCATAACCTGAGAACGTTGTTCACTTTGCTACAGGACATTGACCCTGACGTTAACACCGCTGCCATATTTCTTGATGCCACGAAGGCATTTGATTCCCTGTAGTGGGATTATCTAGCTTTCGTGTTGCAGCGGATGAGATTCCCCGCCCCGTTTCTGGCCTGGGTAAACTTTTTATACTCTGGTGTGCGAGCGAGAGTTCTGGTGAACGGTATTCAGTCGTCCCCCATAACGATCACACAGGGCACCCGCCAGGGGTACCCATTATCACCTCTTCTGTTTGCCTTAGCCATCGAACCACTTGCGGCTCGGGTCCGACAACACTTTCGGGTATATGCATTGATCTACCCAGAGAGGCAGATTTTTATTTCTTTATATGCAGATGATCTTACCTTATATCTGCGGGACCCTGCCGTTAGTCTCAACCCCATTCTCCGTTTGCTGATTCGGTTTGGAGACCTTTCTGGCATAAATATGAATTGGGGAAAGTCACAGATTTTCCCCCTCACAGACCACACCAGAGTTTAGACCAGATTACCCCTTGGAGTGGTGCGCGGGCACCCTTACTTATCTCGGGATTCATATCTCCCGCTGTGGGGATGAGTTTAATGTGCTCTAATTATGGACGTATGCTTGATTCCATTACGGACAAGGTCACCAGATGGATAGCGATGCCTCTATCAGTGGCGGCCAGGATCTCCCTGACTAAAATGGTGTTATTACCTAAACTTCTATATCTCTTCACTAACATTCCCCATGCCCCTAGTCGTTATTTTTTTTTAAAGCATCAAGACTCAGATGATCCGGCTAATCTGGGGTGGGAAACAGCCCAGGCTGGCCTGGGATGTTCTCACTTGCCCTTATGGCTCTGGGGGATTTGAGGTCCCAGATATAGAGCTATACTGTATATGAGCTCAGGCTCATTTTGCAGCCTTTTGGATGCACCCTCCGCCATACATGCCCCATCTCGCAATCGAAGATGGTTACATGCGGCCCACACTCTGTACTGCCTATTTAAGTACTCCAGCTGCCCCCCGGCATATGGCTGTTACCACAGTCCAATGCACAACTAGTGCCTGGCGGTAATTAGCAGGTAAGTTGCAATGTTCTGTACTCTACTCGCCTCTGGCACTGCTGCTGGGGAAGCACGACCTACCAGTGACGTTAAAAGGGGGGTGCCGTTGAATGCTGCGCAAATTGTCTTGCCTCACTTGGGGCCAATTGTATAAAAATGGGAAATTCATCACCAGTGAGGAGTTCTTTGGGGATGCATCCCCCACGCCATTAGAACTATTCTATTATGAACGGCTCAGGCAGGACATGCGCTCTACGACGCCGTGTTTCCCATTGGAGCCTACTGTTATGCTTCCTCTACATATTGTGTTACAACAGCCCTCCCAGGATCGGGTGGTATCGCGACTGTATCGCACAACACAGGAGGAGTGGGAGCGGGATCCAGCTAAGGGTAAATGTGAGGTGGAATTGGGAGGTTCCATCACGACTGAACAATGGGCTTTTTGTTGCCGTCAGATTGGCACCATATCCGCCAACAGTAGGTTGCGACTTATACATTATAAATATATCCATAGATTCTATTACACGCTGGCCCGGCTTCATCGCCTGTGCTTACGACACTGACTGCTGTGATAGATGCGGAGCGGAGGGCGAGGACTTTGGACACTTGGCCTGGGGCTGCCCACCTATCAGGGAATATTGGAGGGAAGTACTACACGCGCTGGATGAAATGACGGGATTACATGTGCCTGATGACCCCCTCACGTCCCTTCTCGGCTATACTGAGAGAATCTCAGTTAAGGTTCGGAGGTATGCCTCATTTGCTCTCCTTATGGCGAAGGGACGAATAGCCAGTAAATGGGGACGAGGACGAGCTCCTAAATTCAAGGATTGGCTGGCCGATTTGATTTATTGCCAGGAGCAGCTACACACTTATGCTGACCTAATGCCACCTTCCTCTCGTCCTAGGGATATTTGGGCTCCTCTTCACACATTTGTTAGCACACGCCACACCTGCGGACACGATTCTGGACACGATTCTTGATCTGACTTAGTGGGGGGGACATAGCGATGGGCTGTGGAGGGGCGGGGGGGGGGGGGAGACTGGGATTGTCCGGGAGAAAGGGCCGTACTGACTACCTCCCTGTGTTTGGGGGTCTGTGCTAGGTAAAGATGAGGGTACAAGACTTGGGTTGGAGTGTGATAACTGGATAATGAAATGGGAATATTTTGGTGTGCTAGGTGCTGATGGCTTTATTAAAGTGGCTTATGGTTCTTGATGGTGTTATGTCTTTGTTTGTGGCCTGCATTGATAACTGCCCATAATGATTACCCACCTGACGCGGCCGGCCCCATGGGGTTGTAGGCGACTTGCTGTGATCACTTCCCCACTACCATAAGTCAAGACTAATGGCTGTCGCAATGCCGGCCCGCTGGGATGTAGGCATATTGCTGTGTTACTAATGTGCGGTGTCAATTAAGGTCTTGACATATTTTCTTTTTTTTAAAAAGATACAAAATGCACACATACACCATAGAGAAGAATATTACAGAAAAGTATTAAGAGACCAATACCAATAGAATAAAATGATCAAATCAGGCAAGCCCTAACTTTAAAATGGCTCCACGTGCGCACCACATGGAAAACGAGTATCGAGAAACTGAATACGCAATAGGTATACTAGTGTTGTATTTTAGTATCCTGAAAGCCTGAGCGCAACTGTTCGGTCCAAGGTTTCTACGTGGCTGCAGTAACCATTGGTGTCTCGCCGTCTTATATGCCGGACAGAAAAATACATGCTGATCCGTCTCCGGTGTGTTATTACATGCCGGGCATCCCTGTGTTGATGTACCACCCCAGTTATTTGTAAAAGCACGTAGTGGAAGTACCCCATATCTAAACTGTAAATATAGCTTTTTGGCAAGAGCTGGCTGAATATCTAGTGCGGGTTCCAGCTTGTATTGATTCATCTCTAAGAATGCTGCGGTCAGTGCACCTGTCACAGAGGTCCTTTGTAATTGGGTGACTTTGTACTCCCTGAAAAACTCTGTCAAGGCCTTCCTAGATATTGTCCGACAGCTTTCTTCAGCACTAGCCCACAGGACACCCAATCCCATTGCAGCGAAGGAGTTTTTAATATAAGACAGTCATGGGATTTTACTTACTCCCTGTGAGTTTAGCACTTCCTTCAGCTCTTCCCTGTACGCAGCTAATTCTGGAGTGCTCCATAATCCTCGCCAGAATAGGAGGGGTCTAAGGGCAACGTCCTCTGCAATAGGTCTAACCCCAAGATCCATTCGAAGCGGCATAAGTGGTGTACTTATGGGAAGACCCAGAAGCTGCCTGACAAAGGAATTCTTGATTTTAGGTAAGGAGTCAGGTGGCCCCAGATTACTGCCCCCAAATTTAATAAAATGGTCCACAATTTGTCCCTGGGTACTAAATCAAATGCAGATTTTAGGTCCACAAAGATCAAATAAAGGCTGCCTCCCTCCAGGTACACTATCCTCCAATACAAAAGTTGCAGTCTAAAAATGTGATACACTGTGGACATTCTTGCTCTAAAACCAGACTGAGAATAGAATACTCCTCCATCCAACTCTGTAGTCGGCCCAGCAGCACTCAAGCATATATTTTCTGACTGACATCTATGAGGCTGATGGGGCGATAGTTGGCAGGTAGGAGTGGTGAACCCTTTTTAGGTCTCGCCTACGAGGCGCGCATGCGCTGCATAGGAGACCTTTAGTAATTGATTCGGTTTTTCGGCCAAAAACGTGCACGCATTGCATTGCTTTCAAGGGCAACACATGTACGTTTGGCGATTCCCTTGCGGGAGCGAGTTTTCAAACCATCTGTTTATAATTAACTTGCAAACAGATGGTTCTCTCTGCTCGCTCCCGCAAGGAAAACTGGCGCAGGCCCTCTTCTCTCCCCCCCTGCTGCCGCCGCCTCTTTCAGAGCGAGGCGCACGCTTGTTTCCTTTCTTACCCGCTCACACAGCAAGCCCAATGTTTCTGGCAGAAGGGGTGTGAATTGGAGGGTTCCTCGTTTAGGACTTGTGCCCTGCCTGGGGGCCACCCCAAGGGGCAGTGAGAAGGGGACCTTAGTGTCTGACTACAGCGGGATGGGCTGTAGCGGATCATCAGCAGCTGTGAAAGGCAGTCAGTGCGTGCACCTGCATCAACTTCTGTGGAGGCATCTGTGGCCGTGACAACAATACATTTGGTTCTTTCTAATGTTCTCACTCTTAACGGGGACTGAGCTGTTCATATGTGCCAGATGTATTGGGTGACGTTCATACTATACACTAACAAACTCTCGCTGCCACACATCGGCGGTGAATCGTTGTCACAGCCACAGATTGCCTCCACAGCAGTTGATGTACGTGCACGCAATGACTGCCCTTCACAGCTGCTGATCCGCTACAGCCCATCAACCTATCCTCGGACACTAACGTCCCCTCTCACTACCCCTTAGAGGGGCTCCCAGGCTCTCAGGAGCTGAGACCGTGTCGTATACTACTGACCAAACCGGCGGACTCTTACAGCCACTAACTGCTCCTCACAGGTACTGACTTACACAAAACTCACTCACTTGCATTGGCATCAGCTCCCTCTTCTGTCCACTCAAAGCCACTGACTCGCATGGGCATTCACTGCTGCTATGTGCCTGTCAGAAACAACAGGCAGTCACTGCATCACACGTGCAGCAAGTGAAGGAATATTGACACCTGCGTGTATGCGGTGACCTTTGTTGACACCCGTTGTTGACTGGCACATGCATATATTGCCTCTCACAGACTCCACAAACTGCCTCTCCGACCTACTCGTGCTCGCTAACACTGACCACCCCTGCAGCTACTGACATTCGCTGCGTGTAACAGCCATTTACCAAATAATGGAGGCAATGACTTAAACTCAGTCACCCGCTGACCCTCGTGCTTTTGTCGCCGCTCATTCTCACACCCACTGACCAACCACCTCTGATTCCGAAAGGTATCAGCAACTACTGAATGACTGTCACAGGCACTGACAAGCCACCACCAGCACAGCAACCACCGACTCACACAGAATTACTGGGGCACTGACTGTGTTATTGGGGAGTAGTTGATCTATCTGTGAGCATGCGTTTGTATAAATATGCATATATATTATTTTTCCTACAGTTTTGACAACTAAAAAGATGGCGCTCCACGGATAGTGATTCAAAATAAAAGTTGTATTGGCAGTAAATCCGGGCTATGGATTTTTGGTTCAGAATGTTGTCAAAAAGGCGAGAGCCGAAATGTGTAGCTTGTGATTTACTGCCAAGAAACCTTTTATTGTGTCTCATTCTGCCTGGAGAGCTGCCTTATTTGTTGAAAATGTAGATTGTATTTATGTGGGAGTGGCAGGCCCCTGCGTGCACCAGTGCAGTGAGTTTCTCGTTACCTTAATTTCCATCTGCAGTGCTGAAGTGTCTAGATATCTATCTATATATGTATGTATGTGTGCGCGCGCGCACACTCATATTTACGTCATGGCCCATTAACGCGTAATTTTAGCAATGCCACTGATAAACAAGCAAACACACTTTTTCTACTATAGTACACATTTCAGATTTGGATTTATTATATGTATTTATAGATAGACTGAGAAATACACACACTGTTGTTCCAACCATTTCCCAGTTTTGGCTACACCTTAAACTTAGAAGAAAACCTATTTTTCCAGGAAACTTTCATAGTTTACCCAAGAAAAATGGTCTAGACTGGGGCCCACTTTGGCATCCTTCTCGCCTCCCTCCCCCGCACCGAATCCTGCCTCCGCCACTGATATCTCCTATTAAACAAAATGTGTTTTCCTTGTGTACGCCTGCGCTGAACACTTTTCTGATTGGTTGGTGTGGTGTGACCAGCGAAGTGTAAGTTGTTTTAGTTACAATATGACCTTCTGTCGCAGAGGGAAGAATACATCCGTGCCGCATGTGTCCTTATTCTGGTCAGCTCCCTGAAGCCGTCTTCCATCTGGTCTGTGGTGCTGACGAGACTACACTCCCCCCTGAATGAGTTTCACAAGTTGGCCTTGTCCGGTGCGTGATCTGCGATGAATGAGTCATTGACCTGATTACTGTGCAGGATTGCTCGTTTGGGCTTGATGTTGTAATGCGTGTATATGGTCTGGTACTTACCCATGTCCCCTACTCTAACTACCGATCCTGGGGTTATGGATGGCATTTCCCTCCCCTTCAGCATAGCACTTGTGATATCACACAGATAGTTTTAATTTTTTGGATTAGGGGGGAGTAACCCCCCCGGCCGTATTTATTAACATTAACAAAAACAATTTAAACATTATATACAGAAACTTTACGCAGAAAGTACAGATACATTTTGATAGTCAGATATTCCACGGCTAACCTTAACACAGTCTAATACACAAGACACTCCTACCGTAAATCTATCAATGCATGTATTTACTTTCTGCGTGTCCCATCTAGAGCCTACGCCAAAGTCAATGAGTGGCAGCTCCCCCGGTCCCCGTGTACTAATAAGGTTGCGCAGGGGGTTACAGCTTATCGGATGGATACTCTCCCCCAGGCCCCCCCTACGCCCTGTGCCGTACACTCCATTACGTGGGGGGGTGCAGACTTCTGCATAGTGGCGCCTTAATGCGCATGCGCTTGCGGGGGTGGCCCCAGGCCCACTGGGAAGTATGACGCCCCCGCACCCCGACAGCCTACTTACCGGCTGTCACTACCCCCTGGAGTTATATGGTGCTGACCGTTGAGGACCGAAGACTGTGCTTACCAATCATGACCTTACCGCCACAGGCCAGCGTAGTTGCCAGACTACCTGGTCTCCCCCTCACCCCCTAGGAAGGTCATGTACTGCACCTTACGCTCTCCACCCAAGCTAGGATGTCCTCTATGAAAGCCTGATTCCCTTTATGTGAGAGGTGCAACCTGTCCTGAAGAAAAAATTGTTCCCCCTTGATGTATCTGAGTCCTATGGACCCTAGTCTAGGGGGCCTAAATAGTTTATCAAATTTGTTGTTGATCCGCTTTACCGCGTAATTCAACGCTCTAACGGACTCACCTCCCCCCCTCCATTGCGACCTGGGAATCATGTGTGACCACGCTATTATCGACTGGGGACACTGCCTTGCTAGCCACCCAACTTCTGAGAGGAGATCCTCCACCAGAACTCTCCTGCCTAATCGGGCCAAGTCGTTACCCCCCAAGTGCAGGATCCAGATTGCCGGTGGTCCCGTGCTTGTTTTCAAAGCTCGGTTCACCAACTCCCTGAATTGACCTACGCACAAGCCACCCTGACCGAAAAAGGATAAGCTGTGTGGCCCTAGTCTTGGTAGCTCCCGAAAAGAAATTCTTCAAACTTCGAACATATGAGTGCCCTATCATCCCCACATGTTGATCCTCCAGGTGCGAAGAGTGAACTTGCGCCACCATGTTTGTCGTTTGAACGCAACTCGGCGCCTGCCGTACTACTGCGTGCTCTTGCGTTCTGTGAGTGCGAAAGAGTCCAGGCTCCTCTCCTGAGTCACAGGATGGAGAAACTGCAACTGACTAGGAAACAAAAGGGGGGGGGGGGGACTTGCCATGCTGGCATAAAAACACACAAAAATTCCACGAAACGGCGTCTAGCACATATCTCTTGAAACAGTTAGAGGACCACCTACCGATCCTTTTGAGACGCTCGTCCCTCAGCCCTCTTGCTGCTGCCTCGGTGGCTGCTCCTATCCTAAACAAATGAGTCCCGAAATCGGCAGGGTCTAGCCCGGCACTCTTCAACGCTAGGAGCAAGACTTTCCTGAACTGAAATACCGTGAGTGGTGTCCCGTCCCTATGTATCAGGAGAGGCCCTCCCTGAGTGCGTGCCCGTTGGGCCATAAAAACCTCAAGCCTGTAAACCGGGCAGCATTGTGTGTTCCCTTGTTCTGTGTAATACTATGCTCTCACCCTTACCCTCTTGATCGGTTTTTAAATTCCGGATGGAAATCAGCACTGAATCCTTCTTTATGCTAACGTGTCCCATTTGCAGGCCCCCCAGCCAATCTTCCTTATTCCTGGTGACTAGCTCGCCTACCCTAAAAGCACCGTAAAATGCACTGCAGAATGCAGCTTGAAACAAGATGACTTCGTCTGAGGAAGTGCAAACCCGCTGCAGAGCCCCCAATAGCTTCCCTAGTGTTTCGAAACCTATGGGCCGTCTGACATCCGGCTGCCCTCCCTGCAAGCGTTGCCACCCTTTCAGCGCCTGGCGTACTATGAAATTCTTTGTGGGATCCCCCTTTCCTTTCATTTTTGCAAAAAATTATATGGCTGAGATATGCCTTCTTGCCCCTGCAACCGTGCGCCCCTGCTCCCTCATGTGCACCAGGTATTCAACTACTGATTCATGGTCCTGCCATTTGTGCACCCACGGTTCCCCCAAGAACAAGCAAAAAGACCCAAACGCCCCTTCGTAGGCACTCCTGGTTCTGGGTGCTAGGCTCGCTGCCACGAGGTTCGATACTCGGGGGCACCAAGCTGCCAGAGATGTTCTGGGAAAGGTGATGGGTGCACTGCTGCCTCTGGAATATGTGACTTGAAAGCCTGCATTTTAAAACGAGACAATGAGTCAGCCGCGTGGTTCAGAATACCTGGCACGTGTTTAGCTTTAAAAAGGACGTTCAATTGCATGCACTGCAACACAATCTCCTTCATCAACCGCAGCATCATGCTACAATTGGCTGTTTGGCTGTTCACGCAGTCTACTACTGCCATGTTGTCGGACCAGAATATCACTCATTTTTTTAAAACTTCCGCCCACACAATCAGTGCCACTAGAATTGGAAAAAGCTCTAAAACTTATGTTGGTGGTGATTCCAGATTCCCTCCACCAGTCTGGCCAACGCTGAGCTACCCATTCGCGCCCCAGGATGGCCCTGAAATCCTCGCTAACTGCAGCGTCAGTCATGAGGCCCAAATCCGGGCTGGACTTGGGTGGGCTGGGCCACACCACTTTCCCATTGAAATCGCGCAAAAATGTCTTCCAAATCAACATGTCCTGCCTGACCTCGCCGGGCAGCCTGGTGTGATGATGCTTCTCCCTGAGGCCTGACATTGCATGCGCGATAGAGCGAGAGAAAGGACGCGCCATTGGGATTATGCGTAGTGCAAAATTCAGTTGCCCCACCACCTGCTGTAGCTGGTGCAATGTAACCTTCTCTTTCCTGAGGCAGTGCTGCAAAGCCGCCCTGAAATCCTTAACTTTGTCAGCGGGTAACCTCGAGACCCCTTGGACAGAATCTAATTCAATCCCCACGAATTCGATTGTTGTGCTTGGGCCCACTGTTTTGCCAGGCGCCAAAGGCACACCGAACTCCTGCATTAATGCACAGAATTTTGACAATGCTGACCTGCACTCCCCAGATTGTGGCGCCCCCAGAAACAGGCAATCGTCCAGGTAGTTGCGCACCCAGCAATGCACTGTCACCCGTCTGAATGCCCATTCCAAAAACGAGCTACATTTCTCAAAATAGGCGCAGGAGACTGAGCAACCCATTGGCATGAATTTGTCGACATAATACTTCCCCTGGAACTGGAAACCCAGTAAGTGAAAATCCGCGGGGTGCACCGGTAGCAATCTAAATGCCGACTCAATGTCAGCTTTTGCCAGCAAAGCCCCCTGACCCAAAGACCTAAGCATGTCTACCGCTTGGTCGACAGATGCATATTTCACGCTACAAAGTGTCAGAGATGGCATCGTTCATTGAACTGCCCCTTGGCGCAGAAAGATTGTGAATCAGCCTGTATTCGCCTGGCGCTCTCTTAGGTACTACCCCTAGAGGGGAACACACAAAATCCTTCATTGGGACTTCATCAAAAGGCCCGGCCACCCTACCCAGGCTCACTTCCTTAAGGATTTTTGCTGTCGCTATGCCTACATTAGACCTCACTGACAGCTGGTTCTGGCAGTGCGCCACCCCGTTGTAACCCAGGGCTGGTATCCTGAAAACTTCTACAAACCCCTCTCTGATCGTCCTGGCTGCTTCGGGGCAATTGTAAGACTCCAACCAAGGTAGCATAGTGCTAATGTTAATAGGAGAAACAGCCTTCCCCTAGTAGTAGGCTGCTATTCTTGCTTCTTTCACCCTCTGCCTCTGGACTTTTTGTGACACCTGGACTCTGGGTGGGATGCATTACCACAGTAACCACAAGAATGTTTGAACCTACATGTGCCTGGTGCTCTACTGCAGGTCCGTTTGTTAAAGTCAAAACAGACGCCTTTTTTTCCATTGTTCCCTGCCTTTCCCGTGAACCCCCCCCCGTGTTACCGGCGGGGCCTGTCTTAAAGGGCTGAGACCGCACTGCGTCAGGTACCTGCGCCCGCCCATTCTCAATTACGCCCTGCACCAAATGTCTCAGATGAATAAACATGTCTGTCTGGCTCCATCTTAGGGTTGGATCCTGCGCTTTTGCCCTTCTAAATTCCTTGTCATACTCTTTTCACCGATCCCCTCCTTGTGTAGCATGGGCAACTGTGATCCTATTCTGATAACACACCATTTCAGATCCAACCTCTGGGAAACGCTCTAACATGACAGCCATGAATATAGTGAAACCCTGTATCCAATTGGCCAAGTTCTCCTCAACTCTGTATTTCAGGACTATATTGGACCATTCCTTGTAGTGTGTCCATTCCTTGTTCCTTTTCGCCTCTTCCCTGTCTGCCTCATCAATCAAGAGTGAAATCATGCTAACGTACTCCCCTCTCCAGATCCTTTCCTTAGTCTCCTTTGACAGATGCCGCCCCAACTGCTCCCTCCCGGAGCGCAGCTCCCCCAAACCTAGTGGTGGTAGTGTTGCCCTCGTACCTGCTGGTGCTGCTGCATCAGCCGTCTTGCCCGCGTCTGTGTTCTTCGCGTCGCCGCTTATCTCCCGGATACCTTCGCCACCGGGGGCTGGTGCTGTGGGAATGGGTGCTGCCCCCCCGCCGGTACCACCGGCACCTCGTCACCGGGGACTGGTGCTGGGGCAACGGGTGCTACGCCCTCTGCTGGTACTGCCGGCACCTCGCCTGGCCTCCCCTTTCCTGGTTCAGCCATCAATTTCTTTGCCCTTTCAATGGCATCCCCCCCGCCCGTTGTCGCACCTGCGGCGTTAGACCAGTTCCCTACCATCTCCAGCCAGGGGAGGACTACAGCTAAGTTGGCGGCTATGTCTGGTTCAGCTGGGTTTGCTCCGCCCGCCCCCTCCACCGGGGGGATAGTGGGTTCAACAATGGGTCCTGCTGGCACAGCATCCCTTGGGCCCCGTTTGCCCACGGGGCCAGGTGTGTCCGCTGGTGGGACTGGGTCACCTGCGCCCCCTTCACCCTGGGGGCTTGTCGTGGGTGCAGGCTCACGTCTTGTTGGGACTGCTGCCCCTTTCCCACCTGGCTTGCGCCTGTACCTCTTTGGCGGTGGCGGGGAGTAGTGTCTTGGTGGTACAGTAGGCCGCCTACCCCTCCCCTCTGGGACCTCAGGACCTTCCACCTTATCCTGCAACCTGTTGGGAGTCTGCCCCATGACCTGAACTTGCTGCATTAAAGCCTCCAGCAGGACGTCCGTGCGCGATCGCTACTCGTGCCGCCGGACCGGAGGGGCCATGGCTAACAGATGTATAAACTTATAAGGGACCTGCCTGCTCGCGTAACCTAACCCCCCGGTAGGTGACTGTGTCACCCCTTACCTGTGGAAGCAGCAGCCACCAGCCAACCTTTGCACCCACGCAACCAGAGCCACGACTTACTGGCTAACCCAGTAAGCTCAGGTGAGCCGCCCGCTCAAACCCTCTGTGGCTCCCAGAAGCAATGAGATGCTGGCTAGCCGATGCCGCCCAAACGTGTCCCTTCAAATTACCACCAGCGAATTCGTTGGACCTTGGTACCGTCTTGTCCTCCACGTAATGCTGTAGCTGTGGAAACACAAACCAGTTGCAATGCGCGAAGTCCTAGCTAGTTCGCAGACAAACCCTACAGCCCACCTTACACACTGAGTAACAATATCTTGAAACTGAAAGGACTAAGTGCCCACTGCCCCCCCCCCCCCCCCCCCCCCCCCCATTTCTACACTGGGAAACCAGGGGTCTGAGAACGACAGTGCATCAAAATCAACCGTGCGAGTTTAAGGAAGAGACCCGCTGCACATAGGGTGCTTAACGTGTGTATAAGAAAATTCCAGAGAATAGCCACTTGACTCATTTAATATCCCCCAACCTTAGAGGAAATACTATTGCCTACACCTTAGACTGAGCACACAGTAAGAGTCCAAGATCCAAGAATAGCAACCTGACTCTTTTAATATCCCCCAAACTTAAAGAGGCAATACCCTTGCCTACACCTTAGACTGAACACACAGTAGCAGTGCAAAATCAGAGAATCACCACTTGACTCTTAATGTCCCCCAACCTTACAGCGGAAATACCATTGCCTACACTATAGACTGAGCACCCAGTAACAGTGCGAGATCAGGGATTGCACACCTACCCAGAGTCCTTTCAGCGTGTCCCCTAACTGAACAGAATCTCTGGGAATTGAACCCGTAGCGCGAGAGTGTATGAGTCTCAGACTTTAACCATTAGGCCACAGTGACTGTATTGTCTCCGCCTATGCCCCACGTTCTATTACAGGCAGGCCAAGGCAAAACTCGACTGTGCCTCGCAGTGCTGCACACACAAAAAAACCCTCCCGCGAACCGCGGCACTTATCGCCACATAAATGCTCTGCCGATGCCGATACTAGCTCTGGTTGCTCGCGCTGTAAAACAGACGCCGCCAATTATGCTGCCCGTATCCTTCGGAAGTTCCTCGACGACCGCTCTCTGCAACACCCGGAGCTCCGCTTTTAAAAATCTGAGCACGAAGGGACTCTAACTTCTACGCTTGGGATCTGGAGACTGACGCCTTATCCATTAGACCACACAGTCACGGCGCGCGGGTTCCCCGGACGAGAAGCGGCTTGCGATCGCACCCCAATCTTCGCGATGCCGCTACGATTTTCCTTCTTCCGCGTATGCCAACCTGCAAAAGACAAAAGAAAGAAACGTTACGGGCCCGCAGCCGGCCCGGTGACTCGATCTGTGGGGAGCAAGAACAAGAGACTGTTCTGCTCCCCACCACCTCTTTTTAAAGAGGGTGCCCAGGCCGACCGGCTGAGACCGGTCAGCCTGTACGCAAGCTTGACGTTTCTGCGCCGGAAGCACTGGAGTGCTTCCGGCGCACAAACAACCACTTTTCTTATTGGTTGTTGCAGGGAGGGAGGTGGGGGGGGGCGGGGGGGAGTGCCGCGTCACTCGCTGACGCGGCCTCCCTCTTCTGGGTGGCCGGTGACTGGTGCGACCGCCATAATGGCGTCGCGGCCTAGTCAGCCCTCGCCTTTTCCAGGATAATCCTGCGGCAAATCCTGCGGCGCTGGCTGGGGCTGAAAATAATGAAGTCATAAACTGATACAACAGGCGAACAATCCGGGCCACTGCCATTATGCGGCAGTTGAAGACCTCATAAAGTTGCGGCGTTGACCAAATTGTGTGGCAAGAATTAGCAACTTTTCAGGCGTATTGTGGTACCTTCTATGGCAGTTTTATATTGCCAATTAGTTTTTAGAATTTTAACACATATTAATACTTTGTGGGCCATTTTAGTTGCAGTTTTGCACCTCAGTAAAGCAATCAGCAATTTAATGGTGGCCTGTTATCCATTATGCAAAGTTTAAGGTCACTGGCATGTGTGGCGCTTTTTTGTTACTTTTGATTTGTTCGCACTAGAAAAAAATGTTGTTGAAATATACAAATTATGCAAAAAATGATAGATTATGCAGCATGTGCGATAAAGAAACCTAATTATGCGGAAAACGCCGCAGCCAGCCGTCCAATCACGTTATCCTAGTTTCCCTCATAATAATGTGTATTTATAGAGTTTTTCCATTTCATGTCCCTTAGAGGTTCACCTCTGATAAGTACTGCATGGTGTGAGAGGGTGTGGTGTAGTGGCCAGAGCTGCCGACTTTGGCGCTGGGGACCCAGGTCGAGTCTCTGCATCGGATCAACATCCTGTGATTCTGGGCAAATCACTTAATCTCCCCGTACCTAGAAACAGCGCCTAGAGACCGCATTGATTAGCCGCGCTATACACATCCGAATATTACTATACAGCGTCATTCTAGATTCCCGCACTCTACTTTTGTTAGAGGTACTGGTGCTTTTTCTCTTTTTGGAAAAGATTTGTTTTAGCAAAGGCTTGTCCCAGAAACTATAGTAGGACCGTGTCTGTGCCCATCGTTGTCCCCAGGGCGAGAAAGCAAAAGACACATAATTGATGGACGGAATGCAGAACAAATCAAAACATTCACCCCCAGTCAAGAGATCTGGGTTAAATCCATCATTCTTTTGCTCACCATGCCACCCCAGTTTAGACCTGGCTATATGCAAATAGCTCAAACGCGACATCTATTATCCCCTTTGTTCGCCCTAAGTTGGCAGGGTATGCCCAGACAAGGGTCCCTTGCTCACTTTGCCACTGGATTCAAGATTGCCTGGCTGATAAGGGTTATGAATTCGAAACCGGTCCCAGGATGCTTGTTTCCGGTCCAGGGAAGACATGGCTTGGCAGTTCGGGCTGGACTGTTCCCATGAGGCACAGGATCAGACTGATTTGCATATGGCCATGTCTGAACTGGAGTGGTGGAGTGAGCTATAGAATGATGATGGATTAAACCCAGATCAGTTGGGGGGGGGGGGGGGGAGTGTTTGATTAGCTCAAACGCTCCATCTCTTATCCCCTTTGGTATCACATCGTTGTCCCCGCCATGAGCTGGGACTGGAAACAGCTTCCGATTTGAAGAGTGAAAATCCTTGATTTTATTCGCTTGTAGTGATACCTACGGATGGAATGCACAGTGAGATAGGGTTACTCTGCGGCTGTTCTGCATAGTCTGTGCCATTGCCGCCCCATTTGAGCATTTATCCTTTGTGTCACTCCTTTCATTGTCCCTGCCAAGATGCCTCGAACAGCAGACATTCAGACAGCTCAGCGAGTTAACATTTGTTATGTGATGTTACATACATTTATAGAGTGCAACAGTTTCCCGAAGGTGTCAAACAGCCGTGAAAGCAGAGTAAGAGTTAAGATGGTCAGTTCATTATGCTGTATATTTACTAACGAGGTTCTTGAGATGTCACATGTTGGATGATAGTTTCATATCAAAACAAAGCTTTAACCATGGAAGATTATAGTTTCTTTGGAAAGAACTTTATTCAACACGCATTTTTCCCTTTGTGATGTTTGCGTGAAGGACTTTCTCAAGGCTTAAATTAAGAGCCATAGTGGGGCTGCAGGGAGCCAGAAAGTGGCGTTTTCAACAAATGTAAGAAATTAGTTTCCTAATCCTGCATGAAAGCTGTGTAAAATAGTTCCATGGTGTCTAACTATTAGTGTGGGTGTGCCAGTGGATTTCAATTGGAATCTTGTCTCTAGTGCATGATATAGATTAACATCTAGATCTTGTGCACACATTCCATACAGAGTCTAATGCTTTGCTCAGAATTGATGGATTTGTCCAAAATTTAAATTCTAAGTCTTTGCTAGTTTGTTGAGTTGTAGATTACTGGTATCATTTCTTAAAAGCTGGTAGTTTGTCTTTACAGATGGAGTGCAGCTTAAGTTTATAAGGCTTGGAGGACATTTTTAGGTGAGGTGAGCGTGGTCACGGTCCGTTTACCTCACCTAAAGTCACCTTCCAAGCTGTTGAAAAACACTAAAAATAAATAGGTAAGTATCGAGAATCAGAATGCACTATACAAATGCCAATGATATGACACAATGTTAACACAAATTGCAGACTTGCGGTAAAGTCCCTGATGTTGTGCTGCACTCCAGCACTCTTGGTGGCCAAGATGATCATTGTGTAGCACTTGAACATAAATACCTTTAAATGCTCTATTGCTGACAGGCTAGTAAGTTCCAAACATCCTCCTTTTTTAGGTCTCGCCTGACCCAGCGCATGCGCTGGTCTGGCGAGACTTATTGAGAGGGCTCCAAAAAGTGCTACCAGGCCAGCCTAGAGCTACAGTGCATGTGCGCGGGCTCGCGTGCCGCGTTTTACCGCGATTACTTTCACTTTCGGCCGCACGGCCGCTTTGCATAGCCAATAGGTCTCGCTTTTGGGACCTTATAAGTATTTGGTTACGCAACTGCTGCATGGCTAAACACTTATAAGGTCCCAAAGGCGAGACCTATTGGCTATGCCAATGCTTGTTGTTCTTACACCACAGACACCAGCATTGGGTCTTTTCTACTTCATCCTCTCCTGTTACCTTTAATCTCTTCAGGTTGTTAGAGTCTTGACACCAAAGATGTCCCCCCCCCCCCCCCACTTTGTGACACTGTTCAGTGACACAGTGCAGCAAGGGCTAATCCATGATACCTTTGAAAAATACAATCATGACTCCTCTTCTCATAACCGCTCAAGCCTCTTCCCCCCCCACCAACGTGGCCCAGGGCCCTTGTCCGCTGAGTGGATCATCATCACCACCAAAGCAAAGAAGACTTATCATCGAAAAGGTTGTATTGGTGCAGCTAAAAGCTGCTACTCCTGACAGCCAGTTTAATCTTCTTGTCATGAGTCATCTTATCAGTTGTGCTTTTATGTCAAATATAATAACTTAATGCCAGTCTTATTTAGAATTTGGTAGCCAGGATATCTGCCACACATGAGCCACGTCTGTGACGGAGTATCCCATCCAAGGACACGCATTCCTGTCCAAATGAAGAGCAGGGGAGAGGAGTTATTGGATATACACGTTTACACTCTTCCCTATTCAATATCACTAACACAAATGACAAATTTGTCCCTTATTCAGGCTCTCGAGTGAGATCACTATATCCTGTGTGTGGGATATTGCCTTATTTCTGGATACTTTGGTATCCCAATTTTGTAGGCAGGACTTGAAGGCTATTTATAACAAGCATTGGCATAGCTAATAGGTCTCTCCTTTGGGACCTTATAAGTGTTTACTAATCCAGCACAATATCCTTGGTGCAACAACATCAACTGTTGCATGGCTAAACACTTACAAGGTCCCAAAGGCGAGACCTATTGGCTAAGCCAATGCTTGTTATAAATCTGTATGATTTCCGCCCCAAGCCAAGTAGAAGGAATCGACATCCCCTGCAGGATAGCATAAAACGGAGTCCATAGGTAAGGGGCCCAGACAATAGGTTTGTTACGAAAAAGGTCACCAGCGATCTTATCTAAGCCTGGAGCCTTAGATGGAGTTACCCTGCTTAAGGCGTCTATCTCTTTCAAAGTAATTATGGGAGCGTCATAGCAAGTTAACTGGGAATGGGGACACTCGTGTGTGGCTAGCCCAACGTCACCCTCTGCCCTTATATATGGGGACTCGAAATGAATCTTCCAGACTTCTGCCCATATGCTCAGTTCTATTGCCCTTTTACTCTCTGAGCAGCCAGTGTTTACTAAATCCCAGAAGGTCCTCATGTCCCGCGTGTTCAGCGCACTTCTTAGCCTCACCCACTTGTCGCCTTCCCAACTTCTTTTTGCCAATTTAATGATGTTTTTATAAGCTGTCCTATTATCTTATATCGATGGCCTGTCTTTGGATTTAATGGCTGGGATAAGTGCTTGCTTGGCCTTGCGACAGTCATCACTGTACAAAGGTTGCCCGGAGAGTCCCTTCTCTCTTGTTCTTTTAATAGGGAAAAAGATATTTGCCATGGCAGATATTAGACCTTGGTGATTTTCAGCGATTTCTGGGAAGGCGCTAGGAGGATCAGGAGTTCTGCTAAGTTGATTTGCGGCCTGGAGAAATGGAATGGCAGTTTGATACAGGGAAGCTAGCTTTTCCTGGGATTGGCAAAGTACCCCCCATCTAACTCTCCTCCTGCAACTAGTCAGAATTATCCTAGAAGCGGATAGAGATTGGACTTCAGGTACGCTCTTGGGACATGGTGGAACTGTCTCAAGAATCCGGGCATTATGGTCACTATCGTGTCGGGGCACAATCTTAAAATCTATTACCCTGTGCCAAGATTTTGTATCCACCAAGATATAATCTAACATGGAGGCACATCCCGGTCTGCTGTAGGTATAATTTGCCGGGGAGTCAGATTTTGTGCGCCCGTTACACGCCCTGAGTGAGTGATTCAGTGTAAGGGTGTTCATCTGGAGTTCCAGTGGGGTCCATGCCCGGATTGGCAGGATATTAGGCTCTGGAATGGCCCAATGCTGGTCCTCCTCACTGGGGTTACCTGCATTCAGGTTCATACTGCCAAATGAAATCACCGCCAAGGACCACAAAAGTGTTATCGGGAATAGTAAGCAGGAAGGTTGTCAATTGGTCAAGAGTTGAAGACTCCTGGCCGTAACCGACTTGGCGAGAATAGACATTAATCAGGGTAATTCTGATTTTTGATGGCAAACTCAGAAGAACACAGTGTATCACAGGAGGATGTCTCTATTTGTTTTGCTGTGCACCCCAAGTGTGCAGCAACCCAGATACAAAGTCCCCCTGAGGGCATTCACCTTCCCCCATGAGTGGCTGCTAGGCTAAAGGTCGCATAGTCTAGTCTCTGTGTATCCACCCTAGCCCAGGTTTCCTGGAACATACAGATTTCATTTGGTT
Organism: Triturus cristatus; assembly: GCF_964204655.1. Classification (NCBI taxonomy): domain Eukaryota; kingdom Metazoa; phylum Chordata; class Amphibia; order Caudata; family Salamandridae; genus Triturus; species Triturus cristatus. The sequence continues at coordinate 989,082,395 of NC_140584.1, read as the reverse complement.
CGATAAATGCTCCCCACTCTGGATTATCCAGTTTGGAGGTAAGGCCAGTGATGTTCTATGATGGTACCTGGAGCTTAGGGGTGCCATTAATTCGCTGAGGGGGGCAGCTGGGCTCCTTCGCCGAGGGCCCTTAGCTATTCCCGACAGTGGAGTATTCAGCTGCAGGGCTTGCAGGTTCCAAGGTCGCCCACTGTTGTCCATTGGATACCTGTGTGGGCCTGGGGGGTAAAACCGATGTAAATCGAATATCAAGAGCCCCTTATACTCCCTTGCTTTGGACACTTCTTGGTCCATCAACCCCCTCTGTGTCCTGTCCAATTTCCTGTCTGGGATAAACAGGGCTCCATGAAGGCGCCCTCAGTTCTGTGGGACCCCCCTCCTTCTTGCCCCCCGCCCCCCCTCTTAGATTTTGGTTCCACTGTTGTTAGCTGTACTGGTTTTAGTCAGTCTACTCACTCTAGGGACGCAAATCTGTTTGTAAGGGGTACGTTAAAAAGTATTGGGCTTGGTTGGGCCTGTCCCACGATGGTCCTTTGCTTGATCTGCTGCGTGGATCCTGCCCGTGCACAAGCCACGATCTATTTTCAGACACAAGATCTGGTGGGTAAAAGTAGCCCAACAGGAGTGCGCTTATGCCACCTGCCTGCCTTTGTAGGTTGCAGTCTAGAAGGGACCTTACAACCCAAGTGTTTCTGAAATTGATCGCCATGCTATCAGCTGGTATATCTTTCGACCTCTGGCCTACCCATCCCACCCCTCGAGTGACCAGAATTTCTCCTGCATCTTTATACGAGAATTGAAGCTGGTTGGCCAGCCAAAAAATGCATTTGTTTTTCAGGTCGAAGTGAAATTCCTTCCGCCCCATACTTAATTCCGGTACTCCAGGAAGAATCATGACATATGGGGTGGAGTCTGTGGGGAGATTGATACATGGTAGGGCTGGTTTCACCTCTGGTGCTTCTGCTCGTGCATCTTGCCCCATTTGGACTCTATGATTCGATCCCAAGTGCTGTATTTCATCTCCAGCTGTTGGCATTTCTGGGTAGGATATATGCTTCTAACCAACCTCCTGTCCCCGTTTAGGACCCTGAGCACTATCCTTCACTGTTGACTTATTGGGAATGCTCACATCTCGATTTACATCCCCCTTGTTGATCTGAATTGGGAGTGACAGGCTCAAGTCAGTTACAGAAGTGTGATCGACCCTGGGATGGGTATACAAAGTTTGCAACACTTGCCGATGGGGGGATTCGCCCACCCTGTGATTTACTTCTGCCTTGTCCATATAAGTCTCCACCAAGGTTGTGAGCTTATCTACCTGGTTGATTAAGGTGTTGAGTTCATCCTTGATGATATTCCTTATTTGTGATTGAAGTTCCATCAAGTTTGACACCCAAGATGGTTGTTCTGTACACTCGGTTGAAGGTCCGCCTGGCACTCCCTTCCCAAAATCGCCATTCATTATGTGGTCCATGACGCCCTTCTTCTGTTTGGGCCCAGCCCTCATAGCAGGTTTAGTTTTCCCTTTTTTTTTCTGGGTTTGGGGGAGTGTCCTCTTTATGCACATCCGTTGTGGATGTATTGTGTATCAAAGCATGTGTCCTAGACTGTGCTTTGGAAGAATCGATGTCCGCAATTGACTGGGTAGGTTGCGGATCGGGGTTAGTCAAAATAAGGGCTAAGTCCAGTTTTAACGATAAGCACCTTTCGGTCAGTTCGATTTCAGTTGACACTGCCCCTATGGCCCTCTGAAGCATCTTGTCAATAGAAGTGGGCTGTTGGGGATTGCATGATTAGAGATTGTTTTTTTCCCTGCACAGACGTGCTTCCCCATTGTTGCTTAATATAGTTGAAGTTGGCAAAACTCCGCAGTCAGCCTGGTCGATGACTCTAGTTAGGAAAGGAGGAACCGAGATCCAACGTTAGACAGTACCTCAAACGCAGCAGACCCTAAGCCCAGAGCACGCAAGGCCTTAACCTCCCTTATGAACCAATTCTTGTTAATGGATGTCAGTCGTACTCCCAATCCTAAACACACTGACTACACCCACTATACCGGTTTACATAATACATGGACACGGATAGATTACTGGTTGGCTTCCCCAGACATATTCGGCTGGTGCAACTCCGTCCAAACACTCCCGCGTACGTATTCTGATCATTCCCTAGTAGTGCTCACCCTGAAGATCCCAGGACCAGAGGGCTTTGAGAGACTGTGGCGATTTCCAAATCGCACATTAGATGATGTCTTTGAACATGAAATTTGAGAGGCGATAGAAGAATATTTTGAAATTAATACAGGTTCTGTAGATTCTGCGGTGATGCTGTGGGAAGGCTTTAAAGCTTATTTGAGAGGAGTATGTATATCTAAGCATGCTGATGTACTGCGATACTTGCGTAAAACACTGGCACGAAAAGAAAGAGCTTGTGTCACTAGACGCCAGACAACTTCTAATGCCTAACCCTGAGACTAACAAGCAGAGACTGTCACTTCTAGTTGACTACAGAGACACGGCGGACATAGAGATCCTATATATAGAGAAATATCAAAGTGCCTTAGGCTACGGTGAGGGTGAACGCCCGGGAAGGGTATTGGTCTAGATGATCAGACCTCCCTATCAAAATGCTTATATAGCGCAATTACAAACAGATTCCGGACATAGGATTACGGACCCGATAGATATTCAGGGGGAATTTTTGATACAGATTAAGAAATTATACGCCTCAAAGGTGGGTTCAGACCAGACAGGACAGGAAGCCTATCTCTCTGAAGTGGCGCTTGTATACCTAGAAAGATACATGCAGGACTTCCTTGCGGTACCAATATCAGAAACTGACATTGATGAAGCCATTACAGATTTAAAATCCTCATCAGCTCCTGGCTTGAATGGCTTTACAGGAGCCTTTTATAGAGCCTTCTAAGATTTATTGATTCCGCAACTCTTGGAGGTCTATGCTGAGGCGTTAGAAAGGCAAATCTTACCCCCTCTTTGCGTGAAGTAGTGATTATCCTCCTCCCCAAACCTGGGAAAGATCCTCTGTTATGTGGGTCATATTGCCCGCTCTCCCTACTAAACCTAGATTACAAAATACTGGCTAAAGTTCTGTCCACTAGACTTTCCCTACTACTGGAATCCATAATATCACCGGCACAGTCTGGTTTCATTCCCCACCGCTCAACTACCTTCAATTTGTGTACCTTATTCAATACGCTACACAGGATAAACCCTGATATTCCAGCAGCTGCAATTCTGTTGGATACCGAAAAGGCATTCGATTCTCTGGAATGGCCTTTCATTATATCTATTATGCACCGTATGGGTATGCCGGCTGGGTTTGTGGCCACAACAGCCCTATTATATAGCCAACTCCCAGCTCCTGTTGCGATTGAACGGCACGTTAATGGCTCCCTTCACCCTTTCCCGAGGAACAAGACAGGGGTGCCCACTGTCACCCCTGTTATTCATTCTAGCTATGGACCCACTGATGCGCCATTTCCAAGAAAAGCACCTTCACAGGGGATTGCAATTCAATACAGGACCTCTGCTGGTATCACTATACGCAGATGATACAATACTGTATGTCCGCGACCTGCAGAATAACCTTGACCCTCTTAGAGAAATTCTGCGCTTTGGCACGTTCTCTGGACTGGGCATAAATTGGCATAAGTCTGTGATTTTTCCTCTTACGTCCAGTACGGCTAGATGGGATCTGAAATTCCCATTTGAATGGTGCACGGACTCTGTGAAGTATTTGGTAATACATATACACCTCAACACTGAACAAATTATTAGACTGAATTAAGGACATGCCATTTCTGCCCTGGAGACGCAAATAGATAAATGGCTCAAACTCCCTTTGTCACTGGCAGGCAGAGTGGCCCTTATTAAAATGGTTGTACTCCCTAAATTTTCATACGTATTTCATAATATTCTGATTCCCCTGCCGAATACTTTTTTTTCAACGTTACGTTCGCATCTAACACGACTGGCCTGGGGAAATGGGAATGCAAGGGTTAGATGGCAGATTGACACCCTGTGACAGGGGATATGATTTTCCAGACATGAAACTATATTATTTAGTGGCTCAGTGTAGCTTTGCTCAATCGTGGTATCACCCAGATGCCAGAATTCCCTATCTCCGTCTAGAATCAGATCTGGTCCGACCAGACCCATTGACATCTGTCTTACCTACAGGTTTTCCTAGGGATTCCAGGGATATACAACCAACATCTACGACCAGCTGGGCATGGGAAAAAATATGTTGCATCACCTGCACGTCTATCCTGTATTCCTTTGTGCTGCCTCTTCCGAACGCTAGGTGGTTTCCTATTACAGGGGAACCACTAATACAGCGCACATGCGCCAAATTTAATATTGCAACAATAGGAGATCTGTTTCCAGAAGGTCATGTTTTTGATCCAAGCGATGAATCTAGATTTCCTGAGACAACATTCATGGATAGATTTGTACTTATGAGAATACGTTCTGCATTGCGCGCTATCGCCCCTACTTTCCCGTTAGAACCTCCGTCGTTTTATCCACTAACCATGATAATAGGAAGTGAGAGAGGAATACACTTGATATCCAAACTCTACAAAGCATGTGCAGATATTATCACCAGTGACGGATGATAAAATACGTCACTGGTGGGAAGAGGATTAAGGATGCCCGATCTCGGATAAGCAGTGGTCTTATTGTTCAGTCACCAAAACATTCTCCCTCAACAGTTGCCATAAACCTATACATTTCAAGTTTTTTGCGTAGAACATACATAACTCCAGCTAGAGTCCACAGGATTGACCTATCTAGGTCCCATCACTGCCCGAAATGCAACGCCCCCGGTGCAGATTTCGCCCATTTTGCATGGACCTGCCCGCATGTATCCGCATTCTGGGTGCTAGTTCATAACATCACAAGTAAAATGGTGAATGTACAAATGATACCCCTACCTGAAATCGCTTTGTTAGGTTATGTGGCGCAATTTCCTCCAAAGATCCGTAGATTTGTCGCTTTATTAGCTAAAAGAGAAGTAGCCATACATTGGGGTGCAAAGAAAGCCCCTTCGGAAAAAGGGTGGCTGACTAGTCTAGCCTCTTGTTCCATGAATAGCGAGTTATATGCGGCAACAGCCCCTCCGGCCCCCCGACTTAAAGACATATGGGCCCCGCTTAGACATTACCTAAATGCGCAGCAAGCTGACCCTGCCACACAGCATGAACAAGATATTGTATCTACAGGTATTGGGTAAAATGTGACGACATGCATGCTGACCCCCTTTTGTGTGCACTGAACTGGTATTAATATCAGGTCATAGATTACGTATTGGAATGCATAGATACATGTGGTGGGAAATGTCATGGTGTAAACCATCGCTACTCAAAAATCGAGCGTGAGGCAGATATCGACATGATAGTAATTTAATTTTACTCTGCAGGTCCTACTCAAAATAACTGTTCTATATTGACCGTCCATGCAAACTATGTATGACATTTTTTTTTTGTGTAACTAGATATTTACTCATGTTTCATGGTAATGTTTGATAAACTGAAGACCATGCTAAATAAAGTTAAAAAAAAAAAAAAAAAAGGAAAAGGAGGAACCGGAACAAGGCCAAAACCACTAGAGGGCTGATCACAGGTAGGGGACCCGTTGAAGATTGGTAAGAGGAGCAAAAACAACTGCCAGGCCTCGCTCAAAATATGGCAAATAAAATGTATTGGCACCAATCTTAGGCTCCAGCAAAGGTGTATGATTCCATGGGTCTGTAGTTTCCAACTGGTTCACCTTTCGTGGGTGGCCCAGTCCAGCCTCCTTCGGGCTCTGACGGGCGCAGACGGGACGGCCCTCGGCCCGGGCACGCCCGCGCGCGTCCCACGCTGCGGGATCGATTTAAGCGCCCCCGGGTGCAGAACAGGGCTTGCTGAGGATTGGAGTCCCCTGTGGATGGCTTGGCTGCGGTGCGCGACTCCCCTGCTGTTGGAGCCGCAGGATCGATTTAAGCACCTCCGAGCGCACACACCAACGTCGGCGCCTCCGGGCGCAGAACAGGGCTTGCTGAGGATTGGCTTGGCTGCAGTGCGCGACTGATTAAATTATCATAAGCAATCAGTAAGTTGATCCAAAGTGTCGCAAAAAAATGTCTGTGACACCGTCACTCTGATGCTTCTTAGATTTGTATTTATTCGAAGTCTAATCTTTCAAGAAAAGTTAATCGTTTTTCAAATCTCAGTCGTATAGATCAGGCGTGGGTCACCTAAATTCCAATGGATTTCGGGTGTCAAGCCCACCCTTCTTCAGGGGAATCTGGGCGGTATTAGTTCTGTCTGTCGCTCAATGGCTGCAATACTAGTAAGTAAGATAGGATGTCTTCAATGAGACAGCCGGTATTTGAGCTTGATATTGCAAAATGTATCCTTGTAGAAAAGAAAGACCTTGGTAATCTTGCCAAAAGCAATTCTGTTTAATTAAGCACTATTACCACCACCGAGATGCAGTCACTTTGAAGCCCAACAGGCTACCACATTACAACATAAACGCCAAGTCGGAAGTCAAATTGGAAGCAGGTAAGTTTTAGGACTCTTCTAAAGATATAGTATTCACTGAAGCAATTCTGGAGGCGAATTAGCATTCCAAGGCTGAAAAACCAGTGCACTACAGCAAGGACCAGTATTGTGAAATAGTTTGATGTACCCTGCACACCAATTTGAACTTTCTTAATTGTTTTAAAATGCCATAATATTGATGACTTTATGGGGGAAAAACCCTTGATCTGAACTAGCCTTCCTTACCCAGCACCTCACCTATAAGAGGCTGGTGGTCCAGGCCTTTACTTCCAAAGTTAGCTCTTGCGTCTACTATAGCATGTGTTAGGGAATCTAGAAAGCTGTATTTCTTTGGGAAGAGGATTTTCTCTACCACCAGCCTTTCATTGTGGTCTGTGAACACCATATGCTTATTGGGCTGATACTACCAAAGTCTACAGGATTTGGGTTGAGCAAGTTCTGATTGTGTCTTGGAGGAGGCAGAGCCATACTCTCCCAGGCAATTGCTGATGGCAGAGACTCAGCAATGTTCACCATATGCTGCGGACTGGATATGACCGGCTCGCTAGGCAGAGCAATTACATTGTCTGTGGCACTCATACACCACGTTCAGCGGGGTTATGACCTACCTTTTATGGAATCCCTCCCCTTCCCCCCCCCCCCCCCCCCCCCCCTATCTACCATCCTCAGATTGCCTGACGGAGGACCACCTTTAACTCTTGCAACAGTCTCTCTTGGCTAAAGGAGCCAATAAGAGGGTGCCAACATCAGAAGTAGGCCATGGTTGCTATTCCCGCTACTGTCTGGTGCCAAAAAAGAAAGGAGGATTTTGTCCTATTATAGATCTGCACTCTCTCAACTACTTCCTGAAAAAATAAAAGTTCAGAATGCTCATTTTGGCTCATGCCCTGTCTGTCCTGGATTCTAGAGACTGGATGCTAGTGTTGAACTTGCAGGATGCTTATTTCCATATTCCTGTCTTGCCACCCCAAAGCCTTTGCCTTCGGTTCAGCGTGGGTTACACGCATTTCCAATTCGCTGCGCTCCCTTTCAGCTTTACCAGTGCCCCTCGAGTGTTCACAAAAATGATGGTTGTGGTGTCAGCCCACCTGCAGAGGTTAGGGGGGGGTCCCAGTCTTCCCCTACCACACTGACTAACTGCTGAAAGCAAGATTGACCCAGGCGGTCGTCACCCACCACCAGACTATAGCAAACCTCGTGCATTCACCAGGGTTCCTGATCAACATGCTAAAGTCGCACCGACTCCCTCTCAGATGCTCCTTTTTATCGAAGCTATTCTGGACACAGTACTATGGTGCGCCTATTCTCCCAAGTGGCAAGTCCAGGATATTCAGACTGTGATACCGATGTTTCAGCCTGGATTTCGGGGGAGACTGATTCTGAGGCTGCTGGGCCTCATATGCATCACTCTTGGGTTGAGAGGTGGAGCTCAGAGTGCTTTGGTCTCCGGCTCTACATCAACCTATTGGAGTTGAGTGATACGCTTGGCATTGAAAGCCTTCCTTCTGTCCATAGGAGGCTGGTTCAAATGTAGGTTGACAACACATCTGCCAGGTAGTACTGCAGTAAGCAGGGCTGGTTGGGGTCGTGGACCCTCTCGGGAGAGCTCTGGACATGGGTGGAATATCAGGAGATTTTCATGGCTGCACAACACCTAGCAGGATCTCTGAACGTCAGGGCGAATGAACTCAGCTATTGATGCCTCTGTGATCACAAATTGCATCTTCACACAGAGGTAGTGCAAGGTCTGTTCCGCAGCTGGGGAGAACCTTTAGATCTAATTGGGTACGGAGAGTATAGTATTCCAAATTCCTGAGCAGGAGTCTTGGTTTTCCGATCAGGTTGCCTTTTTGGTCGGATCTCCTGTCACAGCAGCACGGCAGGGTTCTGCATCCGAACCTGTGCACTCTCCAATTGTATGCGTGGAGATTGAGTTGTGACAGCTGAGAGTTTTCGATCTACCTCCGGAAGTATGTGATGTCATCTTAGTAGCCAGGCGTCCCTTGACAAAGACTGTATACACTTGCCAATGGGACAAATTTGTGGTTTGGTGTTCAGCCAAATTGATTGATCCTCTGTCTGCACCCTTATCCAAAATGATTTTGTTTGAATTGTCACTCGCCGGCAGGTCCTTGCTTTGGGCACAGTTAAAAAGTACCTTTCAGCCATCTCTGCTTTCTTGCAATTGCGTGATAAACCTTCCCTGTTCAACTCGCCCATTGTGACATGTTTCCTGAAAGGTTTAAATGTTTACAACACATGTTCTCTTTCCCCTCCCACATGCACTGTTCATTATGCCCCAATAAGATCTTAATGTATTCCTTTCGAGCCATTTCATATCTTTACTCTGATTGCTGATTATCGAAACAGTTTTTCTAGTGGCTATTACATCTGCCGGAGGGCTGACCTTCCTTTTTCCACCTCAGCCTTCCAAGGGAGATGAAATTCCACTACCTGAATTGAAAAATAGCTTTCTATTTTGATCCTACAAAACTCATCGTAAGGACAATCAACTTTTTGTTGGGTTTGCTGGAACAAAGAAAGCGAATGTAGTGCATAAAAGAACCATCTACAGATGGATTGTACGCTGCATCAAAATCTGCTGCCCACAAGAAGCAACCCCTTGAGGGCTCACCCCATCGGAGTCAAAGCTGCGACCACTGCACTAGCTCACCAGTCCCAATCCTGGACATCTATCAGGCAGCCACATGGGCATCACTGCACACATTTATCAAACACTACTCTCTCGACAGTCTGATCTGGCATAATGGGCATTTTGCCCGTTCAGTCCTCCAAGTCTTTCTAGTCTAACCAGTTCTCAGACCCACCTCTGGTGAAGTATTGCTTGGGTATCTATTCTAAGGTAAGGAATCTGCAGCTAGAATTCTATCAGATGAACAAGTTAGTTACATTCGGTAACACCTAATCCGTTAGAGACTCTATCTAGCTGCAAATTCCTTACTGACCCTCCATGCTTCCCGTTCTGCAAACCTTGATTTCCATTTCAAGAGGTCCTTGAAGACCTCACTTTGGCACACTGTTCGCAATACCTCAGTATGGCTCTGTTTCTGGCACGGAAAGTTGTCACGAAACTGAGGTCGGCATGCTGGGGTGGCACCCGTAAAGGCACCGCGCAAGTCACTTCCGGCTCCTATGACGCCGACTCAGAGCTGATCGACGCAAGGCACCGCACCTCAGACATGGAAATACCTCCCTCAACACATCAAAGCCTCCTCCTCACTTATTGAGTTACGCATGAAACTGACGGCCTAGCTCTTCATATAAGCACCTTGGGACCCCACACCTGCACACATTACCCAAGGGCCTGGATACCCCCTCGGGTAATTAGTGCACTATACAAGTCAACATAACACAACACCTACCGGCTTGCAAGGGGGCTGCTCAGAAAAGTTTCCGGATCCATTCTGATGCCTGGGGAATATTGTGAAATGAAATGAAATGGAATGAATGAATGAAATGAAATGAATGAATGAAATGAAATGAAAAAAATATTTAATAAAGCGCACTGCTACCAAGCGGCTTCCTGGCGCTGGGGACCTGGTCAGAGCTCACAGAGGGGATCCGGGGAACCTATGAAGAAAAGGCCTGAGTGAAAAGAAAAGTTTTGAGGGCTTTTCGAAAGTGGGTGTAAATGGGGATGGAACGAATATGGAGTGGAAGGCTGTTCCAGAACTGGGGGGCCAAGACGGAGAGACGAGTGCCACCAGTTCTGGATTTGCGGAAACGGGGGACGCGCAAAAGAGAGAGAGAAGAACGACGGAGGGTTCGACTAGGGACGTGGGATGAAATAAGGGAGGTGATGTAGGCAGGGGCAGAACGGGAATAAGCTCGAAAGGCAAAACAGGCTAATTTGAAAAGAGATCTGAAGCAGATAGGAAGCTAGTGAAGAGATTTAAGGACAGAAGTAATGTGCGAGGATTTGGGAAGGGTGAAAATGAGGCGGGCAGCTTGATTTTGAATGGCCTGTAAGCGTCGAGACTCGTAGGCAGGGATGCCCACGTACAGGCCATTCCCATAGTCGAGGCGAGAGATGACTAAAGCCAGGACTATGGTTTTGAGTGCATCAGTGGTGAAAAAGCGTGAGATTTTCCGGATGAGACGGAGGGAAAGAAAGCAGGAAGACACAACAGAGCCAATCTGACTATGCATTGTTAAGTCAGAACTTACTTTGATGCCGAGGGTGCGAACAGAAGAGGAAGGCGTAGGAGGGGGACCAAAAGAGAGGGGCCAGTGTGCTGGGGACCAAGGGTTAGATAAACCACCCGTGAGGACAAGTTCCATCTTATCAGGGTTGAGCTTAAGATGGTTAGCGCTCATCCACTCGGAGATGAAGATTAAGGTGGAACTGAACTTAGGAAGAGAGTCAGGAGAGGAGGAAAGATCAAAGACGAGCTGGAGGTCATCTGCGTAATTATACACAGAGACCCCCAGCTCAAGAAGAGAGGTGACAAGGGGACAGATGTAAAGATTGAAAAGAAGGGGGGAAAGAGAAGAACCCTGAGGAACACCACAGGTGACTGGACGGGGGGGGGGCAGAAAAGCCGGAGAGATGAACCGCCTGGGACCTATCCCGAAGGAAGGATGCCAGCCAGGAGAAGGCCGCACCCCGAATGCCCGCTGCGCTGACACGGGCGAGAAGAATGGAATGGTCAACCGTGTCAAACGCAGCGGACCGATCGAGAAGGACCAAGGCTTGGGGGAGGTTGGAATCTGCCTTCCCCTTAAGTTCATCCAGAACCGCGAGAACCACTGCCTCCGTTGAGTGACCTGAGCGAAAGCCCGCCTGGTGGGAAGCGAGAAGGCCATTATCCTCGATATACGAGGAGAGGCAAGAGGTGACATGGGTCTCGAGGATCTTAGCTAAATAGGGTAGAAGGGAGATGGGTCGGAAATGGGCAGGGAGGGAAGGATCCAGACCGGGTTTTTTTAGAATGGGGAGAACAACGGCGGATTTAAATGATAGAGGGACAGAACCAGAGGCCAAAGAAGAATTTGTAAAGTGAGCGGGGGAACAGGAGAGTTGGTGAAAAGAGTTTTTAGAATGCGTGCCGGGGCACAATCTGCAGGGGAACCCGATTTAACTTTGAGCAAATAGTTGCAGAATAGATCAGGAGAAATAGGGGGGAAAGTGGCAAGGGAAGAAGGCGGGGAAATGACAAAGCACCTAGAAGTGGGTTGGGGCACAGTCGGAATGTTAGCTTTAATTCTCACGATCTTGTCTATAAAAAAGTCATTGAGTGACAAACAGAGGGACTGAGATGGGACCAAACCAAGGGAAGAGCGATCAGAGGTGGCAAGATTGTGAACCAGGGAAAAAATTTCACGTGATTTATTTGCAGAAAGAGCTACTTTCTCGGTGAAATAGGAGGTTTTGGCCACTAGGATAGCTTGTTTATAATCGGTGAGGAGTGATTTATATTTAGCGCGCAAGGAGGGAGAGTACTGTCGTCTCCAGAGACGTTCCGACCGCCTGAGGTAGAGTTTTAAAGCATTAAGCTCTGGAGAAAACCATTTATGCGCATCGTAAGGGCGAACCGCCTTGATCTTTTTTAGCGGGGCCACACGATCACACGAAGAGGAAAGCCATGTACTGATGGCATTGGCCTGGGACTCAAGGGAAAGGTTGGTAAGATCAGGAGCGGAGAAAGCCAAAGAACGTGAAAGGGAATCAAGGTCGGTCTGATTCCAATTACGGACAAGAAGATTTTTGGGAAAAGAGTGCTTGTCCACCACACCCAAGTGAATAGAAAAGGAAATATGGTGATCCGACCAAACACAGGGGGAAATAGAGGGAGGTGAGGCAAGGGGGCAAGAAGACCAGATTTGATCAAGGATATGACCTTGAACATGGGTAGAAGCTGTGACATAGGAAGTGAGATTCAAGCAGTGGAGAGTGGCAGAAAAGTCTTTAGAAGGGAAATCCTCCTTAGGATCTCCTGGCCAGAAGTTGAAATCTCCGAGAAATAAAACGGAGGAGTTATTAACCACCAAGGTGGCTAGAAGATCCTGAATGGAGGCTACGAAAGAAGGCATCGATTGAGGGGGACGATAAACAAGGACAACAGTAAGAGGAGAGGGAAGATTAAGGGAACGGGCCACAAGGAAGTCCACGTTGGATATGAGGGAGTGAGGGAGGAGTTGAAATTTGAGTGCCGACCGAACGATCATCGCCACCCCTCCACCGGCCCTGCCATCCGAGCGATCAGCTCGGAGGGCATAGTAGGTGTCGGGGAGGATGGCTAAAAGATCAGGGAGAGAGTCGGCAGAGAACCAAGTTTCAGTCAGAAATAAAAAGTCAGGAGAGTCAGTGGTCAGAAGGTTAAAGAGTGCTGTCTGATGTTTAACTGCAGACCGGGTATTAAGTAGGCCGAAGCCACAGTAGGGACAGGGGGAGGACGAGAAACCGGAGATGATATAGTAGAACAAAAGGAAGAATTGACAGAAGTTGGTATCGGATAAGGCAAAGGAGAGGAAAGAATACCAAGTGAGTGTAGATGATGTAAGGGAACAGGGGGGGGGGAAAGAAAAGACAGCGCTATCAGTTGAGCAGGGGAATAGACCAAGTGAGAAGCAGGGTGTGTGGCCCCTGGTTCCGGCCCGTCGCGGACGGGCGCAGACGGGCTTTACTTAGGCGCAACTTCGGCGCGCCTTTGTCGCGCCCGCTGCGCTCGTCCGCTGCGCTGCCGGAAGACAGGAGCCGTTATATAGGGACAACACATGAGAAAGGAGGGTCAAGGGGGCGTGGCAGGGGGTGGAGGAGCCAAAGAGCTGCAGCGCCGAGGCCAGACCCGCCCAAGATGGAGGAGCCGCCCGTCCCCCTCCGAGAGTCAGGCGAGTAGGGGGCGATCAGCGGAGGCGGTCTGGTCGCGTGCAGGAGAGAGGGCAACCAGGGAGGATCAGGGCGCCGGATCCGAGGCGCTTTAAGGCAGGGCAGTGCAGGTAGGCGGCAGGTTAAAAGTCAAAAGCACTTAATAAAAGTAGCGTTGCTCCCGGAGAAGCCTCGGGAGATCTGACAGCATCTGCAACTAGGTAGTCTGTACCAGTTTAGGTATTACCCAAGGTAAGCGACTTGTTCTTTTCTTTTTGGACGTAAAAGTATTCCCGTCAGTGGCTTTTAAATAAGCTTCAGAAGCTTATGCCTCTTATCAGCTCAAAGGGGGAATACCAGGGGTGACGAGCTGAGAAGGTGACCCAATTCTCTCCATAAGCACATAGGGTGAATTGCTGGCCAAAAGGAAAATACAGGTAAAAGCAATTGCCAGAATGCTCACCCATGTAGATGAAGGTTGCACTGTGAGCCGAACATACATATTACTAGGTGTTCCTGTGATCAGTTGGTATGGCAAACATGCAACATATAAACCCCCAGGACTAAAAACAACAAATGTGCACTCAAGATGGTGCCCATCCAACAATCTTTTTATAGCAGATGGGCCTCTCGATGTATTTAATGGTGTCCGACTAGACCGGGTCTAGCGTTTCTTCTCACAGGGATGTTTGTATAGAAATTAAGCCTTGCAGCAACATTGTACAGATGCTTTCACTGCGACAGGCATCAACGTCGGGTTGCTCTCCGATTCTAGATAAAATGCCGTTTATATGTGTACTCTCAGCCATGGCCGGACTGGCCATAGCGGGCATCAGCCATTTTCCCAGGAGGCTGGAAAGGTGGGGGTCATTTTGTAGCAGTGAGGGACGGTTTTGTTACAGGGGGGGCGGTTTTGCGGCAGTGCTGCAATATTGGCCCCCTACTAACAAAAGCAGCAGTGCTTCACACCTGCAAACACCCACCCCTAAGACCAGCCCCCCTGCTGGTAGCCCAGAGAAGCCACATTCCGAAAACCTCCCTGCAGCGACTGATCCACCGCTGGCGGGACGACGCTCTAGAAGGTGCATAATAACACGCCTCTCAACCGGTCTATAGTACTGCACCGGGAAGAAACATGAATGGGAACACTGGGTGTCGATCATCGCCACTAATAAGAAGAGACCAAGTGTTCATCAACTTTATTCTTCCCAACGAGCATGTAGCATTCTATTTGTAGTCAAATGTTGCTTTACTGGGTTGTACTGACGCACGGGGTGCATGACTCCCTCTGGTCATGCTGCTCACCCCTCGTTCATGTTTGTTTCTGGTTCACATGCATTGTTTTCCTTTCGGCCGCGATCTAGTATTATTCTCGTGATGCCTGTTCTCAACTGGTGCTTGTTGGAAGGACCACCACAAAGTCTCTGTCCCCAGGGTTTGATGTCCTGGCTTTGCTACATCTATTACGTTGCTGGGGAGGGTGGCTTCGAGGGAATTGGGACTTTTTGTTGAGAAGGAACGGAGATAGTGCAGTGCAAGAGGGGCACCTTTCTTACAGTGCATGGTGCAGTGGCATTCAGAGCGCTTTTATGTTGTTGGCACAGAAGCTAGTAGTTTTTCCTCGTTCTCCAAACAAGAGTAACATTTATTCAGATTATGGCAAAACTGCAATTGTGAACACACTTTAATTTTTTTGCAGTGGATAAAAACGGCGATGTCTGTATTTCTATTCTCCATGAGCCTGGTGAGGATAAGTATGGCTATGAAAAACCCGAGGAGCGTTGGCTTCCCATACATACAGTTGAAACCATAATGATTAGTGTAATTTCAATGCTGGCGGATCCCAATGGTGACTCACCGGCAAATGTTGATGCAGCGGTAAGTGTGGTCTTAAATATTCTATGTACATCTTTTTGATTATACTTGATTGTTGCCAATTGTGCTTCTCAATCGAATCATAAAGTCAATGGGGGAACACTCTTCTCATAATCTCACTCAAACTACCCACCAGAGAGAGACTTTTATGCAAATGTAACGTGGTGCTTCTTTAAAACTAGCCATGCTAGTTCTGCTATAGAACTTTGAGCAAACTGCTTTGCGAAATAAATAAAAATGCATTTCATTCTGAAAAATGTTTCACCTAATAAAACCTCCATAGGTAGCATATACAAGCAGGTCCACCTCTTGGTAACCTATTTAGAAACCATTTTAGTATCATATACAACATTCATTCTTCATATATTTAATTAAAACCATGGTGAAGTTTTCTTATGCCCCCATCCACCGCTCCCTTTGCAGCAGTTAGTATGATTTTTCTTGCTTTTAAGTAGGGCGAAAAACGTGTGTTGTCTTTGTCTTGCACTGTCATGCTATGCATCTGTATTGCAATGCTAAAGAAATATTGTAACTTTACAGAAAGAATGGCGGGAAGATCGAAATGGAGAATTCAAAAGAAAAGTTGCACGTTGTGTAAGAAAAAGCCAAGAATCTGCATTCGAGTGACCATAATTAAGCAGTTAGTAGCTTCACTTTTTCAGGGTAAGAGCTAATGTTAAATATGATTAGACGTAAAACATTATTTAATTGCTGTTGACCTTATTTTGGTACGAAACGGAAAGAAATGGAGGCCTAATCTCATATTTCTGCTCTGCCCTTACCTTTTTCATATCTGATTTGAACTCTATAAAGAGTTTTAAAGTTCACTATTCTACGCACAGCATTTTCACAATTCCTGAAGTATTTTTTTTTCTGGTACAGTTCGCGTGATTTGAATTGATTTCAGTTTTTGGTTAGTATTCCTTCTACGCACTTTGGACGTGTATTTTACAACAAATAAACCCTAAAGCCAAGGACTGGATAAGGCTCTGTACAGAAGCCTCCATCTTCTGTTAAAGGAGCCTAACACATCATTTACATTCGTCACAACCAATGGCAGCTTAATCATTCTTTCAATTGTTATATTGCTAGTCTGCTTTAAATTGTTTTTGCAGCCATTTTGAATTGGTTGTAGATATGTGATCTAGCACATTTACTAGAATTTGAATTATTGTGATCTCAAGTAACTGTTGTCTTCAATATGAGGAATGAATTGCAGTTCTGAAATGGCCAACAGTTAATCAAGGAGTCCACAATCACTATTAATACTCACAATCCCGAAGATATTTCCATAGCAGTAGGTGGCCATTAGTCTGCTTCTTCAAGCTCTGAAAAGCCTTTTGATGCAGCTACATTATAATCCTCATCACCACTCTATCCGCAGTATGCCACTCACTAATGTAGCATAGTCTACAAAACATTTTCCCAATAAGATCACCTGTGGGATATACCGTGCACTCTTACGAGCGCAGTCCTGCAGTTGGAATCCTTTTTGTATATACCTCGTGCCAAACACTGTGTCTCCCTGAAGTTATGCACTCCGTCAGTTAGTAAGAGTTGGTAATCTATAAGACAGGCTGTCATGAGCTCCAGACTGTAATTTGTATTGCAGTGCTTGAGGGTTAAAGTGACGCCATACATCTATTAGTCGATTAGCTGAAAAAAAGTGAGCTAATACAGAGCGGTCCCGAGGGGGAGTGGGGTCAAGGAGGGGGTAGTCTATCTCCTTGGCCGTTCAATGTCCTGTTCAGGTCTCCACCTATCAGGAGAGCTCTGATTGGGAGGTCAGTTAGAGCGGTTTTCTGAATTGCCAGGGGAGCGTAAGCTGATAGCAGATTTACAGTCTTCACTTACCATGTTCCCGTTACTGCTGAAAATCTGCCCTGTGTCTCGACCCAGTTCTTATTTACTATGTAGGGGAAGCATTGTAAATGAGTATACCTGTCCCTCTGGATCGTGAACTGAACCCTGCTTGTGTGATTAGTTTGTAACCCCATCTGTCCAGGGCCTTGTAAGTATTGCCCACCAGGTGTGTTTCCTGTAATAGTACATCATCTGGTGCTTGCCGTTTTATAAATTGAAGCACTATCCCTCTCTTGAGTTTGTCTCCTAACCCGTAGACGTTCCAGGATAGGATTCGGAGCGTAGCTTCCGCTTTGTTGTTCATCATGGGAGGTATATCAGTTGCTATGTACTTTCTGGTCTCTGTGGCCTTCTGCCCGTGCAATGGGTGTGTTGTGTCCCTTTCCCACTCGTGGGTATAATCTCTGCTCAGGGTTGAATACGCCTGTTTGGGTTGTGTGGTGTGGAGTGTGTATAGGAATGTGTGTGTCACCTTCCCTTGCTGTCCTGATGACGGAACCAATACTAACTTTAAAACTTTCCCCTCTAACGTGAACTACCTCATCCCCCCCACCCTGCCTCTCCCTGCATGACCGTATGTAAACTGCCTGCCTCCCCAACATTGCAGAGTGCCCATCCCCCTAAGAATTCAGGGGACTGTGACTCCACTGGTTCCACCCCTTCACCCCGTAAGTAACAAACTTGAAACATATGCAGTTTATATATAATCGGACACTCCTTTAGGTCTGCTGCCATCATTAGTTCATCTTCCCTGTTACCTCTATTGGGGAGGCCTCCATCTCAGGGAATTATAGAAAATAAGATCACATTTCTGGACTTGGCATTCTGACATTGTTCTTTAGGCTGGTTGGCTGTCTTTACACTCTTTACCCAGCAGTTTCTCATGCCGACTTGCCCATGGCGTCTCGGGGGCTATTGTGGGATATGTCTGTTTCATCCTTGACGGAGTTCAGGTCTCTTGTTGGTGTGAGATTTGCTAGTTTCTGGCAACTCCAGGTCTGTTTTGCGCGTCTTCCATTAGTTGCCGGGTGTCCAACTTTTCGCCACCCTTCCAGACATTCCCTAGCTTCAGGGTTGGTAAAAAAAAAAAACATGTTTTGATTTCCTTTTCTACCCTCGGTTTGGCTGGAAATATCATGGCCTATTTGAGTTCTTTTTCCTCTGAGAGCCCGCTTGACTTCTAAAAAGCTGCGTCTTTGTACTTTTAGTATGAAGTCAGGGAAGAACATTATGGTATTCATGTGTGACAGGTGGCGCCATTTGGAAGTTTGCAAGATGACCTCTCTGTCCCTGAAGTAGAAAACTTGAGATAGTATCAGTCGGGGTGGGGGGGGGGGGGATCTCCGGGTTTCCACCTCCCCCCCCCCCTCCCCCCCCCGCCCCTTCCCCGGGTACTCTGTGGGCACTTTCATGGAAAAGTAGTTTGAGAGGCCTCGTGGCTGTAGATCTTTCAGGACTATATCTTCCCCAAAGAGATGTGACGCTGGCCCCTCTGCGCGTTCGGGTACTCCTGTAAAACGTATATTATTTAGTCGCAACCTGCCTTTATAGTCATCCAGCTGGACTTCCAAGAGTTCACCTTTGGTTTGCAGGTCTTTGACTTGCTGTTTTAAGTGGGCAGTGTCATTTGACAAGGAGCGTGTTGCATCTTCCACGTCTTTGACCCTGGTGGCCATTTTCCGCTGCTCTGCCCTGACCAGGAAGACTTCGGTAGTAACTGAGTCCTGTTTTGTCTCAAGAGAGATGCGTACATTGTTTGTAGCCGACATGATGTAGTGCGGGGTAAGATTCTCGTGCTCTGCAGGTGCTTGAGTCTGTGATTGAGATGCGGCCATTGGGTTCTTTTGCATCACCGCGCCCTTTTGCCTTTCTAACTTATCTAGCTTAGTCTGGAGTGAGGTGCGGTCCGGTTTTCCCACCTGTCATGGCCCGGTTTTGGTGGAGACCGACTGCAGAGTCTATGTGGGGCACTCAATTGGTCGGGTACTCCCTGCCGCCTGCTCTGGGGTGAGAAGCCCTTTCCAGCCTGTTGGGTTTTCCCAAGCATGGTGTCATCCTCACCGATCAGAATCTCCCTCTGGGTGGTACTCAAGCCGTGGTTTTTGGAGGGCCAAGGTAGGTTATGCGCTGGGTAGCACTTTGCTTCGCTGTTTTGCCAGTTATGTTATGTTATACTTTATTTGTAAAGCGCACGTACCCTAGATTGGTTTCATGGCGCTACTCTAAGGGTGCCTGGTCCTGAGATGTTACTCGTATGCCTGTCTAAATAGCCATGTCTTTAGGAGCCTTGGAAAACCCATGAGGTCTGTGCAGGATGTGATTTCTAGAGGCAGGGAGTTCCAGTATCTGGGGCCTAGTATGGCGAACATTGTTCCACCAAAACGTTTGTTTGAAGGAAGGTATAGTCAGGAAATGCATATGGGCAGATCGCAGGTTGTGGGTCTGAGTGTATCTTTCAATGAGACTGTCTATGAATTTGGGGTCTCTACCATTCAGGGACTTAAAGATAATGCATCCCACCTTAAAGGCGCATCAGAGTTATGGGGAGCCAGTGCTGCTTCCTCAGAAGAGGAGTGACCTGTTGACGCCTGTTTTCCTGAAGAATCACTCTAGCTGCCTGATTCTGTACCAGTTGAAGACGGTGGGTGAGATAAGCGGGAATGCCACAGTATAGACAATTGGCGTAATCTATATGGGATATCACCATAGCAAGGACTGCCTGTATTTTTGCTTCCTGTGTAAGGAACCTACTAATTTTCCTTATTTTTCTCAGCTGGGAAAAGCAAATTGAGATTACGGATCGTATTTGAGTTTTCATTATGAGGTCATAATTAATTATGACCCCCAGTGTTTTGGCAGATATAGAAGGAGTAGGGGGCTGTCCCAGCTCTTTCTCTCAGAACCGGGGACTCCAAGGGTTTAAAGGACCTCCTGTAAGAATCGCTTCTGTCTTATCTGGATTTAACTTCAGATGGTCCGCGAAGTCGCGGATGAACAGCATCGTAGTCTGGAATTCATAGACTGATGTAGGAGAGTTACTGATGGAGAACACCAGTTGGAAATCGTCTGCGTAATTAAAGGTGTGAACTTTACTTTCTTTCAGGCCGTGGATCAGAGGGAGAAGGTATAAGTTGAACAAGTGAGGGGTAAGTGAGGAGCCCTGAGGAACACCGCATGTAGTTCTCATCTTGGGGGTTGAGAACTGGACTAGGCGAACCGCCTGAAATCTGTTTCCTAGAAAGGAACGAATCCATTCAAGGGCTGAGCCTTGAATTCCTGCTTCCTTGACATGGTCGACCAGGATATTATGGTCGACCGTGTCAAATGCCGCGGAAAGGTCCAGCAGCACCAGGGCCTACGGAGAGCCCCGATCAGCCTTCTCCCGAAGGGTGTCCAATACTGTCAGTATAACTGACTCCCTGGAGTGAGCTGGGCGGAACCCTGCTTGATGTGCGTCAAGATAATTGGACTGCTCCAGAAAGGCAGAGAGACTTCTGTCCACATGGGCTTCGAGTAGTTTGGCCAGGTAAGGTAACCATGAGATAGGGCGGTAGTTAGTTAGAATTTTAGGGTCTGCTCCTGGCTTCTTCAGGAGGGGATGACGGTAGCCTCCTTAAAGGTGTCGGGTACATAACCCTGGGACAATGACTCGTTTAAAAGGGACATAGCTGGACTCGGGAGAGCAGTAAAGGCTTCCCTTAGGATCCAAGGGGGACAGCTGGTGTTTAGGAAGTTCCAGAATTGTCACTGCCTTCCAGACCCTGATGCAGGCCCGCCACTATTTTTATTGGCCGAAAAGCCACCTCTCGCTGGAATGATTTGTACAGCTAGGAGAAAGCGGCTGCTCCACATGTCTCCAATGGGCCTCGGATGCCCACGGCGCATCAGCCGCCGAAGCATAGGCTCCAGTCGTACACCACTAGGGCCCACCAGGGCCGCCCCTCACTCCCAGCCAGGCACTCAGCGGCGCTCTGTTGACAGTCACTCACCGCTCACAGGGGAGCCTCCCCAGGCAGTCCGCGTCATCTCAGTTCTCTCCTCACCCCAGCCCTCTATCGGACGCAGATGTATGGTTCTAGCGCCACCATGTCATATCGCTGCTGGGTCGCCTCACCGTCTCCGCCCAGTAGGAGAATTCATGGGAGCCAGTACTCCTTACTTCAGGGCTGCTCTGTGGATCTTACTCCGTACACCGCAGTCTCGATCTTGTTCACGCTACGTCTTTATTGGTGTCAGGTGCCTGCCTCCGGCTGTTCAATTCTGGGCATTTCAGTCATTATCTGCTACGATCGCAGGCCGCCCACCCGCTGTCCCTCTGCAGGCCAGGAAGCTGCCATCTTTCAGCTTCGCTCCAGGCTCAGGCTTTGGGCTTAACACATCTGCGCCATATCACTCGTTGAGCTACGGTTTGGGAGCGCTGCAGATGGGAGCCGATTTTCAGTAAGTCTGTTGCTCCTTATTACAGATTGTGTAGCGTATAGCGTGCAGTGACGGGTGTGGTTAACAGGAGCCCCGCTAGTGTGCGGCCATCTACATCAGCAGTTGGCCACGCTCCTTTCAAATGTGCTCAGTTTTGCAGACTAACGTATCCTTTTTTGCATGAATTTACATCCAGTAGTGCTTGTCATCTTCATAGTATGCTTCTGCTTTTATCTTATTTGTCATCCCTTGGGACACTTCTGTGTACCAATTCCCCGTTGCTTGCCTTTTGGTCAATTCACATTTTGAATGCCTATGCCACTATTGGTAATATCTGGTGAGGCATTATCTGGGATTTTCGTTGTGTATGTTTGAAGTATGGTGTATATCATCTGTAGTGTTTCACTTATCTAAAGTATGATTTTTGTAAAATCTTATGTCTCCTACCCCTTGATCCTGAAGCATATACTCTTAAGAGGTCAGAGATTTCTTTGAGTACAGACCTGACCTCTCTTCAAGGTCTTTTCTCTTAATGTAAGCTATAGTAAACTCAAATTTAATAATAAAATTTTTCTTTAATGGAGCATTTAGAAAGGTACCAAGCATTTAACTTTGTATGGTTGGGGAAGGAGTTATCTAGAGTATCGGGCTTAACTCCTCGTGGCATTTTTGTGGAAGGGAAACTGCCCAAAACTCGACAAACTGTCTCAGCCTCTTCTCAATAGGAAATCCGGCACCACTACAACATATTAGGAGACCTATGTCTACCCCTTCTATAGATAACCAATAAGATATCCCATTTCAGTGGCTGGACATACACCCAAGACCATAAAGTCTGAAAGCACGCCATGCAAGATATAAAATAGGCTGTACATAAACAAATATTGCAATTACCATTTGTCAGTAGTCAAGAATGTAGTTGTCTGCTACATCTTGTCAGCTTTTTTCAGTATCCTCTTTAACAAACATATCTGGCGTTCAAACCAAGAGTATAAAATCCCTTGTGATTCTATCTTTAAAATGTATACCCTCAGAGCAACAGTTTCAGATTTGGTAGAGTTAACTTTAAAGCTTGCCTCTTACAATAAATCCCCTCCTGATTCTGTAGTAATGTTACACGGAGGTAAACACAGAAGTGATGGATGTAATGCTTCCAAAGATCTTAGACCCTCGCAATCACTTGATGCCACATTCCAGTCCATCATTTTTGCCCCATAGTGTCATTTCAGACTGAGACTAGTCCTATTAGCCTTAGCCCTGCTCTGCTAGCAATAGGCTATCCTAAAATGCCAAAACCTTCTTAAACTTTTTAACCTTCAGTGCACTCACCTGCAGCTCAGGCCCTCAATTATAAGGGGAGAAAATAATAGATATTATTGCCTGCAGATGTGAGAAATTTTACTTTTATGCCAAATGGTTTAGATATTTAGCAAGGGACGTTATCTCAGACTTGTGGACAACTGGAAGGGTGTTTATATGAACAGCATAGCAATACAGAGAATTCTCGGTTAAGGTCATGATAGGATGATACTTAACTGCAGATAAGCTACTACAAAAGTTTCCAGAGACAGCAGACACCGATGTTAAGGAGTTTTGGGAGAAGCATAGGACTTTTCATATATTGTGGCAATTGCCTCAGCCTGGCAGCATATCAGAAGGACCATATAGCTGCTATGAAAAAAATAATGGCATTTCCTGTTCTGCTAGTCCAAGCATGACCATTCTGGGTCTGAAGCTGAAAATATGGGAAGACTTCAATAGGCAACAGAAATTGGTTAGTAACAGTTCTGCGTTGGGTTTTAAATAAACAGGAAAAAATGGCGCTCTAAGCAGTAAGCAATGGGGTAGGAAAGTCCGAAATGGATATGGTGCTAACCAGGTCAGGGGGAACCCAATAACCCCTGAAAGTGAGGGCATGGACCAGCACTGTATAAATTAAACCAAGTCCTGGGCACACATTAAGGTTAAAGCACATGAGTATCAATCAACTTCAATCGTATTGTAGGCAAAATAATCACAAAAGGTCGACACCAGTGGATACTTTTTCTGTTTTGTATTAGCGAAATTCTTCAGATAGTAACATCATAGGAAAAACCCGCTGACACGTGTTTTGTCACTAGGGTATTCACTCAGCGCTGAGTTACGATAAAGGCGCAGATTCGCTGGACCGGTGATGATTCCAACCCAGTCTGAACAGGTACCAAGTGAAAATAAGTGAGTGCGCGGCGTGCCAATGAAAAGGCAGGCGGGGGCAGGACGGGTAGGTCTCTTGCCTGTGGAGACCGGATCAAG
Organism: Triturus cristatus; assembly: GCF_964204655.1. Lineage (NCBI taxonomy): Eukaryota > Metazoa > Chordata > Amphibia > Caudata > Salamandridae > Triturus > Triturus cristatus. The sequence continues at coordinate 989,058,552 of NC_140584.1, read as the reverse complement.
TTCGGGCGGGCGGGCACGTCTGTCCTATAACAATCCGACGTGTGTCATGCATAGATGTTGAGCCTGGAGTCCGTCTCTCTTTCGGAAAGAGTAAAAACCCTACTGACGAAACGCGCGTCGGCTGGTTTTTCCTATGATGTTACTATCTGAAGAATTTGGCTAATACAAACAGAAAAAGTATCCACTGGTGTCGACCTTTTGTGATTATTTTGCCTACAATATGATTGAAGTTGATTGATACTCATGTGCTTTAACCTTAATGTGTGCCCAGGACTTGGTTTAAGAAATTGGTTAGTCATTGGGAGCTATTGGACACAAACCCCTAGCTCACCCTTGAGTATGTGGTGCTGAAAGGTATGTGAAATTTTGGCCATAAAACTGTGGCCAACAATAACTTTCTGGGCATAAGTCTCTTTGCGCTTTACGATTCATGGGTAAGGAATTCATGAAGGTGACATTCTCTCTTTCGTATATCATGTGAATTCTGCAGCTACCCAAAGTGTGTGGATTTACCTTAAGGTACCGGAGATAATAACCAAAATAGAACAAAGGTTTTGTCTACTTGACTGATGGGTGCACGATGAAGTTACAAAAGCACACCCTTATTCAAACCCAGTGAGACTACTGCATCGTTGCTGTCAGCAGAGGAATCTTTAGCTTTTTGATTCTAACCCTGATCCTGTGCCAGTGCAGGGTAAACTCCCATGTTTTTAATGATGGTGAGAAGGATGCCTTGCTCCTCATTACACTGAGAATGCTGTAAACTTTAAGAAGGCAGTGGACTTGATTCCACCACTGAGACAAAGCGTTGCTTGCCCATAGGTCATCACCACCAAATGGACAAGGGGGGCACAGTGGCACTCGTCCCATTGGACCTCTCTGCAGCATCAACACAGTCTCCTAACTCTTCCTCACCTTGCTCCTTAACTGGATCAGAAAGCATGGCCCAGCCCTTTGATGGACCTGCTCCTTCCTCTTCGGACGCACGCATGAAACAGTCAGCCTGGCTCTGTGTTCATCTGCTGCCCCCAACTTGATTTGCAACAACAAGGTGATAGACTGAATGCTTGAATTGATTTCAGCCACTGGCAATCACTCGGGCTGCATCCCAATCCATTGTTTTTTGCACACTATGCCACCTTGTGGCCAAGCCAGGTCTGCCCAAAACTGGAATTCTAGCAGCCTAGGACATGTTTTCATCTTGGTAAAGGCCAGGTATAGAATGATTTCAGTGGCACAGGGAACACGGGACCCACATCTGGGTATACCTGTCGCACTTAAGGTGTCAACTGCAACAACAAGGTGATGGATGGAATATTTGAATTGATTTCCGCCACTGGCAATCACTCGTGCCCATTCCATTGTTTTTCATCCACCATTCCACTTAAGTTCGGACACAGCCATATGCAAATCAGTCATGGCCCTGCTTCCCATGGGACCAGTCCAGCCTGAACTGCCAAGCCAGGTCCTCCCTAAACCGGAATACTATCAACCTAGGAGTGGTTTCACCCGGATAAGGGCTCATCAGTCAGGTGTAATTTGATTCCAGTGTACTACGCCTGGGTCTACCTGGTCATATCCACCTGCTGCCACACCCTCAAGCTATTCAGTCTTCATATTCCTCCTGCTTGATATCTAAAGGTCCATCACACAAGTTGTCATCACCAGCAGACTGAACTGTGGCAACACCCTTTGTCTACATATTTAGTCAACACAACAAGAGACTCCAAGTCAAACTCCATGCAGTGCAAGACTCCCTACACAGCAGCCACATAATCTGAAAGAGACTGATAGTTATAGATTCCTTACCTTAGAATTACCCCAGGCATCAGACTGGATCTGGAGAAAGTTTTTCTTAGCAGTACCCCTGCGTGTCGGTTGACTCCCCGTCCGTCGTGGTCGCCGGGATAACGTTGCGGTGTCTACTTAGATGCGACCCCTGTGCCTGACGTCGGTGCTTTCTTTTTCTACGCCAGCCAGCACAGATCTGGAGAAAGCTACCCCTTAGTCACTTTTTGATTAAACCGTTTTTCGACTTTTGTCGACTTCTTTTTTGAGTCATCGACTCCTGGTAGCACGAGGGATGTCCCATCGTCTGACCGGCTTCAAGCCCTGTGACTTCTGTCACAAGTTGATGTTGGTCACAATCCGCACCTCATGTGCCTTTGGTGCTTAGAGCGTGACCACCACCCGAAGTCGTACTCCGAAGTCTTTGCGGGAGCAGTCCTGAAAGCTTTTGGAGGCCCGGCAGTCCGCTCCCCTCGAGGTCCCAGTTGAGAGGAAGGTCGCGCAACTGGTCGCGTAGTCATCACCATTCACCATTCCTCTTTAAAGTCTTCGCATTCCTCCGGTTAGTCGAAAAACAAAAAGAAGGTGAAGAAGCATCGTTGCTCTTCACTTTCTCCCCGTCCGTCGGCTGATGCGATGTGGGACCTGAAGCGTCGTCGCTCTCCGGCTCCTTCCCTGGAGCCAGCTGGGACTGCTTTGCGCTTCCCTCCCTTTCCCGAGCCGGAGCGTCCCTTGCCCGAGCCGGAGCGTCCCTTGCCCAGCTTCGTCAATTTCCCGAAGCGCTGCGCATCATTTTTGGGCAGCCAGACTCCGCAGGCACGCCTTTGGGCCCCAAGGACTCGGCTAGGGGCCCTAGGCCTTCGATGCTGGCGGCTCTGGCCCCAGCGTGGTAGGGTCCCTAAGGATCCTTAGGGTCTGGATCGTTGCTGGTTAACCTCACGGTACCTTCCCCGGCACAGATTCCAGTAGCGATGCCCCAGATGCCGGTTGTGCCCCCAACCGGCTTCGACCCTTGCCTCAACCCCACTGTGGATATGGTGCCAGACTGACGTTGACCGGCATCAGTACCAGCCCTGGAGGGTACTTTTTGTACCGCTGTTCATCCCTGGCGTTCCCTACTGCCCTGAGTGGCAGCCAGAGCCGGGTGAGGAGGACTGGGAGGGGTCTATTGATCCTCTAGCAGACCAACTTGAGGAGCCGGACTGGCGACAGAAGTTTGGTGATGCCAGTGGTCTAGAATACCTCCCCCAGACCTTGGCATGCTTTCTCCCCCTACCATGGCTACAGAGAAGGGAGCCTCCTTCGCTGGGGTGTTGCGTAGGGTGGCTGAGGCCTTGGGCCTCGAGCTGCCTACGGTGGCTGTCAGGACTAACCTCCTGACTCCGGTGCTTCAGCCGGCAGCCGCCTGCCGCCTCTTTGGAGCCCCTGCTGCCTTTTTAATGAGGCCCTCACTGACATGCTTCTGGGCACTTGGTCCAAGCCCAGCACAGGGGCTCCTGTGGACAGAATGATTGCCTGACCCCACTGCTTGGCCCCGGGCGGCCCACTTTTCCTCTCCTGACACCCTACCCCTGAGAGCTTGGTGGTCCAAGCCTCCTCCTCACAGGGCGCATTCCCTAAAGCTCCCCCACATAGGGAATCCAAGAAGCTGGACCATATTGGTAAGAAGAGATTTTCTTCCGCCAGCCTAGGACTGCCGTTAGTGAGCACTGCATCTCTTGGGCCATTACACACGCACCCGCAGTGTCCGGAGTGCTGTGCTGTTGCTGAGGGTCGAGACGCAGCAAAGTTCACTATCCCGTATAGGCTGGATACCGCTGACTCGCTGGGTAGAACGGTTTCCACGTCGGTAGCCCTGAGGCACTACGCCAGGCTTAGAACATCTGTTTTCTCTGGGGATGCCCTTTGATCGCAGTCGCCTGTTTAGTGACAAGGCGGACAACGCGCTAGAGGGTTTCAAGGACTCTTAAGTCTACGGCCAGATCCATGGGCCTCGTAACAACTTCTCGCCCCATGTAGTCTGCCATTCGTGGCTACGGAGGGGTCCCCCACCACGTTCCACCCAGAGCTACGAGGCTGCACAAGCTACCCAGCCTCTGCATGATCGAGGATGTTGGACCCAGTGTCGTGGGTCTGGGGGCCAGCGGGCAGGCCAGTCCACCAAAGCCCCCCCTGCAGCAGCCTCCAAACCTTCCTAGTCTGACCTTTCAGGGCCATCAGTTGCCAGTGGGCGGCAGGATCCGACATCACCTCTCCCACTGGCACAACATCACATCGGACAGGTAGGTTTTGCAGATAGTCCGAAGGGGCTTCTCCCTCCCCTTCGAGACTACCCCTCCCTTCATGCCACCAACACTCCATTGCATGTCGGAGGATCATTTGGCCCTTCTCCACCAGGAAGTTACGGCTCTTGGCCAAGGGAGCTATCGAATGCGTCCCTGTGCCAGAAGTAGGTCGTGGTTGCTACTCCTACTACTTCATGGTGCCCAAGAAGGACAAAAGCCTGCATCCTATCTTGGACCTCGGGGACGCCAACTGCTTCCTCCGAAAGGAGAAGTTCAAGATGTTAACCTTGGCTCAGGTCTTGTCTGCCCTGGAGACTGGTTGGTAGCGTTGGACTTGCAGGACGCTTACTGTCACATCCCAGTCTTGCCTAACCACCGGCGTTATCTACTGTTCACAGTAGGCCACGAGGATTTTCAGTTTACCATGCTCCCCTTTGGCCTTACAAGCGCCACTCTGGTCTTCATGAAAGTGATGGTGGTGGTCTCAGCTCATCTGCGCAGATCAGGGATTCCAGTCTTCCCTTATCTCTGACTGGCTTTTGAAGGTTGGCTCGCCCCAGGTTGTCGTCTTCCACCTCCAGACTACAGCGGACCTCTTGCATTCGCTGGGGTTCAGTGTCAACGTGCGGAAGTCGTACCAGATTCCCTCCCAGAAGCTCCTTTTCATCGGAGCGGTTCTGGACACAAGGCAGTTTTGGGTCTATCCTCCCAAGCAGTGAGGCCGGGTTACCGATGTTTCAGCCTCTATCCGGGATTTCGGTGAGAATGACCCTGAGGCTGCTGGGCCTTATGGCCTCCTGCATCCTGCTGGTTGATCATGCCAGATGGCATATGCGGTCTCTGCAGTGGGACCTAAAGTTCGAACAGGCGCAGCAGCAGGGGAATCTTTCCGATGTTGTTCAGATCTCGGAGGAGACTGCAAGTTAGTTGCAGTGGTGGTTCACGAACCAGGATTGGGTCAACGGCAGTTTCCTCTCCCTTCCCCAACCAGAGTTCACAGTAGTGACGGATGCGTCACTCCTGGGATGGGGCGGCCATATGGGAGAGGTGGAGGTCAGAGGCCTCTGGTCTCTGGCGGAGTACTGGCTCCACATCAACCTTCTGGAGCTCTGGGCGATTAGTCTTACACTGAAGGCATTCTTTCTGTCAAAAGAAGAGTGGTGCAGGTGTTCACGGACAACACCACGGCCATGTGGCACTGCAGCAAACAGGGCAGGTTGGGGTTGTGGACCCTATATCATGTGGCTCTTCGCCTTTTGACATGGCTGGAACATCAGGGCATATCTCTGGTGGTTCAACACCTGACAGGTTCTCTGAACGCCAGGGCGGAAGAACTGTCGTCGGTGCATGATGGATCATGAATGGTGTCTTCACTCGGAGGTGGTGCAAGGTCTCTTTCAGCAGAGGGGAGAGCCTTGGTTAGATCGATTCGCCACCAAAGAGAAAGCGAATGTCCGCAGTTCTGTGCATTGGAGTTTACAAGGCGGCTCCTGCTCTGCGACGCTTTTCGACGGGAGTGGATTTGCAGCCTCATGTACACCTCTCCGCCTGTACCACTTCTGCCCAGAGTGTTGAAGATCATGCGCGACCGGGCCCAAGTTATTCTTGTGTCTCCGGACCGGGCACGAAGAGTCTGGTACCCCGAGCTCTTGAGCATGGCCATCGATCCTCTGATCAGACTACCTCTTCGGGAGGATCTTCTGTTTATTTATTTTATTTATCTATTACATTTTATAAGGCACCACAGCTACCCAGAAAGGGTGTCCCGGCGCCTGGACGGACTGGGTGCAAGATAAAGTGACGGTGAGTTGAGATTATTGGTTGAATAACCAGGTCTTCGAAGATCTGCGGAAGCAAGTACAGCGGATAGCGAGGGGAAGAGCATTCCAGAGGGGATGGGCCAAGATATGCAAACGATCTTCCACCCATTCTGGAGAGTTTGAACCTGGGCACTGTACATTTTTCAAGAGTTGCAGATCGAAGATGACGAGTGGGAGCATAAGGGCAAACAAGAGATTACAGATATTGTGGTGCCGAACCCGTTTTGATATTGAACATGTAGCTCAGGGCTTTCAACTTGATACGGTTCTCTACCCTGAGCCAATGTAAGTCACGGAGATGGCTAGAAATGGGAGTGGCTCTGGGAACCCTACAAAGTAGTCTAGCTGCAGAGTTCTGTACCAGCTGCAGTCTACGGGTCACTGCCTTGTTGGCGCCTAAAAAAAGGACGTTTCCGTAGTATAGCCGTGAGGTGATCAGGGCATGGACCACTGTTTTCTCGGTGGCATCTGACAACATCCAGATGATCTTCCTAAGCCATTTTAGTCATCAATGGTCACGCCCAAGTTACGGACATGGCTGAAAGGCCACGGGAGGGCACCCATCTCAGCACACCAATGTAACGGGCCCCAGAGATCGATCTTCTTACCAAGGATCAAGACCTTGGTTTTGTCGCCATGTAGTTTAAGGTGGTTATGATTCATCCATGTTGCAATTTTCCCAAGACCCAGCTGAAGGCGAGATGTTAAGCAGGGATCAGTATTAGAGAGAGAAAAAATTATCTGAGTCGTCAGCGTAGGTAAAAAAAAAAAGTCAGGCCATTCTGTTCGGCTATGTCAGCTAGGGACCTGACATACAAGTTGAATAGCAACGGACTAGGTATGGAGCCCTGGGGTACCCCATAGGCTGATGAGTGGCTGTTGCAACTGTCCGTGGCAGAGAAGATCTGAAAAGTACGGCCATCTGAAAGAAAGAGGTGATACAATCTAAGGCCGAGCCATGGATGCCCAGAGACTTCAGTGTGTTGATTAGCATAGGGTGGGAAATTGTGTCGAACGCCGCGCTGAGGGCTAACAGTATGAGTGCGACGGTATCTCCGACATCAAGGTGATGGCATAGCCTCTCTGTCACCCCTAGCAGAGTAGTTTCTGTAGAGAAACCAGCTCTGAACCCGGATTGGGAGGGGTGGAGGATTTTGTTAGTTTCAATAAACTGGGAGAGATGGGAATGAATACATGTCTCAAGAATTTTGGAGAAGTCTGGTAAAAGAGAAATCGGTCGGTAATTTGAGAGTATGTCTGGGTCCGTGGTGGGCTTTTTTAGGAGAGGGGTCACCATGGCATGTTTCCAATGTGAAGGGACTGTCGATTCGAGCAACGAAGAGTTTAAAACATTCAAAATGACATGCAAATGCTTCGGTCGTCGGCGCTGCAGGAGTGCCGCATGACACTGGTATCCGCATGGTGGTTGGGGGCTCCTTGTCTGTCACGGTCATCTTCTTCCTCCGAAAGACCAGTCTAGGACAAGCTTCCGAAGTCCTTCTTCCTCGCTATTGCCTGGTAAGTCACACTGTAGGTGGTCGATACGCTGCCTTCACTAACTTTACCATGTACTCGCAGTGTCTGACTCTTCTCCTATTCCTCCTGTATCCGAGTCAGAGCAGGTGTCTGTTCCACGCCTTTTGGCTTTTACAGGCGACTGTGGCTCAGATGATGGACTACTATCTCTCACGTCATGCTATTTTTGTCTTTCAACCTCCCTCTGGCGTGTCTTTCAGCTCCAAGGAGGTCAGTGAGGCCTGAAAAGATGCCACGCCGGTGGGACCTCTCTTGGTATCAGCGGGCCCTCAGAATTCGTGCTTGACTTTAGGCTCCAGTGCACAGCCCTCTGCGGTTTCCCACCTGTGACGCCTATATTGGATCTGTTGGTGTTGACGACATCGATCACCTCTACTTTGTCCCTTCTCCCCGACGCAGAAGAGTTGTCTTCTCAACGTCTGTAACTGTGCTGGTGGACCAGCCCTCTTTGGCGTACCGTCATCCGCTTTCGGGGGAGCCTCCTCCTTTTTTCTCCATGGCTCAAAAGTGTTTTGGTGATGTGCGTGCTCACATAAATGAGCCTCCTCCCGCGTTTCATTTGGTTTCTGACCATGGTGACGCTAGTGGCCTTGACTCTTCCCCATCTTCAGTCCCGTTTTCGCAACGCCTCGCTTCTTAGGCTAGCTCGGCCTTTTCGGAGTAGATGTAGTTCTGGGACTGCAGCTTCTTTCTGTGGATGTGACCACTGATCCCCTGCTTGGGGTGCTTCAGCAGAGCCAGCTAAGAACTGAGCCTGCACTTCCCTTTAGTTAAATAGCACTTTTTATATATTATAATTTTTCAGTAGTTTTGTTGGGCACTCTGTGGACCGTTCTATTGCTCATCGTCCCTCTGAAGGCCCGCTCTGCCTTTTCCATCAGCCTGCTCCGCGAAGCTATGTAGTTCAGGCTGCTACAGCCTCCCTTGACATCAGCGCCATGCCTGATGTCCATCCAGACAGGGTGTCTAAGGGACTCCACACTTTAGGCTGATATATCTTTTCTGCTAACAACTAAACGTTGTGGTCCCTCTGGCTTGTCTGAAGCAGTTCAGTCATATCCAAATTTTGATTTGGCTCTAAAGCTGCCTCCGCTTTATGATGTTTTTGGGATAGTCGAAGTGAAGTGCAGGCCCCCTCCTCCCCCAATACTCCGTTTGACAATAGACTGTCCTTCATTTCTTTGTGTGAGCCATGCTAGGGCGGTGCCAGTTGGCTTCTTTTTTTACACTCATCCCTCCATGTGCTGCGTCCAGTGTGGTACCCTGCACCGAGAGGTATTATTTTTTTTGCTTGCATTCTTACCCTCTCAATGACAGGTTGTTTTCCCTGGTTGTTTTCTGAGATGCGTCTTAATTTCTGATCTTGTTTGGTGTCTACACCGGTGGCTGCACTGTGTTCTTTGCTTTCTACCCATGTTCTGATTGGGTTGTTTTCATGGTATTGTGCAGATGGACTGTTACCTTGTTCCTTGTCCGACAGGGTACTCAGTCTTTATGCCTTACAGGAATTTCTCAATATGTTTCTGACGCCATGGTACTCCTTATAGGGGACTCCACATGCCATGTCCTGTTTTTCCCTTGCTTCTACCTTGTGCGCTACTGAGGTTGTTTTCACTCTGTGATTAGAGCTGTTTCCATGACAGCTCCGATACCAAACCCAATGTTTCGTTACTGGGCTGGCTGTTCTTCAGGTGTGCCTCATGCCCTTTTTGGGGGTATATGGCTAATGTGCCTCTACTGTTCTTCTCGGACATGGGTTCCTTGCCCATCCACTCCAGATTGGGTCATATGGAGGTTTGAGATCTCTTAGAATTCTTTTCCAGGGTATGCCCTCCGCTTCTTGCAAGCGTGGTTGAAGTTCTCACCCCTTTGTGGCTCACCCCCCTTGCATACAGAGTATGATATTGGGTGGCGTCCGGATCAATGAAAAGCAATCCTCAAGTTACTACATACCCATAAAGCTCCTTAAATAACCCACTTTCCTTCTAGCTTTTAACAAGTACCAATTGCATGGATATTTTCAGCGGCAGGTATGGAAATATACACGCAATTGGTACTTGTTAAAAGCTAGAAGGAAAGTGGGTTATTTAAGGAGCTTTATGGGTATGTAGTAACTTGAGGATTGCTTTTCATTTAAACAGTCAGAGTTGTGAGTTTGGGGGCGGGATAAGGTGGGTTAGAAGTTCGTGGGTAAGTTTTCAGTTGACAACATGTTAAGACCAATGGTGTAAATATAGAAGGGAGTAACAACTATGAGAGTAAGGACGGTGGTTACATGGAGAGAAATAGAAGGTTGTTACATGAAGAGTAGCGTTATAATGCAAAGCAAAAAGAACAATAACATGCAATTGTATAATGAATGCTGGGGGACCATGTAGAAGCGTACACTGTGACACAGCGTTTCATGCAGTAACTTGAGCAAAACACTACGAACAGTGGGAATGCTATTTGTGATGTATATGTGAAGATGAACATTATAAAATGCAACAATCATGAAATTAAAGTTTATTATTGTTCTATTGATTACAGTGACCCCTGATGAAGGGCGATCGCAGCCCGAAATGCATTGGGTTTTTATGAATAAATACTGCCTCTGACGAATCTATGCTTCAGTCGTGTTCATATACAGAAGTCCGGATGGACACAGTTTGAGCATTAGAAACTTGGAGAATTGCATAACAGTCCATGTGTGGGCGACTAAAGACAAAAAGGATTGAAAAGTTGCAAACGTAATGGAAGATATGAAAAAATTGAAAAAATTGATGAAAGTAAAAGAATGATGAAAGTAAATATGGCGTCTATTGAGCAGTGCAACTGGTTAGGGGCGAGATGACGCCCCTATCTATAATACCGTGGACTATAGCCATGAGTGTTATTGCTCACGATGCTTAACAGCTATTGGTTGGAGCTGTCTGCCATTCCTACTTCTATGGCTGGGAGCTTGGCCCAGTAGTTGTCGCTGTTGTCCTTAGTCTTCCACCTCTTTCTCTTGTACCAGTTGCCCTTCCGGGGACGTTGTAGTGCTATGTTTATATGCAGTGTTCTTCCCACTTGTCTGGTACTTGTGCCATACAGTTTCTCCCATGCCATTGCAAGGCTGCAGATTCGGTTCCGTACAGGGTACTCCCAGAGTGTTTTGGTGGGATGTTTTCTTACACCCCTCCCTTCCTGGCAAGCGGTCTCTCGCTCTTTTTTTTTTTATGCAGACCAGATAGTCTATTCGGGGATATTTCTTGGAATCCGTTTGCAGGCCCTGCTCCGGGATGGTATTGCTTGGGTATCTATTCTAAGGTAAGGAGTCTGTGGCTGAAAGTCTGTATCAGATGAATCGACCGTGTGGTGCGGGAGCACTCGTCCTGCGGCCTGGTGAGGGTCCGGTTGCCCGTGACGGGGTCCATCAGGCCAAGGGAGGCTCCCCAGACCTGGCTGGGATCAGAAGCAGGGACCGGGCCAGGTGGGTGTGTGGCTGGCTAAGTCTTTTCCTTGCGGAAGTAGGAGTTTGGGAATAAGTTACTTCGCTTGGGTAAAGCCTTATCTGGTTGACACTAGATCTAGCCGCAGGTTCCTTACAGACCCACCCAACCTCCCCGTTCTGCGAACTGATTCTCCCCTTCTTCCGGTTCTCTTCTTTGCACCCCTGTGCCTTTCGTAAAAATAAAAAAAACAGAGGGGAGACAAGGTAGGAGAATTTACTTGTCGTTCTTCATATAAGTGTTTTTTCTAAAAGAGGACTCTTTTTTTGGGCACCCTGTTTCTCCAGTATTAGGGTGTCTTTCATAGATTCACATGCTTGAATATTCCCCGTCGTCGGAGTGGGAGTCCCACGGTAAATAAAATAGCAATATATATATATATATATATATATAGCAAAATATATACATAAGTAATCACATAATTAGCGTATATAGGTGTAAAAACACACAAAGTGTACCTATAAGAGAAAAACTCCATAGGAATACAATTGAGAGAGACAAAAGACCTTTGTAGTCTATCTCTGTCATTATGTAAGTCCGAACTCCAGCCAATCAGGCGTCAGCCCCTCTCTAGAACCTTCTCCTCAGAGCTTCTCACCTCAGATTTTCTACCGCACGTCGTGTGACAGGGAGTCTCCCTGAGCTCTGCTCAGTTTTTGTCAGTGAGGATGTCTTCTAGTAAGAAATCTTTATTTAGACCATGTTCTTCATGTGGAAAACTGCGTTTGTTCTCTGAGGACCCACACAGTAAGTGTATTTACTGTTTATATCCTGACCATGAGGTGGCAAAATGTAAATTTTGTAGAACTTTTTCTACAAAAACTCTAAAGGACAGAGAAGGCCGCCTGTTATTATGGCTACAGAGACTGAAGGACAAAGATAACCCACTCTCTGATGTGGAAAGTCTCTTTTCTGGTCGTTATCTACCAGCCTCCAAGCGCAGTAGTGTGCAGGAGTTACCATCTCCTTTCCTGAAGAAAAAGAAGCTAACATTGCCTCTGACAACTGCCACTTCTGTGGTCTCACCTACTGCTTTGTCGCCTAAGGGACACTGTTCTCAGGCTGCTGAGGCGTCTACTTCCCATTCCTCAGGGAAAAAATTGTCAACCTCGTCGACGATGCTCCCGACGACGAGATCTGCTGTTTCTACCTCGTCGACGGTGACCCTGACGACGACGTCAGCTGCTTCGTCGTCGACGAGCGTTCTGTCGACGCTATCGTCGTCGACGATGACCATCAGTTCTTCAAGGGCGGTGACTTCTGTTTTGCCCATTACTTCGACGTCGACGAAGAAGGTGAAGGTTCCGTCGACGAAGACTGTGTCGTCGACGAAGACGTCGTCGAGCTCATCGACGCCCACTCAGTCGACGAAGAAAAAGAAGATCCCGTCGACGACACTGTCGACGGTGGTTCCGTCGACGAAAGCCTTGTCGACGAAGACCTCGACGACGGCTCCGTCGGCAGCGGCCCCGTCGACGGTGGCTCCGTCGACGGTGGCCCCGTCGACGGCGGCTTCGTCGACGGCGAATCCGACGACGGCGATTTTGTTGCCACAGACTCAGTCGACGATAATTCCGTCGACCATCATTCCGTCGACGACGGCTCCATCGACGACTACATCTCCACAGACATTCGTAAGGGTACGAATAAGCAGTGTTGCGTCTACCCAGAAAACAGGAGTTTCTTGGACACCATTACCTCCTACTGTGGGCCCGGATAGCCAGGAACACAATATTCCTGTGGGAGATGCACAGCCTCCCTCACCATTATTCGCTACGGATTCGGATCAGGAGTCCGAGGGGTTACCGGAGTCTTTTGGAACGGCACAAAGTCCGTCCGACTTAGTTATTAAGTGCCAGGATGTCAGTAGTGAAGATGAAGATCCGGTTTACATACACCAGGCCCCTCCGAAGCATAAAACGGCGACTCTTCCTTTGTCGCTCATTACTAATCTCCAACGCATGTTGGACGACTACAACCAACGGTTCCCTCTATCACCTCAACGCTCAGAGATTCCGTCAACCCCGGTGATTCCAGCAATTATTCCACCGGTACCTAATGTAAATACTGCTCCTCAGATGCCGCCTGTACCTCCAAGACAGGTTCCGGAAAGGTTGTTGCCTCATTATGAGCCTGTAGAGGAAGGCCCTCAGGACACAGAAGAGGGTGAAATCCCAGATGATGATGATGGGGATGTAGATGACAAGACAATAAACAATACAAACCTTACAATCAAGGGTCCAACCGTTACTCTTATGGCCAGCACCAGCAAACATCACGACAACAAACCTCCAAGTCCTATAGAGGAAAATCCTCATACAGAGGAACCGCATCAAAGAGACAGTGACTCTTACCAGACGGACAAGGTTGGAGGTCGAATCTCTCTGTTCTTTTCCCAATGGTCCTCCATCTCAAGGGACCGTTGCGTTTTGGACATTGTAAAAAAGGGACACGCCTTAGAATTCACCAAATTCCCTCCTCCCACTCCACCCTCCGGACCGCCACCAGCTCACATGAAAGAACTGTTGCATCAAGTTCGACTTTTAAGGCAAAAAGGAGCTATAGAACTGGTACCAGTGTCTCAGAAGGGAAAAGGTTTTTATTCCCGGTTCTTTTTGATCACAAAGAAAAACGGAGAGTGGAGGCCCATCCTCGATCTAAGGGCACTAAACAAATATATAAAGAGCCAATCCTTCCGTATGATGACGCTAGTAGACATCTTGCGCTTACTCTTGCAGGAAGATTTTCTGGCGACGATAGATCTCCAGGATGCCTATTTTCATATCCCTATTTTACAACGGCATCGAAAATTCCTGCGTTTTCGAGTGGGTCAACACGATTACCAATTCAAAGTGTTACCATTTGGCCTGCGCTCGGCTCCTCGAGTGTTCACAAAGGTACTAGCTCCAGTAATAGCGTTTTTGCGACTCCAGGGAGTGCAAATATTTCCATACCTGGACGATTTTCTCCTGAAATCTCAGTCAAGCACTCACCTGCGACAACACACTCTTCTGTGCCAGAACGTGTTTCGCTCTTTAGGCCTGTCCGTAAATGCGGAAAAATCCCAACTTCATCCGTACCAACAAAGAGATTTTCTGGGTGCAACTCTGGAAACTGTGTCAGCAAAGGCGTTCCTCTCCCAGGAGCGTCTAAAAAAGATGCTGCGACTGGTGGCTCTGATCAGATCAAAAGAGTCAGTTTCTGTGAGACTATTAAAATCATTTCTGGGGATGGCGTCATCATCCATTGCCTTGATCCCTCATTGCCGGCTGAGGACACGTCCTATCCAGGAAGCTCTGGATGCTCAGTGGCGTCAGGTAACGGGATCTTTCCACGACATGATATGTGTCACAGATCAAATGAAGTCAGCACTCGCATGGTGGGCAATTCCAGCCAACTTGACGGAAGGCATGTCCTTTCTGTCGCTGCCACCGGACAGGACACTCACAACAGACGCCTCATTGGAAGGATGGGGCGCACATTTGGAGGATCTCTCTGTGAAGGGAAGATGGTCAACACATCAAAGATCTTGGCACATCAACAAGTTGGAGCTCATGGCGATTTTTCTGGCTCTAAAATCATTTCTACCTTTGCTCCAAGGAGAGTCAGTGCTGATACAGACAGACAACACAACCTGTATGCACTATGTCAACAAACAGGGCGGAACAAAATCCCCAAGTCTCTCCAGGTTAGCTCAAAGAATTTGGGACTGGTCTCTCAGTCATCAGATCATGCTTACGGCAGTACACCTGCCAGGAGTATCCAATGTCCTAGCGGATTCCCTGAGCAGGTCCTCCTCGTCGACCCACGAGTGGGAGTTACACCAACCCACTCTAGAAAGGATATTCCAACTATGGGACAGTCCGCAACTCGATCTCTTTGCTACGCCGGAGAACCGGAAATGCCGAAATTACGCAAGCTGGCATCCCCACAAGGAATCACAAGGGAATGCCCTTTTGATAAACTGGTGCAATCTATTTGCGTACGCCTTTCCTCCAATACCCCTCATACCTCGGGTTCTTTGGAAGATGAGGAGACAACCTTGCCACCTGATCCGAATAGCCCCGCGCTGGCCATGGCAAGCGTGGTTCTCAGAACTGCTCCTCCTGTCCCAATGCCAACCAATCCTCCTGCAACATCGGACGGATCTGCTCACAATGAGCGAAGGGAGAATTTGTCATCCAAATCCCTCCTCACTGAGCTTATCGGCCTGGAACCTGAACACCATGAGTTCGCCCACCTAGACATCCCGCAGGATTGTAGGGATATTTTGGCACAGGCAAGAGTACCCTCTACAATCAGGACGTACAAGTTCAAATGGAAACGATTCTGCCATTGGTGTGCTGCTAACGGAGTCCATCCGATACATTCCACGGCAGAGCAATTGCTACCATTCTTCCTGCACCTAGCCAGTTCTGGACTGTCGCATGCAACCCTAAGGGTTTTTCTAGCAGCTATTTCCCGTTTCCGGCAAGATGGATCAAGTTCCCTTTGTTCCTCAAGAATAATCCGCCAATTCTTTAAAGGCTTATTCCGAAAATTTCCGCCAGTTCGGCGTCCTCCTCCGTTGTGGCACCTCAACGTTGTGCTAGCACAATTGATGAGACCTCCGTTCGAGCCCATTCACAAGGCCGACCTAAAATATCTCACTTGGAAAGTAGCCCTACTTCTGGCACTAACGTCTTCACGTCGTGTCAGTGACATCCATGCTTTTACCATCAAACCTCCGTTCCTGCAGTTCAAACCGGATGCTGTAGTGTTACGCACCAATCCATCATTTCTACCCAAGGTGCCTACTGATTTTCATATTAATGAGCCAGTAATATTAAAGACCTTTTTTGCCAATCCTCAGACACCTGCAGAACAAAGATTACATTCTTTGGACGTGAAGCGGTGTCTAAAGTTCTACATCAGTAAGACAGCTTCTTTCCGGAAATCCGACCAACTTTTTATAGCATATGGACGCTGTCATAAAGGACGTCAGGTTACTAAACCAACGATTGCACGCTGGATCTCGGCAGCTATTGTCTTTTGTCACCAAAGGGCAAATAAGCCTCTGCAGTCTCCAGTGAGGGCACACTCCACCAGGGCAGTCTCATCATCTACTGCCTTATTTGCTGGAGTATCTTTGCAACACATCTGCAGAGCAGCTACGTGGTCGACCAGACACACGTTTACTAAGCACTACTGCTTGGCAACTTTAAGCGAGGAGGATGCTGCAGTGGGACAGGCAGTGCTGCGCAATCTTTTTAAGTAAGGTGAGCCTCTTCCTCCCACCTCCATATTGTTTCCATTTATATGTCTATTATGCATTTACAATGTTACAGTTGTTAGATACTGTTTTTATGCATAAGAAGATTGATTATCTTATATATATATATTTTGAATCTATTTTGACATGGAAACAATGGTGTTTGTTACTGCTAGCTATTCTATATTCAAGCATGTGAATCTATGAAAGACACCCTAATACTGGAGAAGAACAATTGTTACTTACCTGTAAACAGGTGGTTCTCCAGTATTGGTGTCTTTCATAGATTCACATGCGACCCTCCCTCCTCCCTTCAGAGGCTCTCTTCTCCTCATGCACTTTACATTCACTCTTGTGCTACGAAAATCTGAGGTGAGAAGCTCTGAGGAGAAGGTTCTAGAGAGGGGCTGACGCCTGATTGGCTGGAGTTCGGACTTACATAATGACAGAGACTACAAAGGTCTTTTGTCTCTCTCCATTGTATTCCTATGGAGTTTTTCTCTTATAGGTACACTATGTGTGTTTTTACACCTATATACGCTAATTATGTGATTACTTATGTATATATTTTGCTATATATATATATTGCCATTTTATTTACCGTGGGACTCCCACTCCGACGACGGGGAATATTCAAGCATGTGAATCTATGAAAGACACCAATACTGGAGAACCACCTGTTTACAGGTAAGTAACAATTGTTCTTCCATAGCGGTTTTTAGGTCTCGCCTAGCGTGGCAGTGCAGGCGCTGTTCGCTCAGCGAGATTTATTGTTAAGGAGGACTTTCAGTAGAGGGCTTGAAGCCCTGCCCCTCGTTTCCATTGGCTGGCGTCACCGTTTATGCTAAACGGTGGCCTGCCATTGTTAATGAGGGTTTTTGGTTCGCCTCCAATCCGGACTCGATGGCCTGCTTTGCCTCTGTCGCAAAGCAGTTTCTAATTAAAATCACATGGCCCCATAAAGACAACAGATCCCCATGCTCTGGCTGCAACGCGGTCCTCTTTCACTTTCGGGACTGTGCCTGTTCTAAAGATGGTGATTTTTAGAACAGTGCTATTTTAATGTTTTTGCAACTAAATTGTATTTGATTAAATCCACTTCAGGGCGATTTGTGACCAAAATTAGCATTGGAGTTAGTCGTTCTTAAACTGGTAATCTGAAAAACACGTTAGTTAGATTCCTCACCTTAGAATATCCCCAGGCGTCAGGCTGGATCCGGAAACATTTGTCGTCAGCAATACCCCTTGCGCATCGCTAGGCATCGTCTGCGGCTCCGCATCTGTCGTCTGCGTCGTGCGTCAGTTCTTCTTTTTTCCGCGCCGATCTGGGAAGAGCTTACCCCCTTAGTCACTTTTTGACTAAAACTTTTTTGACTCTTTTGTCTACACGTCGACTCAAACTGGTGCCGGTAGGATGCCTGGTTTTAAAGCCTGTGACTCCGGTCTCTGACTGTCGGTAACAGACCACCATCGCCGGTGCCTTTACTGCCTTTGGGCCGACCACGATGCGGAGTCGTGCCTCGACTGCCAGGCCTTTACCTCGATGGCTAGGCGGGAGCGGTCCTGCAAGCTTCTCGAGCTCTGGCACTCTGCTCCGTTCACGGTCCCGGTCCAGGAGGAGGTCGAAGGACCGGTCGCGGAGCCGCAGCCACCATCACTGCTCGTCGGGTTCCAAGTCTTGGGGTTAGTCGAAGCATGGTAAGAAGTCCAAGAGACGACATCGCTCTTCGGACTCCCCTCGCCGGTCGCGCGACTCGGTCGAGGGTCTGGGTGGTACCACCCCCCACGGCTCCACCGGAGCAGTGTCCGTCCCCATACCCACCGGTCCCTGGGACTGAAGAAACTCCGGCGAGATCAGTGCCTTCCTCACGGCCATGAGGGGCCTGGCTCCTCACTGAAGTGCTCCAACCGTCCGCAAGCTCCTCAGAGCCTCTGCTGCCGTTTAGCGAAGCACTGATGGACGTTCTCAAGGGCACCTGGTCCAAGCCCTCCACTGTACCTCGTGTGGATTGGAAAGTGGCCCAACGCCACCGCCCTGCTCCGGGCGACCCCAGTTTTCTGTCCCAACACCCCACCCCTGAGAGCCTGGTTATCCAGGCCTCTACTTCCCAGACCTCCTTCCCGTCTGCTCCCCCGGATCGGGAATCCAAGAGACTGGAGCAGTTTGGCAAAAAGCTGTTCTCTCTTAGTTTAGGGCTGCGGTCTATTAACACCGCTTGTCTCTTGAACCGTTACTCCCACTCTCTGTGGGATACGGTGGAGGACGTGCTGCCCCTGTGTCCGGAGGAGGCCCGGACACGGCTCGCCTAGGCTCTTGCTGACGGGCGGGATGCAGCACGGTATGCCATCCGATGTGGTTTGGACACGACGGACTCGCTTGGCAGGGCAATGTCGTCCACGGTGGCGCTTCGTCGTCACGCCTGGTTGCGGTCCACGTCTTTTTCCGGGGATGTCCAGAGCACTCTCATGGATATGCCCTTTGATAGCGATCACCTCTTTGGCGACAAAGCGGACAGTGCGCTGGAGTGCTTTAAGGACTCCACGGCCAAGTCATTGGGTCTCTCGGCCCCGCGCCCGCAAACTTCCGCTTTTCACCCCTTTCGTGGCCAAGGAAGGGGCGCCCCCTCACGTCCGCCTAGCCACAGGCCGCAGAACCAACCTCCACGCGGTTGTGGACGTGGATTCCGCCGAGGCGGTACAGGGGGACAACGTGCTGGTCCATCCACATCCACCCCAGGAGCATCCGCTTCAAAGCCTTCCTAGTCCGTGCTTTCAGGCCCATTCCACGCCAGTGGGAGGCAGAGTTCGCCATCACCTGCTCCACTAGCGTTCCATCACTTCGTACAGGTGGGTTCTGCAAATCGTCCGAAGGGGCTACTCCCGCCCCTTTGAGACGACCCCTCCAGCCATGCCACCGCATGTCGGGGGATCACTTGAATCTTCTACGGGAGGATGTTACGGCCCTCTTGGTCAAAGGGGCCGTCGAGCGCGTTCCTGGTCGAGAAGTAGGCCGTGGTTGTTATTCCCACTACTTTCTGGTTCACAAGAAGGGCAAAGGGGGCCTATGCCCTATCTTGGACCTCAGGAGCGTCAACGCCTTCCTCCGGAAGGAGAGATTCAAGATGCTCACCTTAGCTCAGAGCGCCTGCCGCAGGTACATCGGCGGGGGTGGCCCTCCCGAGCAGCGGCACCAATGTTCTTAGTTAGTTTGGGGGTGGGGGGAGGGGGGGATTGTTGGGGTAGGGTAGAATTGCATATTATACTGATCTGCTCACTGTAAGTGTTGAACGTACCACTTGGGGTACTAGTTGAGTGTCTTATTTGCTGATAACCATTGACAATGTGGGATGGGATGTACCTCATCGTTGGAGGGGCGGATCTTTGTAAGTGGGATGCCAGAGCGTGGCTTATGCTCAGGAAAATGCACAGATGACGCATGCATAAGGGATGTAACTGTTCACTATTGTTATCTGATGCTCAATAAAGATATTTTCCAAAAAAAAAAAGATGCTCACCTTAGCTCAGGTTCTGGCTGCCCTGGACTCAGGAGACTGGATGGTAGCGTTGGACTTGCAGGACGCTTATTTTCACATCCCGTCCTGCCGGCCCTCCGGCGTTACCTGCAGTTCACGGTGAGTCTGGAGCATTTTCAGTTTACTGTGCTCCCCTTCGGCCTCACCAGTGCCCCTCAGGTGTTCACGAAAGTGATGGCGGTGGCGCAGCTCATCTGCGCAGATCAGGGGTACCAGTCGTCTCCCACCTCCAGACTACGGCCGACCTCCTGCATCTGCTGGGGTTCTCCATCAATGTGCCAAAGTCGCATCTAAGTCCCTCTCAGAAGCTCCTCTTCATCGGAGCGGTTCTGGACTCGGCGCAGTTCCGGGCTTATCCTCCGGAACAGCAGGTCCGGGATATTCAGGCTCCGATTCCCATCTTTCAGCCTCTATCCCGGGTTTCGGTCAGGTTGGTGCTGCGGCTTCTGGGTCTGATGGCCTCCTGCATCCTGTTAGTGCATCACGCCAGGTGGCGAATGCGGGCTCTGCAGTGGGACCTGAAGTTTCAGTGGGCCCAGCATCGGGGCAACCTGTCCGACCATGTCTTGATCTCGGAGGGCACTGAAAAGCAGTTGCAGTGGTGGCTCACGGACCGCGATTGGGTCAGCGGCAGATCCCTCTCCCTACCCCAACCGGAGCACGTAGTAGTAACGGATGCGTCCCTCCTGGGATTGGGGGGGGGGGGGGGAGGGCCACATGGGAGAGGCGGAGATGAGAGGACTCTGGTCTCCGGCGGAGTCTCGGCCTAATATGTAATAACTCCTCTCAGACCTTTATTTCTTTTACCTCAGATTCAATCTATGCATGGGTTGACCATTGCTAATAATACATAGATACTTCTCACTTTATTTTGTTTGTTCATTTCAAAGAATCATGCTTTTGTAACCGTTGTACATCAGATTACATTATTTTCTAATACAAGACAAATCATTTCCTATTTGAATACTCATGTGCATTTTTTTGAAAAAAAAGATTATATAAAATCAAACCCTACTCAGCCAAGGCTCAATCAACACTCACAAAACACACTCGTGACTCAATTACACTTTCATTGATACATAACACTTATACTTTATGGGTATAGGGAGTATCAGAGTAAAAGGACATCTCCGACAGTTGGAAATGATGGCAATAACCTAAATAGGTCTGGGCGCACGTGGTCTACGCGCGTTTCGGTGGGGTAGCATGTAATTGGACCACCTTCATCAGGACCTCGCCCAACTAAGGTATAGTGTCATCGGACTTGTACAGAGTAGGGATACTGTTAGAAATCAGATTTGATATGCGTTATCAAGGTTTCAACTGGAACAAATTGGCACGCTGTGTCAAAAGTGACAAGGTCAGATGCGAATTCTAATCGGTACACAAGGCTTGATTTCACTAATCTGGTACTGTTTCTAGGAGGACGGAAGTTTGTTCTGCATCAGTGCATTAATGATTAGGATATATAATGAGTCTTCCGGTATTTAGTACGGTACGGTGCCCCTGGTTCAAGATGGACGGGCGATAAATAGTAAAATCTCTTAGATGCTCACAAGTCAGGGCCTCCACTAATCGGGGCCAAGTTGTCTCTCGTGGATCGGGAAAAACGTCTCACAGCGTCTTGAAGTGTCCGTATTTCGTATCGCTGAGGCTCGTGCATTTAAAAAGAGAAAGCCACGCATGCGCGGAAGCTATTTGACCTGAACGTAGGGTCAAAACGTCCTAGTTGACATGGACATGGACACGGCGGAGTCTCGGCTCCATATCCACCTTTTGGAGCTGAGAGCGATCCGACTTGCACTGAAGGCATTCCTTCCCGTTGTCCGGGGAAGTGTGGTGCAGGTGTTCGCGGACAACACCACCGCCATGTGGTATTGCAACAAACAGGGCGGGGTGGGGTCGTGGACCCTTTGTCAGGAGGCTCTGCGCCTCTGGCCATGGCAGGAACATCAGGGCATCACCCTGATGGTTCAACATCTGGCGGGCTCTCTGAACGCCAGAGCATACGAACTCAGCCGCCGGTGCATGATGGATCACGAATGCCGTCTAAACTCGGACGTGGCGCAAGGCCTCTTTCGGCAGTGGGGAGAGCCTTGGTTAGATCTATTCGCCACCGAAGAGAACGCGCAATGTCAGAAGTTCTGCGCGTTGGAGTTTCCTAGGCGGCACTCGCTCGGACGCCTTTCGTCGCGAGTGGAGTTGCGGTCTGTTGTACGCCTTTCCGCCTATACCACTTCTGCCCAGTGCTGAAGAAGATCAGGCGCGACCGGGCCCAAGTCATCTTGGTGGCTCCGGACTGGGCACGAAGGTACTGGTATCCCAAGCTACTCAGTCTGTCAATCGATCCCCCGATACGACTGCCTCAGGAGGACCTTCTATCGCAGCAGCAGGGGACGGTCCTCCACTCGAACCTGTCCAGTCTCCACCTCCATGCGTGGAAATTGAGCGGCGACAGTTGATGCCATTTGACTTGCCTCCTGAAGTCTGCGATGTGATTCTGGCAGTCAGGCGTCCCTCCACGAAATCGGTATACGCCTGCAGGAGGAACAAATTTGTGGCATGGTGCACAGCAAAGGCTGTGGATCCCCTTTCCGCCCCTCTTTCTGAGGCTCTCCTCTTTCTTCTTTCCTTGGCCCAGCAGGTCTCTGCTCTGGGCACCCTTAAAGGTTATCTTTCAGCTATTTCTGCTTTCTTACGGCTTCCTGATCGGCCTTCTCTTTTCAAATCCCCTGTTGTTTCTCGCTTTTTCAAAGACATTACTCACATGTTTCCTCCTGTCCCTTTCGTAATGCCTCAGTGGGATTTGAACCTGGTCTTGACATATATGATGTGCGCTCCCTCTTCATAATTGTCCCCTTCGTCTTCTGACTCTTAAGACTGCTTTCCTGGTAGCCATCACCTCGGCTAGACGGGTGAGTGAGCTCCAGGCCCTCTCTTCTAAGCCTCCTTTTCTTTCTATCCATCTGGACAAGTTTGTCCTCCGGACTCGTCCTTCCTTTCTACCGAAAGTGGTGACTGCCTTTCACATCGGGCAGTCTGAAACGTTGCCCACCTTCTTTCCGCATCCTTCGAAGGAGGAAGAGAGGCTCCACTGTCTGGACCCAAAATGGGCGCTGTCATTTTATTTGGACCGCACCAAACAGTTGCGGGTGGACGACCAACTCTTTGTTGGCTACGTGGGTGCTAAGAAGGGGCGGGCGGTACACAAGCGAACTATCTCGCGGTGGGTCGTATTATGTATAAAAGCTTGTTACTCCTTGGCTAAAAAGGATCCTCCTATAGGGCTGAGGGCCCATCCCACCCGGGCCACAGCGGCGACTACTGCACTGGGCCGGGGAGTCCCCTTGCAGGACATCTGTCAGGCAGCGACGTGGGCCTCGCTGCACACGTTTGCTAGACATTATTGCCTGGACAGCCAAGTCCGGAGAGACGGCTTCTTTGGCCGTTCTGTTCTCCAGGACTTTCTGGTGTGATCTTGGTTCGCAGACCCACCACCGGGGTTGGCATTGCTGGGGTATCTATTCTAAGGTGAGGAATCTAACTAACGTGTTTCTTTCAGATGAACAAGTTACTTACCTTCGGTAACGATGTATCTTTAAGAAACATTAGTTAAATTCCTCAAGGACCCACCCATCCTCCCCGTTCTGCGAACCAACATCTAGGGTTAAGGTTATCCTTTTCAGGGCCCTAGACTTTTTGGCACGACGCCGACGCCGGACGTAGAGCCGCAGACGACGCCTAGCGACGTGCAAGGGGTATTGCTGACAAAAAATCTTTCCGGATCCAGCCTGACGCCTGGGGATATTCTAAGGTGAGGAATCTAACTAACTAATGTTTCTTACAGATACATTGTTACCGAACGTAAGTAACTTGTTCTTCTCTGCGTGAACTTGGCAGCCAAGGAAAGGTTGGTAAGGGTATGCGGCTCGGGAGAAGGTGGGATTTTATCCTCTGTGAGGGGGTGGGAGGGGTCCCGCTAAACCCCCCCCCTCCAAGTTGCTTTGATTGGTGAGTTGGTACGCTGGCTTTAGGGGTGGGGGAGAGGGATGGCTGGGGGAGCGCGAGCATGGGGGTTGTATACATGCAAGGTGGTGGCTGCTCACACATGCTCTATCGCATGTGGGGGTCAAACAAACACTCCTTTTGTTCCTCTTTGAGGCCAGAGAGGTGTGCTACCCCTTGTCCTGTGTTTGTGCTCATCAGCACTGCCCCGTGTATGTTCAAACTCTGCTCCTTGCCCTCTGTGTGCTGAACAGCTCTGCTCCGTACCCTGCGTGTTTTGAACAGCACTGCCCTGCGTGTGCTAAGAAGCACTGTTCGTTGTCTGTAAGTGCCGGCACTGCGATATGCCAGGGGTGAAGAACATCAAGGCTGCGGTTTTATGATTCCTCGTGGCGCATCCTTCTTTTATCGCTCTTCACTTCCAGTCACCTTGTTCTTGTTTTTCATCCCTGCTTTCTCCATTTGTCATTGCTTTCTTTCTCCTTCTGTGTCCCATTTATGCCTTGCCCTCTATATTGCTGTGGCTGTTTGTGCTCAGCATGGCTCCTGTATATCCTCAGTACCACCGCCCGTGTGTATTCCGCTGCACCGCTCAGGGACCCTTGTGTGCTTGGCAGCACTGCCCCGTGTGCCCAGCCAGTGGCGTAACGACAGCCCCCGCAGCTCTTGTGGTGGTGGTGGTGGGTGGGGTCGGGTGAGCTCCAGGCCACCCACAAGGCCCCCACCGAGGCACTGTGAACTGTTGCACAGGCAGCTGGCTTAAATGGGTCTAGAGGGGAAGGATGGGCAACATGTAAAGTGGGCCCCCTCAAGTTTCGTCGCCTAACTGTGCTCCGCAGCACTGCTTGTTTATGTGCGTGCTCAGCAGGACAGTTGGGCTGTGCGTTATCAGCAGCACTGCTCCCTACCTAGGTGTTTGTTCTCAGCAGCATTGCCCCATGCCCTGTGGGTTCTCAGCGGCACTGCTCCCTGCCCTGTGCGTTCTCAGCAACACTGCTCCATATCTTAAGGGATCTCAGCAACACTGCCCCTGTGAGTGCCTAGCAGCACTATCCTGTACCTCGCGTGTGCTCAGCGGCATCGCCTCACGGACCGTGTGCGTGCGTTCTCCAGTATTGCTTTACATGTTGTACATGCATCTGTCATGCTTACCACACGGGGCGTGGTTAAACCAGCAGTGGCCTCTTACGTGTGCAGCCGTCTTTGGGGTTTATAACCAGTTCTGCGGAGTGCTTCCAAGTTTTAATAATATCTTGACTAGACGGGTAGCGGCACATCTGAGCCAGGTGATGTGTTTAAACTGCTAATGAGGTGAGCTGGGGAAAATAGGCTTACACTTTTTGAGGACACAGTTGGCAAAATGCATTTTTTTCCCTTTTGAGCCTTCTCTCGCGATTAAAGAACAACTTTAATTTAACAATCCTAATCCTAACAAGACATGTCACATTTGTCTCTTCAGTTTTATTTTCAAGTGTATCCCTTTAAATTACTGTCAGTTTTGCCTTGGACTCCTAATGTGCTTTTGACAAAACGCACGTTTTTATGGTTACACCCCTGACTTTTTTGATTTACGATTTTCTCCTTCAAAGTGCCTGATATTGTTTAATCCAGATTTAGTGTGACCCCTAAATTCTCTCCTGCAATTATGCTTAATATGACATTTCTATCTTTCTTTGACTTTACACAATGTTTTTTTAAGGATTATGCTTGTTTCCATTTTTGGTATTCTCGCTATTATTTTAACACTACCTTTCCCCTAATGTGCCATTTTTTTTTTTATTTCACCTTAATCCGGATTTTATTGTTTAGAGCTCGCATTTGCAAGAGTTTAAGCTATTGTTATTGTAAATGACAATGCCTTTTTTTATCTGTTTTAAAAAAACACATAAATAAGACAGTCATTTACAATGCCAATAGCTCAAACGTTCGTGAATGTGAGACCTATTGCATTGCAAATGCTTGTTATACATGGATCTGTGTTTTAGCGCAGAAAATAGTCGCTGTAGAAATATTTCCAGATCCAGTCTGGCGTCTGGGGAAAATTCTAAGGTACGGAATCTGCGGCTGGATCTAGTCCTTACCAGATAAGGTGTTACCAAAGGTAAGTAACATATTCTTCTGCTTGCCTCTTAGCCACCAGGTGACAGGACGCCGTTACCAGCACTCATTGATGTGTATTTTCTCACCAAGCACCTTACTGTAGTTTCATTGTACATGCCTTGACCAGTAAGGTGAACTCCAACTCGGGGTAGAGAAATCCAAATGGATTGATGGCTTTGACAAGCGTGTTTTCAGATGCCAGTCTGGCACTGCGATCCATAAACGCCATGTCTCTGTGGCTTATATGCACATGCCCTTTGGGGCATGGCCAGTGAGATCCTGTCTACAGTCCAGGAAGATCTTAGTGCCTCTTGCTAAGACGATCAGTGACCAGATCCAACTTGGTATGCTACGGATGCTGGTGTGGATACCAGAAACTGCATTGGCATAATAGTTTTCAGCAGTGTTGCCCTTCACAGACATATCTTTCAGAGGTCCTCTGGATTCTCCAGCAATATACAAAATATAAAGCTACAGCACATTCTTTTTGGCTGGTGACGCCTGCCAAACTGATCCACTCCAGTTCAGGAAATTTAGGGGTTATTCCAGATATGTGGAGTATAGGCAGAGACAGCCTTACCCACCAGTAATGCAGCAGATAGCCCAGTCCTTTTGGGCATGCGGAACAGATGGAAAGTATGCCGACCAGCATGGTTACCAGTCCTCCAACTTCTCTTTACCTGCTACAGTTGCCAACAAACCACTTCAGTTTGCCCTCAGCAGTGCATTGCCAACCAGTAGGGGGCAGGATCCAGCACCTGGGTTGACGATCCATCCTATCTGACAGATGAATCTTGCAAGTTGTTCAAAAAGGCTACAACATACCTTTTCTTTCCTCCCAATATACCCCACCACCCCAGCCCCCCTCCAAATACCAGTGCAAATTTCAGTAGAACCATCTGTTCATCCTGCTACAGGTGGCATGCCTGTTGCTCTCCGAGGATGCTATAGAGAAAATACCAGATACGGAGAAAGGCTTGGGTTATTATACCTGCTATTTTCTTGCCTCCAAAAAAGGAGAGGGCCTCGGGTCTATCTTGGGCCTCCAACCTCTGAATGGCTTCCTGCAGAAGGAAGGATTCAAAATGCTCACTTTGGCTCAGATCCTGTCTGCTCTGAACCCGGGAGATTGCATGGTGTCCTTGAACTTGCAGGACGCATATTTTCATATACCTGTCCTGCAGGCCCACAGGTCTTACTTGAACTTAAGGTAGACGAGGAACATTTTCAGTTTGCTGTGCTCCCCTTTTGCCTCACAGGTGCCTCTTGGGGCTTCACAAAAGTGATGCAGTGGTCACTGCCCATCTTTGGAGGTTGGGAGTTCCTGTATTCCCATACCTTAACGACTGGCTGCTGAAGGGTGGCTCGCCACAGTCTGTCTTGGATCACTTCTGGACACCAACAGAACTCTTAAGATTGTTGGGGTTAACTATAAATTCCACAAAATCACACCAGATTCCATTGCAAAGGCTTTCATTCATTGGGGCGATCCTACACACAGAGTTCATGGATGAACTTTTGGTTTATGATCCAAATATTTAAGGCTTGATTCAGGTGAGGGTGGCTCTGTGGCTTCTTGGCCATTTATCCTTGGGCATCCTCCTTGTAAACAATGCTAGGTGGCACATGCGAGCAATGCAGAGAAACTTGAAATCCATGTGGGCTCAGCATCAGGGCAGCCTTTCCAACACCATTAGGGACTCCGGGGAGACTGACTAGGATCTATAGTGGTGGTCGCGGTCTGTCCAGTGGACGGCCATTCCCCTTTCCCCACCTAGAGCTAATGGTGGTTATGGCCTTATCGCTTTTTGGTTGTGTTGGGGGGTCATCTAAGCATAGGGGGTCATCTAAGCATAGATAATAGCCTTCTGAAGGCCTTCCTGCTATCCATCAAGGAGAGACTGCGGTATGTTCTCACGAACAACAACACCTGTTGGTAGTACTTAAACAAGCACAGCAGTACAGGGTACTGTGCCAAGAATCTTTGCATCTCTTTAATTAGAGCGCCAGTAATTCTTTCTGGTTCCCAACTACCTGGCGGGGTCCTTGAATCCCAAAATGGACGAACTGAGCAGTTGTCATCTGGCAGATCATGAGTGGCATCTACATCGTGCTGGCCGCACATGGTGTCTTCCACCAGTGATCCCATCAGCTTCCAGCCTGATTACCGGCAACACATACGAAATATTAGCATACCAGGTGCATTATGAAAAAAGGAAGTTTGGGGGTGGTGGCATGGCAAACTCCGTGATCTGAGATATTGGTATTGGGGGTGCACTCCTTTTTTTTTTCTTTTTTTTTTCCCTTATTTCTCAAAATCAAAACACCTAAACACTATCTCAATGGTGCTGCAGCACTGCGCATGCTGTCAATACATGTGCTGTCTTCTGAAACTGATAATACAAGACTCTGCCTTGATCAATGTGGACTATCGATAGTCCACATTGATCGGCAGGTTCGCATAGATTCATTCTCGGTCGGACAGTGGCAGATTGACGTACACAGTCTTTTCCAACAATGTAAAGATCATGAAGGTTCGAAAATACGGCAGAAATCGTTGGTTTCACATCAACAAGATTGGCCCCCGAGGAAGGGACTTTTATGTCCTGAAATGCATTGGGCATCAACTTAAGTGTTCAAGAAAATTTGTCGTTGGATCAACAGAATGTTAATATGTTCAGAAGCAATGATGTGTTGTAACATGGACAAGTTACAATTTGGCATTATTTGCAAATGTGTAATATTATCACATGTTTATCACTTTTGTTCTGATGTAAAGAACTGCTTATTTGAATAAATTGAGAAACAAGCCAAAGTTTGGTAAACTTGAAATAAATGAGTGAACAGTGCGCAGCGCACTCAAGGCAGAGTCCTGTATTATCAGTTACACTCAATGATCTGCCACAGCTAGGCTAATTTGTCCTTGATTAACATATCAGCTAGTGGTTACTGCTGCACATCACAATGCTTTTTTAGTGTTCAACGTGGGCCTTTCCTCTATGGTCTATTTTTCACTTCAATTCACCATCTGCAATGTGGCGGACCTTCAGGAGATTGGCAGTGCATTGCATTGTCTCTGTGCACAAGAACCAGGGCCAGGTCCAGAACCTTATTACCAGCCCTCCTCTCCTGATTCTGAATGTATAGTCCCAGCAGACATGTTTCAGCTTAAGCAGTCCCCCTATACCTTGGGAATGATCCAGATCCTTAATGACTTGGGCCTAGAAACGGGCCAGTACCGGGCAATCCCACACCATATGGACAAAGCCTGTATCCACCAAACTGCATTGAGGGCAACTTGTAGCAGTGGTGTGCAGTATCCCGTTCGATCTGTGTGGCATAAGTTGAGTATTGTGTAAATAATTCATGTATATATGTGTAACAAGTGTTCCTTGAAATCATGAACATGTTCAAACACCTGCTCCAACTCTTTCCCCTGGAATAGACTGCCAATCACTTCCTCATATTTATCGTGTAAGATCGGAAGTCTATCAGATACCATCTGAAGAAGGGGCTTATATAGTCAGGAAACCAGTCGACATCTATTGCCAAATGTCCATATTACTAGGAAAAATTTGTGGGTACTCTGTTCCATTCTACCATTATCCCAGAGGTGATGCAGTGACTGCTCCACAAGGTTGTACATCAAGAACTGGGCTCCAGGGAGATCAGTTTCCTCCACCATCATTGGTAAGTTCCGTTGAGTGCCCTCAGCATGGACCTCTCCAATTGTCTCTAACAGCTGAGCTCCAGTCTTGAATGTCATGCCGTCATTAACACCCCATAACCCCCACCCTCCGAAATTGACAAACCACCAGGACAAATGCTGAAACATAACAGGCAGTGCATTTTCTGCAATACGGCTTTCCAGCAGTGAATCACCACTATAAGGAGTGTGGTTCATTGTATGCGTATCAATCATACACCCAGCAAACACAGCTGCCAGTGCATCTTGTCAGTCCGGTTTTCCCACATCTTCAACTAATACACTGACTATTGTAGGTGGGCAGACGGATAATATAACTAATAATATGGTACTCCTAGACCCCCACCTCTGGTTGGAAGACAGTGTGAAGAGACATGTTGGCAGTTGCCCTCCCAATCAAATCCTGGAGAAGGGAATCGAGCGAAGGTCTGCAAAAGGCATCACCAGTACAGTGTGTTGAACGCCTCGCTTAGTTGTATAGACAACACAACTGCCTTTGGATACTGGAACGTCGATGCCTTTTCTAAAACACAGAAAAGTCTCTTGATGTTAGCAGAGATATTGTGTTGGTGAATAAATCCACTTTGATCCTTGTGCACCAGGGTCTAGAGAAAAGGCTGAATTCAATTTGTTACCTTACTGAGGTTTTTAGAATGGAGGTTTAAGTTGGTTAGCGGCCTATAAGAGGTCATACTCAATGTATCACCCCCGTTTTTGGGGTATTGAAAAAATCTAGTATCAGACAGGGAGCCTCAAGCTAGTGCTGCTGTGTACATGCCAGCTAGTCTAGATGACAGCTGGGCATTGTGGGTTTGGTCAAATCAAACTGATAGCCCAGCATTTTACCCCCTGACACCTACTTAATAGCATCCCTCACCTGAGTTTGTGATTGGGCCGCAAGGCAGTTCATGCACGTCCTCTGCCAACCGGGATAGCAGTGTTCTGTCCAGAAAATTGGCTATTTGTAATCCCAAGGCCACAGTCCCCTCACTGTAAAGTTCTTTGTATTGTTCGGAGAATACCATGTATGTTTCATGTTTGGGGAATACCGTAGCGCCCACCCAAATTTGGTCCCGATAATCGGGCAATACCTGTCCATGTACTGGATCCAATAGCCTGCCCACTCTGCTCTCCACCATAGGGGTAGCATTCAAATATATGTGGAGGGTCAAAAAAGGCAGGTTCGAGGCATATGAGCTGCAGATTGTACACTTAGCATAGATCGCCATCTGGTGTTGGGCCCGGATGTTTGCAGTTTGTTTTTGTTCTTTGGACAGTCTTTGGAAGTCACGAGTTCGGTGACTCCTCCTTCGGTCCGTACTGCGCATGGGCTTCGGCTCCATCCTCAGATTGTTTTTTTCCGCCATCGGGCTCGGATGTGATACTTCGTGCTCCGGCTTCGAACTTCTACGGTTCCAGCCTCGACGGAAAATCCTCGTTCTTCGAGTTTCTTCATCAATCTTCATCTCTCGAAGCGGCACTTTTCTCCATCCCGTACATCGGCACCGGCCTTCGGGCCCTCCTCGACTCCGGTCCCGGCCGATGGAAAGGACTCCGTTCAAAAAGTGCCCAAAATGTGGGTCTAAATTTCCCCACACCGACCTCCATCAGGTGTGTAACCTTTGCCTCTCTCCAGAACACGAGGCTAGAGACTGCCCCGCCTGTAAGTCTTTTAGATCAAAAAAGACCATCCGGGATCGAAGAGCTCGACGCACCATGGCGCACTCCTCGACCGCGGCTCCACCGGACATCTTCGGAGACGACGCCGAAGCTTCGGGGCAACTACACACCGAGCAGGAGGATGACGTCGTCAGCGCTTCCGAGGCCGACGACTCAGACGTGGAGGACATCACACCAGCGCAGCGGGTCGTGAGTACTGTATCCCCTCCCACCCCCTCGCCCAAAACCAAAGAGACTCCGGTTACACCCTCGCCTGCAGGCCTGGGCAAAACCAAGCACACAGCTTCTATCACCCCACCTTCGGGCCCGGTGTCGAAGCCTCAGAAGTCTCACGGCAGCTCGGGCTCGTGCCAGCCGACGCCTGGTGCCGAAAAACACCATCCGGCACCGAAGAAAGTGATACCCAGCTCGACTCCGAAGCCACCGGTGCCGAAGCCTGGACTCTCGGTGCCGACAAAACACAAACACAAATCTGTCGGCACCGACGCTCCGGCGCCGAAAACTCCTTCGACGCCGAAAAAACGGGAGGTACCAAAAAAGCATGGCGCACAGAAACCATCCAAACCCTCGGCTCCGAAAACATCGGCGCCAGCGGACGACTCGGCGCCACTGGATCTCTTTACACCACACCCTTTGAAAAAGACTCTATTTAAAGATCCAAAGACTGGGCTATTGACTTTAGTTGTCAAGAAAAGACGTCTTGACACACCGGCTCCTCCTCCACCGCCCAAGCGGAAGGACTACTTCTCCTCTCAGAGTGCCCTCCCCACTACCACCTCCTCCACCTCCTCCACCCCCTCCCCCTCCCAGGTCTCCGCCACCCTTACCTCATCACTCCCCGACCCCATATCCGAATTACGGGGATCCAGATTATGACCCGGCGGACGCCCCAATGGACCCCACTCCACCGGGGACCCCAGACCCATGGGAAGACTACCACAACCCTGACATACCTGATATGCCTCAGGACGACCTATACCCATCCAGGCCGTCTCCTCCAGAGGACTCCTTAGGGTTTCACCACTTAGTGCAGAGAGCAGCACACTACCATGGGGTGGACATGCATAGCGAACCAGTGGAAGACGACTTCCTACTGGACACATTTGACATTCAGGACAAGTCCACGTCTATTTTGCCCATGCTTAAAGGTGTCACCAAGCATGCTGCAGAGGTGTTCAAGGACCCTGTCAGGGCCAGGGTACTGAAACCTAGAATAGAAAAAAAGTACAAGGCGGCACCCACAGACCCTGCATACATTAAGGGCCCTGCTCCCTTGGATTCCCTAGTTGTGTCCACAGCTAGAAAGCGGGCTAACTCCCAGTCCTCAGGAGAAGCCCCACCGCCAGACAAGGAATCGAAACTTTTAGACGCGTCTGGCAAACGCACCGCCTCCCAAGCTGCAAACATGTGGCGCATTGCAAATACACAAGCGCTACTTGCGCGCTATGACAGAGCACACTACGACGAACTTGAGGCTCTTATGCAGCACCTCCCCGAAAAACACAAGCGCAAGGCTCATGACCTGTTACAGGAGGGTAAACTAATTACAAACACCTCCATTAAGTGTGCCCTCGATGCAGCAGACACTGCTTCTAGAGCCATAAATACCAGTGTCCTGCTTCGTCGTCATGCCTGGCTCAGGATCTCAGGTTTCAAGCCTGAAGTCCAGGTGTCCATACTAAATCACCCTTTTGATCAACAAACTCTCTTTGGGCCAAAAGTGGACGAAGCGTTGGAAAAGATGAAAAAGGACACAGACACAGCAAAGTCTATGGGGGCACTCCAATCACAGGCCCCTAAACGCTCCTTTTGACGCTCATCCTTTCGTGGCACAGGCAGAGGCTTCTCCACCGATAGCGCCTCTACCTCCTACAAGTCCCCTCCTCAAAATACCTTTTCAAAGGGCAACCAAAGGGGTGGTTACAGAGGCAACAACAATAAGGGCAGGGGCAAAACTAACACCACCCGTTCCGCAACCCCGCCCGCACAATGACTTCCCTTCCCTCCCCCCAGACCATCCCACTCCGGCCGGGGGCAGACTACAACAATTTATCCACGCATGGGAATCCATAACATCGGACAAATAGATGAACCAAATTATTCGGTCAGGGTACTGTCTCTAGCTAACATCTACCCCACCCAATATCCCACCAAGACACCGTCCAATGTCTCAAGAACATTCCACACTGCTCAAACAGGAGGTGCTCTCCCTCCTCCAAAAACACGCTATAGAGCAGGTCCCCGTCAATCAGCAAAATCTAGGGGTCTACTCCCTGTATTTCCTTATACCAAAGAAAGACGGGACCCTGAGGCCCATTCTGGACCTCCGGCCTCTAAATGCGTACATACATTCAGACCATTTCCACATGGTCACCCTACAACAAGTCCTCCCGCTCCTCTGTTCGGGAGACTTTCTCACTACCTTGGATCTGAAGGACGCATACTTTCACATTCCAATACACCCTTCTCACAGGAAGTACCTCAGGTTCGTGGTGGACGGTCAGCATTACCAATTCACGGTTCTCCCCTTCGGGGTCACCACCGCACCACGGGTGTTTACCAAATGCCTAGCAGTTGTAGCAGCACACCTCAGGCGTCAACAGATTCACGTCTTCCCTTATCTAGACGACTGGCTAATAAAAGCCGCGTCCTACAATCAATGTGTGCAACATACCAACAGCACCATTCAACTACTCCACCGGCTAGGCTTCACGGTGAACTACCAAAAGTCCCACCTCTTACCATCTCACACAAAGCAATATCTCGGGGCAACTATAGACACCTCCAAAGGTATTGCCTATCCAAATTCAGCCAGAATCGCAAGCATACAAGCCTTGCGCAAAACATTCCTTCCCCAACACTCTCTTCCAGCAAGAGTGTTTATGAAGCTTATCGGAATGATGGCGTCCTGCATTTTCATAGTGCCCCATGCAAGACTCCACATGCGTCCACTTCAAGAGTGCCTAGCACAACAGTGGAACCAGGCCCAGGGTCAGCTGACGGATCTGGTGTTGGTGGACGGCCGCACCCATCACTCTCTGCAGTGGTGGAATACCACAAACCTTTCCAAAGGGCGGCCGTTCCTGGACCCGGTTCCTCAGGTGATTCTAACAGCGGACGCATCGCTCTCCGGCTGGGGAGCACACCTCTTACACCTCACAATGCAAGGTCTATGGACGCCACAGCAAAAATCGCTCCACATCAACCATCTGGAGCTCTTGGCGATCTTTCTAGCCCTAAAATCCTTTCAAAAACAGATTTCGGGCAAAGCAGTCCTGATTCGCACAGACAACATGACTGCAATGTATTATATCCAAAAACAGGGGGGGACACACTCTCCCCAGCTCTCCCGCCTAGCCCAGAGCATATGGAGATGGGCAATTCCCCAAAACATCTTTCTCCTGGCACAGCACGTTCCAGGCGTACAAAACACCATGGCAGATCTGCTCAGCAGACAAACCAAACAACTACACGAATGGGAACTGCATCCACAAGTTCTTCACCCATTCTTCCAACAGTGGGGGCATCCTCAGATAGACCTCTTCGCCACCCACGAAAACAAAAAATGCCCAAGCTTCGCCGCCAGATAACCACACCCATTGTCCAAAGGCAATGCGATATGGATGAACTGGTCAGGCAGATTTGCTTACGCCTTTCCACCTCTCCCGCTAATTCCATTAGTGCTAAGGAAGCTACAGCAGCACTCCCTCACACTCATTCTGGTAGCCCCAACATGGGCCAGGCAGCCGTGGTACACCACACTACTACAGCTATCAGTGGTACCACATCAAAAACTGCACCTGTCCCCATGCCTCCTAACCCAGAACCATGGAGAAATCAGGCACCCGGACCCAGCTCAGCTCAACCTTGCGATCTGGCTCCTGAAATCTTAGAATTTAGCTACCTTAACCTTCCCCCTGATTGCATGAACATCATCATGGAAGCCAGACGTCCTACCACTAGAGCATGCTATGCCGCAAAGTGGAAAAGATTTGTGATTTACTGCCGTAACAACACAATCAACCCTTTAGATGCATCCATACAGCACATCATATGCTATCTGCTCCATCTTCACAGGCGTAACCTGGCATATTCATCCATACCCCTACACCTAGCAGCGATCGCTGCTTATCTACAAAACAGACAGCATTTATCACTGTTCACAGTGCCCGCTATTAAAGCCTTTATGGAAGGCCTTAAACGAGTAATTCCTCCCAGGGCACCACCTTCCCCTGTATGGAATCTAAATGTAGTTCTTACACGGCTAATGGGTCCACCCTTCGAACCAATGCATAAATGTGAGCTACAGTTCCTCACCTGGAAAACCGCTTTCCTCGTAGCTATCACTTCCCTTAGAAGGGTCGGCGAAATACAAGCGTTCACTATACAGGAACCCTTCCTACAAATACATCACAGCAAGGTCATACTTCGTACAAATCCGAAGTTTCTGCCCAAGGTCATTTTCCCCCTTCCATCTCAATCAATCGGTGGAATTACCTGTCTTTTTCTCGCAACCACAATCTCTTGCAGAAAGGGCCTTACACACACTTGATGTTAAGAGGGCTTTGCTGTATTACATACAAAGAACGCAACCTTTCAGGAAGACTAAACAATTTTTCGTTTCCTTCTCTCCACCACATAAAGGCAACCCCATCTCTAAATCAGGGATAGCTAGGTGGATTGTAAAGTGCATACAAATTTTCTATCAAACGGCAAAAAGAACATTATCTGTTCCACCTAAAGCCCACTCTACTAGAAAGTTAGGGGCTTCTATGGCTTTTCTAGGGAACATACCCTTAGATGACATCTGCAAAGCAGCCACATGGTCAACACCGCACACCTTCACAAAACATTACTGTGTAGACGTGCACTCCAAGCAACAAGCTAGTGTGGGCCAGGCTGTACTAAAGACACTTTTTCAAACCGCTGCAACGGATACCGGTGGTCGCCGCTAAGGTTGGGTACTGCTATATAATCTATGCTAAGTGTACAATCTGCAGCTCATATGCCTCGAACGGAATATGCTACTTACCAGTATGCATCTGTTCTTGGCATGTAGAGCTGCAGAGTTGTACACGCCCACCCGCCTCCCCGCCTCCCTGTATCCGTTCCAGTCCATCTTATTTAGATACAACACACATGGGTTTCTCACTGTTATTACTACGCTCCATCATTTCCCTGTTGGCGAAAAACAATCTGAGGATGGAGCCGAAGCCCATGCGCAGTACGGACCGAAGGAGGAGTCACCGAACTCGTGACTTCCAAAGACTGTCCAAAGAACAAAAACAAACTGCAAACATCCGGGCCCAACACCAGATGGCGATCTATGCTAAGTGTACAATCTGCAGCTCATATGCCTCGAACCTGCCTTTTTTGACCCTCCACATATATTTGAATGCTACCCCTATGGTGGAGAGCAGAGTGGGCAGGCTATGGATCCAGTACATGGACAGGTATTGCCCGATTATCGGGACAAAATTTGGGTGGGCGCTACGGTATTCCCCAAACATGAAACATACATGGTATTCTCCGAACAATACAAAGAACTTTACAGTGAGGGGACTGTGGCCTTGGGATTACAAATAGCCAATTTTCTGGACAGAACACTGCTATCCCGGTTGGCAGAGGACGTGCATGAACTGCCTTGCGGCCCAATCACAAACTCAGGTGAGGGATGCTATTAAGTAGGTGTCAGGGGGTAAAATGCTGGGCTATCAGTTTGATTTGACCAAACCCACAATGCCCAGCTGTCATCTAGACTAGCTGGCATGTACACAGCAGCACTAGCTTGAGGCTCCCTGTCTGATACTAGATTTTTTCAATACCCCAAAAACGGGGGTGATACATTGAGTATGACCTCTTATAGGCCGCTAACCAACTTAAACCTCCATTCTAAAAACCTCAGTAAGGTAACAAATTGACTTCAGCCTTTTCTCTAGACCCTGGTGCACAGGGATACAACTCTGCAGCTCTACATGCCAAGAACAGATGCATACTGGTAAGTAGCATATTCCTTCTCTGTACTCCAACAGCCTGGCCAATAGAAAAACCCTGTATCACCACCTTAAAAGCATCCCATTCAGTGAGGATGTAGCCGTGGTTCCCTAAACATGGCTTCCTCAAGGTGGGAATTTGGGAGCCTACACATTGGAATTTGGGTCAGCTGATCACTCCATGTGTGTTTCATGAGAAGTGGGTTGTGTTTCGACAGTGCGTCCCAAATATTCAGTGTTATTGACATAATTACTTTTTCCTATGGATGACAATATCTTGTCCTTTCATACATGCAGGTCGTATACAGAGGAATAAAACTAGTATATCCTCTGATACCCATATCCGAGTCTCCAAATATCTCCAATTCCCCAGTGTCACACCATACCCAGATGTCCAGAGTAAGCTGGACTATCTGAGAATCCGTCATTAGATGCATAGATTTATCAAGAGTTATATCAGCTATGCAGTTATAGTCTCCTAACACCTGCTGCGCATGTGTCTAATGACGCTAAAGGGGCTAGGGACTCCTAAAATTATATCTGGTCCAAGTTTAGTGCATAGATATTACTTATAGTGATTAGCATGACATTTAACCTCCCCTCAACAATACGTAGAGGCCATCTGCATCAACATGAGTTCCAATGAGACCGCGGGCCTGACCCAGATCAGTGCACCTCTAGTGTAAGATGAGAAGCCAGTGGCATAGATTTGCCTTTGCCTATGCCTTCTGAGAGACACTACCTCCCCTGCTGTCAAATCTTTCTCCTGAAAGAGTGCTACTTTTATGCCTCTCGGTCTCAAATAATCCAGAATATTTTAAATCTCGCTAGCCTGTCCCATGCCCTTTGTTCCACGTTATAAATGTGTAAACAATGTAGCAAGTTGGCAACTCGCCTTGTCAAGTAACCCAACTCGCTGGTTAACCCATATGTTGCTATCTCTGCATGGGTTACAAGTATGTTGGGACAGCACTCTACAACAAACTCTACCTCCCCAAACCGGCCCCCTACCCCCCCCCAACCCACCCCCTCCAGTCCCTGGACAGTCTGATAATGGTCACCACAAATACGGAGAAAATGACGGGACAAGCTGTACTCCGGAGACATGCAGCCAGAGAGTTCTTGAGGACGGGCTACTAGAAAAACAGAAAGAGCTAAAGGGAGGGAAACTCCTTGCTGTTTGCACCCGAATTCCCTCACCCATCCAAGAATTAACTATCCAGGATTCAAGGAGCCCAAGGGATTCCCCCGGGAAAGGTCTCTTTACTATGCAGGGTGCAAACCAACTAGTGCTATAAAGAGGGCATAGAAGTTCTGGGGCAGAAGGAAACAAAGTGACCACAGAAATATCAATATCTGGCCAAATATGCTACGGATCATCCTCCACACACGTGATTTGTGGAAATTGAGGGCTCCCTTTGGCGAGGTGTCAGAGTTCAGGCCGTCCGAGGTCATGACAGTCAGTGGCCCAGTAGGGGAGGCAAATAAAAGTAGATGTTGTTGCAAGGGTGTCAGTTTGTTCCTCCTGATCTTTGCTCTTAGAGTGGCACCTCATGCTCACACTTTTGAGGTATTGACTCAGTTGCCATTTCGTGGACGGCTGTGTCACCCAGTCAGCTTCTTTAGTTCCTGTTTGGTAACTCTCCATTCACTCCTAACCACCCTTTGGGTCATCAAAGAAGTAAGTTCGAGTTTGAGTCTGGCCTGGAATAAAAACATGTACCACCCTTCCACCTCTCTCATGGCCTTCTTAACTTCAATGAAAAATATCCTTTGTTGTTGCACTGCCATTGTGTAGTCTGGGAATATGACACAGCAGCATTATCAATATGGAAGCAACCAGCAGTACTGGAGCGCAGCAATATTAAATCCCTATCACGATAATGGAGCAGGTGTGCTACAACTGGACACAGAGGCCCTGCAGAGCTACCTTCCTGTGCAGACAATCCTCCAAGAAAGTACCACATCTGATTTCTCAATATTCTCTGGCAAACACACCATTCGGATATTGTTGTCACTGCTGCGTCCCTTGAATCCTCCACCCTGCGATCCAGCTGTCTTTTTGGAAAAAGCTTGCAACTGTCCCTTCAGGGCTTCCACTGTCTGTTGCATGTAGCTTGTCATGGCCTCATTGTTCTTAACTTTGTCAGCAAGCTTGCGGTGATCATTTTCACAATATTTAAATGGCTAGATACTTGATCTATTTTAGCCTCCAAGGCTTCTTGATTTGTTTACATTGTTCAGAATTTGATCTAGTTTAGAGGAGTGGCATACGGCTGGTCTGTTCAGCAGATGTAGTAAACAGGTCGGGGACTCTGTCATGTGCTGAGGCGTTCTACCTGGTTCAGACCTAAAGCCCCCAGCTACTTCTTTCGCTGCAGTGGTGCAGCCCATAGTGGTACCAAAGCATTCTCTGGCCACGAGTCCAGTTGCAC
Organism: Triturus cristatus; assembly: GCF_964204655.1. Taxonomy (NCBI): domain Eukaryota; kingdom Metazoa; phylum Chordata; class Amphibia; order Caudata; family Salamandridae; genus Triturus; species Triturus cristatus. Next base: position 989,018,947 of record NC_140584.1, on the reverse strand, counting down.
ACCTCTGTTCGTCCAGAGAGGACCTGCTTAATCAGTTACTCCTGTGAGACTTTGCTTCTCAAAAATGTCATTGTCCACTTGTGCAACCATCTGCTATCTTAGAGGCAAACTGAGGAGAACAGGGGCCAACGTTGAAGCCACTGCCAGTCGCACTCCGCACAGGCAGACACAGTAACACACGCCCCATCTCACTTCAATTTTGGTGCATTGAGTAGGCCCTTGAGTGATCGGTTGTTGGGCCTGCTTTAACACCCAGCGCCACATACCGCCTATTCGGAAGCCGGACACTGGGGCTCAGATGTTCCTGCCGGTGATTGCTAAATAAAGCTCCCTCCCACCAGCTCCCCCCAATAAGAGTATCCATCAGAAAGACCTTGAATGAAGGTAAGCAAATTTTTCTAGTATGTTCGCTTGCTTTTCCTGATAACACCCCACTTGTGTGATTAGGCCTATTGCTCGTGACTGGAAAGGCTCCAAAACAGGATGTACACATAAATTGTTTGGTATGAAAAATTACTTTTGGGTGATTTGGTTAGCTGCAGAATTTGAGACCGGGCTCAATGTTTTATTGAATTATCTCAGCTAGACCCTACATGTCAGAGTTTAGGCTATGTCCGTGCATTGAATCAGAACAAAATAGAACTATAACCTTTACCAAGAAGTGTATCAGGACTTCAAACCTGCTACTAGGAGCCATTTATACACAGTGATCATCTGTTTCATTCCTGGACAAACCTGCAGCACCACTCCTAAAACATTTGAATCCGCACAACAATGCAGAACATTCTACTGCATGTTCTTTATGCTAGACTGCACACTGTTGTATTTCTTCCAGTTAGTGCTGCATGCTTAAAGAACTGAAGCGGGGTGTACAGCATGTTTTCCTGTATTATTGATGCATGGTCTTACTCAACTCCAGTGCTTTCATTGTCCTGGGCGACCTCAACTAGTACCTACAGAACCCAACATGACCAACACCCAAGAGGCCCTATCGAACTTCAGACTCCTACAGCGAGTGGAATGCCCCACACACGCTGATGGACATGATCTTCACAAGCTTCAATGGCATCATAGCAGACAAGCCCACACCAATCAGCTGGTCTGCTCATGTGCTCATCGACTTCAGCATACCCCTCCAACACAACCACAGAAATATAATTGCCACATTTTCATGATGGGACTGGAACATCTCAGAAGAATCCTGGTCTTAAGAGTTCCATAAACCAGAAATCCACGGAAGTCCCATAGATTCTATCCAACTTCTGGCCTATCTCCCTGCTACTGTACTTGGCAAACGTAATAGAAAAGATCACAAACACCTAGCCACTCACCTCACTGACAACCACTTCCTTGACACCACTAAATACAGATTCAGGCCCAACCACATCAAAGACCTTTCCACAAAAAAAGCACTTTTCAGACTCCATGCACATACAAACGTTTGATTGAACACTGGCTGTAATTACCTCAACAACCACAATCTTCTACAAACCTACCTGACCCTTCTGCTCGTCTGGACTCCTACTCACACTCCTCCCCCACATATGAAGAACCAGATCCAGCAGTCGCGCCTTCATCTGCCTCTCACAAACCTTGGACCCACCTGCCCTTATATATCAAAACTGCCTTCTCTGTTCTTGAATTCTCCAAGAAACTGAAGGCCTGACTCTTCACCTAGTCTCAGGCCTGGTCTGCATAATTCACCGTTCTTGAATTCTGCATAACTCATGCTGCAGCGCCAGGATACCCTGCAGGGTGACTGTGCACTCTACAAATACACATACATAATTATCATTCAGATAGCAAGTTGCCTTCTAAGGTGTAACTTGATGTGTTTTCTCTATTAACGTACTGTAACCTAGATTTTTACTGAAATCTAGAATTTAATCAGATTTGAGTGTACTGTAAATATAATCGCTTTTACATTCTGATCTTACCCGTTTAACAATGAAGCTGCGCATGAAGCTTTGCTAGTTTATAAGGTGTTTTTTTTTTTTTTTTAAATCCCTGAATAATAGGGAAACAATTACAAGGGTAGATGAGAGTTGAACCCAAATGTGAAATTTACATTGTGTATGTTTGTATTCTAAATGGCTTGATGTGAACATGTTAAATGACACAGTAGGACTTGTGTTAATAAAATGTATCTATTTTCATTCTCTTTCAGGTCTCTTATTGAGAAACATGGCACTGTTTTTTCCTGCATTCTACCCACCTATTGCTGGACTTATGTTATAACAAGTTGGCAAATGCTGGCTGGCTCTAGGCTGCAATAAAACATGCCAGTTGTGAATGGCTGATGTGAGCCTTACAAGTGCCAACTTAAAAGATGATTTCGCATTTTAGATTTTAAATGAACTGCTTGAACCTTCAGGAAGAATTGTAAAGATCTGTACATAGCACAACATGTTCAGGATAATATATATATGTATACAGTTCATGCACATCTGCTGATACTACTTGAACCAAATCATGACTTCTCAGCCAAGACCAGAATCATGTAAATTTTCAAAGATTTTAGCAGGTTTCCTTTCTTATTCATAGAGTTTGTTTGAAAATGTCTCATGAAGCATAGGATGTCCGATTTCCAAATTGGGAATGAAGTTTTATCCTTTTGTCCTGTTGTGGTTTCTTCAGTCATTTACTAATTCAAAATAAGTATTTGGTTCTGAATGAAAAGTGCCCGATTGCTACCTCCAGGTGATGCACTCCTACTTCATCGCATCCCATCGGCTCCCAGGGAGAGTGCTCCATTGTTGTATGTATAAATAACCAAGGATCTTTATGAAAAGACTTGATTTTAATGGCAGAGTTTGTTACTGGGTGCTTCTTTCTTTTATACTCGTTTGCACACTTTTGTCTGGGCATAGCAATTACATGTCTGACTACCGTTGGCATCTTGACACCTGCTCTTTTAAAGACTGAGATGTAGTGTTCACTTGTGCTCTGATTAGGAATCAAACCCAGCAAATGAGAGCTTTTGGATTTGTTTGGGTTCCTATACTTCTATTTTTGTCTGGTACCTGGAAAGGATTTTGAATAAACAAGGCATGCATAGTTAGAATTTTTGTTTGAAAATAGTGACATTAAACTTGGTATTAAAGAATTTGGTGGTGCCCCTTCTCCCTTTTCTCCTTCCTCTTGGAATTTTTACTATTTTATTCCACTGCAGTTTTTCCTCACCTAATGTACAAAGAAAACATTGCAATGTATATTTCCATGTAATTTGATTTTGGAATTCTGTCACCTTCTGTAGTGAGTTCTTCCAAAATATAACTTTTTTCCAATACCTGCTGTCAACATTTTTTGACTGTTCTCAAATTTTCAGTTGTATAAAGTAAATAAAATGAAAAAGAAAAATATATATATATAGGTGCAAACGATGGTTCCTAACCCAATATGCATAAACATTAATATTGCATTCATTAGTCTTCTAATATGAACAAGGCATTTTAACACTTTTTATGATTATACATATAAGCAACAGTCATAGAGGTAAGTGTCTTGTCAATGAATTTGTACATGTGGAAAGCCCAGAACTGCATGATTTAAAATTCGTGATGTAATCTATTTGCTATAAATACAGTACCTCATTTATATTAGTTTTAGATAGTCTTCATTCCTTATGTATGCCGTTTCTAAGTGCTGTGAATAACAAATGTTAAGATTGCTCTATTTATGGCAGCTAATTTTCCTCTGATGAATGACGAGATGAGTCTGCCTTGCTAGAAATCAAACGTACGAGCTTACAATTACTTTTTTGTCAGTGGTGAACATTTAGTTCAATGAGTTATACTACAGACACTTTACAATATTTTCTCAGTTTTGGGGACAATAATTGGTCTCGTCATACAAAAAAGCTTTTAAATCGTATATATTTTTTAATTGTTTGTCTTAAAGAGTGAAATCTTACCTGGCTGGTGAACCTTTCTGATATTGATGCTGCAGTTGTGCACAAGGTAGCATTAGAAATGATTACCTTTTCCCAACAACTTACGGACAGTGTTCGGAGATTTATTATTTTACAATGGATAGTATCTAAACCTCATTGAATGGCACAATTTAGTTCCTTTTTCAGTTGGAACAATACTTTACTGGTATTGGTGGAGGAAGTTGCCATTGACTCTGGTGCAAGCAAAGAAAATGCTACTCTACCCCCCCCCCCCCCCCCCCCCAGATGCAGGTGACTGAGACTACATACCTCTCCTGTCTCTATCCCTTTTTGTGCTTAACTCATGTTCTGTTTAACTCTCATTTTCTGTGGCTCCCTTTCCTACTTGTATTCTCTCCTGAACGTTATTTCCAACCAATAGCTGCCTTCAGTTGAAACCAAAACATCTTGGCAGAAATGTTGCTGCCTGGGCCTGCTACTTCAGAGCTATTGCTCTTATAATTTGATGGCCACTTAGTCAAAGCCCTGTGCCTGCCCTCCATTAAATAGGCAGGTAGCCAAGCATCACAGACCGTCGCTTAGGGACCTTTTTTTTTTTTGCCAATCATCCTACTCCAGAGAGCCTTCTGGTTCAAGCCTCAACAAGTAAAGTAACCCCAGCCACTGCTCCAGGTAGGGAATCCAAGAGTACTGACACTTTTAGCAAGAGTAAATTTTCTTCTGCAGTCAGGAATTGCAGTAGGTAAATGCGGTCTGTTTAGTGGCCCCTATACACATTCCTTGTGGAACGTGGACAGTGAGACCTTGCAGGCGGTCATGGAAGACCTTAGGGCCCGTTTGGCTCAGAAAATACATGACGGACAATACGCAGCCAAACAACTTTTCTGTGCTGTTCCAGATACTACTGGTTGCCTGGGAACGGCAGTTGGCACAGGAGTTGTAGTCCATTGAGACTAGTGACTGTGTTCCATGGCATTTTTCAGTGATGTACAGGCCTTTTTCATCGATTAATCCCTTGGATGGCGTCACGCCTGTCGATGAGCAGCGGCTTCGGTTACAAACTTTACAGAAAGCCACAGCATGTTTCTTAGGGTCTTTTAAACGCTGCCAAACAGTTCCTACATCAGTTCAAAAAGTTAAAAGGCTATTCCAGAGGGTCAGAGTATAAGCAGAGTCTCCCCAACCAGCACAGCAGGCTCCTCGGTCCTTTTGAGGCTGTGGACTTGGGTCTGGGAGGTGGGTCATGAGCCAGCAAGGAACATCAGTCCTCTTCCCCTGCTGCAGCAGCCAACAAATCTCTTTAATTGGTGGTGCAAGAACATTCAGTTGTGGGCAGGATCCAACATGTCCTCCCATGGTGGCAACCCATCAAGTTTGACAGATGGTTCTTAAAAAGTGTTCAACCTGGCTATGCACACCCTTTTCTATTTGCCAAGCCAAATATTCCACAACTTAAGAACGAATTTTAGAATAGCAGCTGTGTATCTTTTTGAAAGAGGTGTGGGCATTTCTCTCCAAAGGCGCATCTACCCAGAAAGAAGAGAGGGTTGTTACCCTTGCTATTTTCTTGTTTCTAAGGACGTGAGCTTCAGATCTGTTTTGGACCTTCGTCCTCTGAATACCTTCCTGCAGAAGGAACAGTTCAAAATTCTCACACTGGCCCAGATTCTGTCTACCACAGACTCTGGACTGTATGGTGTGCTTGCACTTGCAGGATGTGCAGCTTCAATACACCTACTGCAGTCCCACAGGCTGAGTCTGTGGTTCAAGGTAGGCTAGTGGCGTTTTCAGTTTGTGGTGCTCCCCTTTTGCCTCACCAGCACCCATCAGATATGCACAAAAGAAATGGCATTGATCGTTGTCCACCATCAGAGGTTGGGGTTATTCTTTTTTCCGTTCATCAAAGAATGGCTGTTGAAGAGGGGCTCACCACACTTGCCATAGTCCACCTCCAGACCAAGGCAACCTCCTGACATCTCTGGGCTTCCATATCAACGCACTTAAGTTGAAACTGACTCTTTTACAGAGGCTTCCATTTATTGGTTCTGTCTTGGACACAGGGCAGTTCTGGGTTTTCCTTCCACCACAAGTCTAAAACATTCGGGCTATGATCCTAATGTTTCAATCTTAGTCCTGGATCACAGTGATAGCATCTCTGAGACTTCTTCATGTCTTAGCATCCTGCACCCTTATTATAAGCCACAGCAGGAGTCACATATGTGCTCTGTAATGGAATCTGAAGTTCCAATGGGCCTAGCATCAAAGAAATCTGACTGACGTCATTCAGTTCTTGGAGGAGACTTCTCACAAACTTTAGTGGTGGCTGTTTAACTAAAATTTGTCCAACAGCAGGTGCTGCTCCCTTTCCCTACCCAGAGCTGTTGGTGGATGTGTCCTTGCTTGGCTGGGGAGGTCATTTGGGTGAGGTGAAGACCAGAGGACTCTAGCCTCTGTCACACGTCTGGCTCCACATCAGTCTGGCTCTGAAGACCTTCCTGCCATTCATCAGGGAGACTTGCTTCCAGGTTCTAACCGACAACAAACCACCATGAAGTTTTTCAAAAAGCAGGGTGGAGTGGGGTCCTGTGCCAGGCTTTGTGCCTCTTGAGCTGGTTGGAGCTCCATTCCCGCGATTGGCATTCAGGGACCCTACAAGGTGGTTCACAAAGTGGACGAGGTGAGCAGGCAGTGTCTGGCAGATCACAAGTGGTGTCTACAGTCCCAGGGCACCTTTCAACTGTGGAAAGATCCCTGACTAGCTCTTTTCACCACTGTCGAGCGCACAATATTGAAAGTATTGTGTGTGTTCCACAAGAAAAATTGTTAGGAGATGCATCCTGGCTGGAATGGAACATATGCTTAAAGATTGAGTAGCTAAAATGTACTGTTTTTGATCTGCCACAGGAAGTGGTGGATGTCATCCTTGCTACCTGGCGCCCTTCCACAAAATCTATTCAAGCTGGCTGCTGGAAAAAAAAATTGTGATGGTTGTGGTGCTCCTGAAATTGATCCTTTACAAGCAAAGCAGTCTGACCTCCTTTTGTTTGTTACATCTTTGGCCCAGCAAGGTCTTACTTGAACATTATCATAGGTTATTTGTCAGCTCTTTCAACGTGTCCTGGACTAATTGTCATTATTGAAATTGCCTGTGATTAAATTTATTATCGATTCAACATGTTGCCTCCAAAACAGATTGTGATGCCACTGCTAGACCTTGACTTGAACTTGACATGTTTCATGTGTATGTCCTTCAAACCAATGGATAGTTCATTGCTTCTCCTGACTTTAAAGACTGTGTCTCTTGCTTATCGCGATTACTCGTCGTGTGAGTGATTTCCAGGCACTTTCAATGCGACTGCCATCCATCGCCTTTTTTCCAGAGGTTTGTGGTTTGGATTCTGGCACCTTCATGCCAAAATTTGTAGATCTCCTTCACGCTGGCCAGTTCAGAACTCTGCCCCTTTATTTGCTCCCCCTGTCACCCTTTGAAAGAAGAGGAGAGGCAAAATCTGTTGGACTCCAAAAGGACTTCAAGGTGGATAAGTAGTAAGTTCTGCTAAGCTCTGGCTAAGAAGCCACTTCCGGAAGCTCTGAGGGCCTATTCCATTATGGCTACAGCTACTACAACTGTGTTGGCATTTAGAGGGCCCGTCATTGACATCTGCCAGGCTGCGATGTGCATGTCAGTGCATATGTTCATAAATCACTACTGCTTTGACAGCCAGGTCAATTTAGAAGGATACTTTGCCCACGCAGTCCTACAAGTCGTTTTGGTCGATTACAGAGACCCTCCTCCTGGGGAGGTACTGCTTTGGTATTCATCAGAAGAACAAGTTACTTACATTTGGTAACGGTGTTTCAGGTAGATACTCTAACCACAGATTCTTGTATCCCCCCGCCCCCTTCCACCTTCCTGTTCTGCAGAGAAGCCTCTTTTTTTACATCTAAAAAAGGTTATAATTCAGTTTTCAGCACACTGGTGCCAACATTGATCATGCTGCATGTCTGATGGCACGGGGGAAAAATAAGAAACGAACATCAGCCTGCAGGAGTGGCGTGAATAAGCAGCTCTGCTTCATCTGTTCTGGGGTGGTACAGAGCCAAAGCTGAGCCACGTGGTGCCATCTAGTGGCGTGTGGGAGACCTGCTGAAGACCACTATCGATCCAGTCTGGTGCCAGAGGAGTATTGTAAGGTGAAGAAACTACAGTTAAGAGTATGTACAAGAAAGCGCGTTGCCATACAAAAATCATTTGTATGTGCTCGCCTATTTCTGTAAAACTCAAGAAATGTATTGAAGGCTGTACTATTAACTAATTATCATTTGGCTTTCCTGTTTTAAATTTCTTTTTGTTTTGATTTCCGGAGGACTATTTTCATTGGTTTCCAGTGTTTTCAAAAAATGTAAAAAATCTTTGGTTAACAGTGTTTACTATGGTTTTTGCTCCATACAAAATAGTGGGTGGTGATTTCCAGTGCAACTTGCTTTTATCTTCCTTCCCTCTTCAATTGTGTTCATTAATTCTCTCTTCTATCTTGCACCCAATTTCCTCATTTGAATTAGTTTTTTCAAGTAGCGTTTTATTATTTCCTCTCACTGCCGAAGCTCTCAGCATTTAAACTACTCTTTCCAGCAGCCTAGCCCCAACCAATGTCCTGGATGTGTAGGTATAAAAATGTTTGCACCTCATTAAGATTTTGTTATAGTAGATAAAACATTAATGGTGGTCATTTATTACGCTTTTCTGATGGTGCTCTCTTTAGGCGAATGGCAAATGTTGGTTGAATGAAGGTTTTCTACTTGGAGCATTATATGTTGTGGGTGTGCTCATTGCACTGTTGTTGCAACCTAGTTGTAAAATCACAAGGGACACTGTTCCATATGGAGCGTGCAAGAAAGATGTAGAGTAGGAAAGATGAGAAGAGGAGGATGAAAAAGAGAGAGGCATAGAGGTTCGTCCCCAGTATCAAGGATCCAATCCCAAAGGGGAGGGCCAAATCTTGCCTTTTAGTTGCCCTCACACACACCCCGAAGGATGTCATGCTTCATCGGGCTCTTGCTCCTTGTCGGGTTGGCGCTGCAATGCCCGACGGGCCCCCGAAGGGTCACTTTAACCTCCGGTAAAGTGACTCTTCGGGGGCCCATCGGGCATTGCAGCGCCAGAGTGGGCCATAGTGAAAGAATCCCGCACAGAAAGAGCTTAGTGGTCCCCTAATTACCTCACCTCCGAGAGTGCTAAAGCACTGTTGGTTTATACTGAAAAGGAAATATTCCTTTCAGTGGTGTTTTATTGACTATAACCAGTGTTAATTGGAAATATTACATGCAAAAACATTCAATCATTCAAAGAGCAAAAATTGATTTGATAATTGTTATGATGAAATCACACACACTTCAGCTTTGTCAAAGACATTTCAAGAAATTGCATCCGATTCGAGAGAATGATTTGAGGGACTGCAGATTTGTGAAGGAGTTGTCTGGCTGTTCCATCTGGCTTGGATGAACATCTAGCAGCGACTTTAAGTACTACAGGATTGTCAATGTCTTGTCAATTTTGTGTTTTCTAATTAGAGTGCCATAACCTTACACAACAATCAATGCATTTATTGAAAACAGTAATATAGACTCATCAGCATATTTAACCAATAGAAAAAAGAACAAATCATTAAATCAAGAGTGGATATGCATATTTGTGACAGCAACACCCCCTCGACTTTAATAAAAAAAATTATTTTAAGAAATTGCATCTGCCTCAAGAGGGACATCTAGTAACAATCTGAGGTACTAATTGTTTGTGGAGTATCTAGCAAGCCTGAAATTTGTTTACAAAAATTCATGGAAAAATAAGTTTGTATATAAATAACTAATTTGAACACATTTCTTTATCCGCTTGTTGGCTCAACTGAAATTACCATTTTGCTTCGTCCTGTCACAGTATTTATCATAAGACAAATGGAAAGCTCAGTTCATCTATAGATGGGCCTCACAATATGCAACTGCAATTTACAGTGACACATGTAGCGCCGGCTTGGTAAGATTAGAATAAACGGCACTTTGATTTACCAGTCACTGCTGAGGGTGTCATTACAGCGTTCCATAGCACTCAAGACATTTATATACTCCTTCATAAAACAGATTTGGCATATCTGTTTATTATAGGGAAAACAAGCTCCAATCATTGGAGAAGCAAAAATGCATTTGCAGATTTATATATTGAGGCCATATTCCACAGCTTTGTGTAGGACATTTCGATCAGTTGCATCTGACTCTGGAGTGACATTTAACAGCCAGTTTAAGTACTACAGGTCTGTGACAGACTTTCTTCTTGCATCTGACTCGAGATGGACATCTAGTAATGACTTTAAGTACTGCATCTTCGGGATGACCTCAACCAGTGGTTTTGGACTTGGGACATCTAGTAACTACTGGAATCACTGCAACTTTGTCAGACGTTTCAGGATGTTACATGTAACTTTACAGAATGAGCTGGGTGTCGGCGTAGGATATGATGCTGAGCCCATGCTGAGCCCATACTGCCTGATGGCGGCGGGGGGCCATGTAGCTGTTGAAGGGCTGAGTGATGATCTCTGGGGTACTCTGCCGTTGATTTTCTCCGTGGGTTTGGAGAGGAAGGGAGGGAGTCGGAACCTCTGGGTTCTGCCGGAGAGGAAGGATTGAATTCTGTCAAGGGCGGCTCCTTGTATTCCTGCGTCATGCAGTCTGGCTGCGAGAGTGCGATGTGAAATGGTGTCGAAGGCTGTGGAGAGGTCTAGAAGGATAAGGGTCACGGTGTGTCCCTGGTCGAGTAGCATGCAGATGTCGTCAGTGGCGGCGAGGAGGGCGGTCTCGGTGCTGTGGTTGCTGCGGAATCCAGACTGGGAGGTGTCCAGGATGGAGTTCTTTTCTATGAAGGCGGTCAGCTGGGCGTTTACAAGTCTCTCGGTGACTTTGACCGCAAAGGGAGGCGAGAGATGGGCCGGTAGTTTTTCAGGGTCGGCTGATGGTTTCTTGGGGAGGGGTTTTACCTTCGCCTGTTTCCAGTCATCTGGGCAGATGCCTGATCTGAGGGAGGTGTTGTTGGTGCGTCCTAGTTCGGGTGCAATGGTAGATGTGCGGTCGGCAGGGGTCCGTTGGGGCTCTTGAGTGGGTTTTCTTCATGGTCACTGTGATGAGTTTGACGGTAGCGGGATCCCATGAAGTGATGGTCTGCTTATCGGCGGCGGTGGGTAGGGGGGGGGGGGATGGTGCTCGTCGTTGGTTCGCTGAAGTTGTCGTAGAGGGCTTTTATCTTCAGATGGAAGTAGGAGCTGAGCTTGTCACAGAGTTCCTGGGATTGTGTGACGTCCGTGGCTTCGCAGGTAGGTTTTGCGAACTGCTGTATGCTATTCAACAGTTGGTCGCGTTTGTCTGGACTGTCTCTTATGAAGGTCCGTTTGGTGTCTTATAAGCTGGTGGTATTCCTTCAGGGCACTCTTGTGGTCGTTCTGTGGTTTTCAGGTTTTGCCAGGTTTTCTCTAGGCGTCAGCAGGAGCGTCTGGCTTCTTGAAGTTCTGTGGTGAACCAGGTGGCTTTCAGCAGGCGTTTGGCGAGGGGGCGGAGGGGTGCGAGCTCGTCGGCGCAGCCGAAGACCAGTGGTGAAATTCCCTAGCTGCGGCGTTGGTGTCACTTGCGGCGATGGTAGGGTATTGACGGAGGGTGGTGTTTAGGTGCTCCTCTGTGACTTTGCTCCAGTTCCGTCGAGGCGGGCGCAGGGCGGGTTTGGATGCGGTGGTGGTGTTGAAGGTGAAGTGGTTGCAGTGGGTGTCAGTCTAGAGAGGCTGGTTGGTGTGGCAGAAGTTCCTCCCGCGAAGATGGGGTTGAGGGTGTGGGTGGGCGTGTAGACTAGCTGCTTCAACCTTCGGTTGGTGAGGTAGTCGAGGAGAGTAGTGGGGTCGTTGCCGTTGTCAAGGTGGAATTTCAGGTCACCAAGTAGAATGTAGTCCATGGAGGTGATGGCATGGGGTGCAGCGAGCTCGGCGATGGTAGTTGCGTGGTGGGTGCGAGGTCCTGGCGGTCTGTAGATGAGGGTGCTGCGTAGCATTGTCCTGGGGCTTGTCTGGATCTGGAAGTGGAGGTGCTCTGTGTTGGAGTGGGGGTCACTCGTGCTGGATGTGGAGAGGCGGAGGGGGGCTTGTGTGCGATGGTGAGTCGTCGTCCTGGGCAGTGTGGACGGTCCATTCTCTGGATCTTGTAGCCCTCAGGGATGGCGGTGGCAAGGTCGGGACCAGAGGTGGCGTTGGTCAGGTTTCCGTGAAGAAGGCGACGTCGTGCGAGAGGGTGTCGAGCAGGTCCCAGATCTCAATGGCATGTTGGTGCAGGGAGTGCATGTTGAGCAGGATGCAAGTCAGGGTTTCGGTGGTGTGTGCATCGGGCGTTCCTTCGGCAGTCGTGGGGGCTCTATCGATGGTGAAGGATTTGCGGTAGGGTCTGCACAAGAACTGCCCATGAGTGGTGTTCGGCGAGGATCTTGCACAGTCGGCGTGTCTTCCGTGGTTGAGTGCGTGGAGGGTGGTTTAGTCATAGCGGTGAGGCCTCGGAGAACCAGGAGTCCTGGCAATGGTCGTGGACGGGCGCAGATGTGCTGGCCTTCGGCAGTGGCGCGCAGCCGCCAATATGTAGGGGAGGGATGTGAAGCTGGGAGGCGGGAGCGGGTCGGTCAGGGGGGTGGGGGGGTCACGGGAGTAAGCGGTGGCAGGAATGGGGAAAATGGCGGGAAAACAAGTGGAAGAGGGGAGAAAATAACGGGACACCAGTGAGGCACAATATCACAGATTAATAGCAGTCGGGCACAAACCGTAAGGAGAACAGTGAGGCACAATACAATTATAACAGCAGTTGGGCACAAAGTAGTAAGATTAAGAGGCACAGTGCGGAGGAAAAAAATCAGACCAGAATAAGGGTAGATTCGAACCCTGCAATGGTGGGGCTGGCAGGCGACGCAGAGCACAGCGGAGCTGCTGGGGAGAGTGTGATCCTGGGACCGAAGTCAGAGGTCTCATCCGACTCCCTCCCTTCCTCTCCAAACCCACGGAGATCAACTGCAGAGTACTCCAGGGATCATCATTCAGCACCACGCTCTTCAACATCTACATGGCCCCCTCGCCGCCATCGTCAGACAGCATGGGCTTAGCATCGTATCCTACGCCAACACCCAGCTCATACTCTCACTCACGAAGAATCCCGAAGACACCAGACTCTATTTTCAGGAAGGTATGAAGCACGTGGCAGCCTGGATGAAGGACAGCTGCCTGAAGCTAAACTCAGAATACCGAGCTAGGTTCTAACTTGTGGAATTTTATTATCTTTCTAACACTAAAATTACGCCACGGAAACGGTTTAAAATTAACCATGAACTCACTCCTATTGTGCAAGATGTAGGGAGTCTAATGCACATTTCCTCCACATGCTATGTAATTTTACACATAAACGTATTAGTCAGAAGCGCTGGGGGAATTGCACAAGTGCCTTACCTTCCTTAACAATGTTTGCAGAGTCCGATGCTAGAGAACACGAAAGGCCCCGAGGGCATTTCAGGTCAAGCATCTAATAGCATAGGTGCCACCACTATGTACTTAGATCAGAGACATGATGGAAGGAGAAACGCCAGAAGTAGGCAAATTGTACAAAGTAATGAAAAACCTACTAAAAATGTGGCAGACTGGAAATCCATGTAATCAGAATGTATTTATTTTATAGAGCGCCTGAATCACCACGGCAGGGGTATCTCTGCGCTTGCGGTCATACGAGAAAGTGCTGATACTATGTGAGGCGTCTAGAACAGGAATATTTTCAGGGACTTTCTAAAGTGAAGATGGTTCGTGCACTGCCTCAATGTAATAGGGAGTGAATTCCAGTTCTGTGGGGCAAGACAAGAAAAGGCCTCCCCCGCCCCCCCCCCCCCTAGTACTAGCTTTATTAATACGGGGAACTTTGAGAAGGGATTTGGAGATGGATCGAAGATCTCTAAGGGGAATATATTGGCTAAGCTTCTCCGCAAGATATGTTGGACCATTGCCATACACCGCCTTATCAACAATGCAGCAAACCTTGAATTTTATTCGTTGGGCACCGGAAGCCAGAGGAGCTGCCGCAGCAGCGGACTCGAAGATGATCTATAGGAAACATTCAGTACCAGTCAAGCTGCTGGGTTTTGAACTACTGGTAAGCGGTCTAACAAGGCCTCGTTGGCTGAAATCAAAGCATTAAAGTAGTCGAAACGATTCAACACTTATGTCTGAATGAGTCTCTTCCGTGTATGGTCTGGGAGAAATGGAAATACTCGTCTCAGCAGACTCAGTGCTTGAAAGCATGAGCTTACTGTATGAGTCACCTGCTCCTTAAGGTTCAGACTGCTCAATGCGCACCCCTAGATTCTTTACTGACGCCTTCGCGGGGGGGGGGGGGGTACACCCAGCTCATCTGGCCACCACTCTGGTGTCCACAACAATGCGGCTTCTCCGAAGAGCATAATATCTGTTTTTCCAGCATTTAATTGGAGAAAGATGTTACACATCCACTGAGATATTGCTAGCATGCTGGCAGAGAAATTGATCTGGGCTGTTTTTTTTTTTTTTAAACCATTTTTTATTGCCTTTTATAGGTCATGTAACATACCCCTTTAGGGTGTCAAAGTACAGTAGATAGGACAAAGAGACATATCTGAATCACTGTATTCGTCGTTACCCTCACTTGGCCCCATTGGTATATGGTAACTAGAATGATCACATTGTTGTCTCCTTGCAGTACACCATGTATGCAAGATTAACCCCCCTCCCCTTCCCCCAACAATAAGGCAACAAACCAAAACTCCAACCCCTTGCACTGCTGTCTCCCCTTGACTATTGTTCAGCTCGGTTAGTAGGCTCTCTGGCACGCGAGCCGTGAGTAGTGGTGCTGTGCCGGGACCTTCCATTGCGACCCCCTTCCTCTCCCGTGTGTGTCGATGCCGTGGAACGCTCCCATTCTCCTTTCTCTACTAAGTTATTCCGCCCTAGTCTGGTCCCTGGGGGTGCTCTACATGCGGAAGCCTCTCTGGGGTGGAAGCCTCTGAGTCCATGCCAATTCTTGTTAAGTCCGCCATTACCCCCTCCCATGCCTGGGCTCGTTCCGGCTTGCTCACTCCCCGCTGTGCATTCCGAAGTAGGACCCTGCCCTCGCAACCCGCCTGTTTCACCAGCTTACGTTTCCATCTGAGGACATTGGGGCCCCCCGGTGTTTTCCAGCTACTGGTTATTTCTGTTTTGCCAGAATAAATGCCAGGTCCTGGAACCTAGCTGTGGTTTTGGGTTTAGCAGAGTGTGGAAATAAGTGGAGCAGTACGTGGGCAGGCATGCAGGGGACCACCCTCTCCGTCACCCTCGTTGCCACTTCCTGCCAGTAATGAGTTAAGGAGGCACAGCTCCACATCATATGTATAAAAGTCGCCCCCTGCTCTTGACACCTCGGGCATCTAGCGTCTGCGCCGTCAAAATAGCGGTTGATACGTTCTGGGGTTAAATAGGCCTGGTGGAGTATGTAGAAGCTGATCAGGCGAAACAAGGCATTCCGAGATACTTTGGCAGTTCGTTCTAAGACAGTGTCCCAGTCCTTGTCATCTAGTGGCCTGCCAATGTCGTCCCCCCATTTGTGTCTTAGTCTGTCCAGCGGTTGTGTGGAATCCCGTCCTATGGCTCTATAGAGGCAAAAGACACACAATTGATGGACGGAATGCAGAACAAATCAAAACATTCACCCCCAGTCAAGAGATCTGGGTTAAATCCATCATTCTTTTGCTCACCATGCCACCCCAGTTTAGACCTGGCCATATGCAAATCAGTCTTGGCCCTGTGCCTCATGGGAACAGTCCAGCCCGAACTGCCAAGCCAGGTCCTCCCTGGACTGGAAACAAGCATCCTAGGACCGGTTTCGGGGTTTCACCCCTCTTCAGCCAGGATAGCTTGATTCCAGTGGCACAGTGAGCCCAGGACCCACGTCTGGGCATACCTGGTGCACTTAGGGCGAGAAAGCAAAAGACACACAATTGATGGACGGAATACAGAACAAATCAAAACATTCACCCCCAGTCAAGAGATCTGGGTTAAATCCATCATTCTTTTGCTCACTATGCCACCCCAGTTGAGACCTGGCCATATGCAGTCTTGACCCTGTGCCTCATGGGAACAGTCCAGCCCGAACTGCCAAGCCACAGCCTTGATGGTTCCACCCGCCAAGCTTATATATTCGCATGTGTAGTGTCACGGCGGTTCCGTCGTCCCCGCACCGCAATGTCGTCTTATCGCTCCCGTGACCGCCTCATATGAGAGAAAATGCCCCTGTGGTATGTTCCAGTCCGCACTGAAGTCCTCAAAAGAGGGGAGCTCTCCGTCCCGGAAAAGATCCCAACCTTCGTCACTCCTGCGCCAACCCAATCATCCAGGCCCCGCCACTGTCCTCCGTGGGGAAGGGCTTCCAATAGCGGCAGCGCCATTTCTAGAGAATATGGGCGCTTTATTTTGGTTTTCTGTAGGCAGGTGCCCCAGCAATGGTGTATCACTTTGTGTTTGTTACTGCTGATTGTCCTTAGCAGGGTTCGGAACACAGCGGTCCTCTCCGGAGCGAATGGGGGCACTTCCCTGTCCGGTTCCCTGCTTCCTGCCACCTCTGCAGTTGTCCTGCTAAGTAGTAGGCCTCCATGTCAGGCATCGCCATGCCGTCCCCCAGTCTGGGCCGCTTTAACGTATTAAGGGCTACCCGTCTGCGTCCTGCCCCCCCCCCCCCATATAACAGCCAACAAGCAGGAGTCCAGCTCTCAGAACCAGGCCGCTGATATCCAAATTGGTAGTGTTACAAAGAAATAGAGCAGCCGAGGGAGAGCCACCATTTTAAGTAGTGAGATACGACCCATCACCAAGAGGGGGAGTCTCCCCCAGAAAGTCAGTGTCTTTAAGCGAAGCGGAGCGCCCTCCCTATATTGCCCTCCCTCACGTCCACCACACTGGGGAATATGTGGACCCCCAGATAACGGAAGCAGCGGGGCTCACATCTCAGGTTCCCCAAGTTCAGAGTGGGCCTCGCGTCCCTCACCAATGGGAATAGTTTGGACTTCAGTCAGTTCACTCGTAGCCCTGATAAGGAGCCGAAGCGCTCCATCATAGCTTTTGCTCCCGGCAGGCCGTCCTCTGCATCATTTAGGAATAGTAGGAGGTCATCTGCATATAGCGCCACTTGGTGTCGTATCTCCCCCACCTGGATTCCCCGATACGCCCCTCCGGACCTCGCTATACAGGCCAATGGATCCACTGCCAAAGCAAATAGCAGTGGGGACAGTGGACACCCCTGGCGTGTCCCCCTCTCCACCCGAGATTGTGCGTCCAGTGAGGACCCTCGCCACCGGGTCAATATATAGTAACCGCACCCAGCGTATAAATCCCATTCCTAGGCCCATTTTGTTTAGTACTGCATACAAGAACCCCCATTCGAGGCTATCAAATGCCTTTTCCATGTCGATGGCGAACACTACCCTTCTCTGCTCCACCGTCGTCCCTAGTTCGATGATGTACAATAATCGGCGGATATTTAGGGTTGTATTCCGGCAAGGTATAAAGCCTACCTGGTCTTGGTGCACCAGAGGTACCATATAAGGGAGTAGGCGCGTCGCCAGTATTTTACTTAGAATTTTAAAGAGGGGATTGAGCATCGACAATGGCCGATATGCTTCACACTCCAAAGGAGACTTGTCCGGCTTCAACAGCGGTATTACCACCGCCTCCCTAGTCGTTGCTGGCAAGAGGCCCTTCTACTTTGCCTCTGCATACATCTCAACCAGCCTGGAGGTCTGTTTGTCTGCGTATGCAGCATAGAACTCCTTAGGGAGCGCATCTGTGCCCGGTGTTTTCCCTCTCGCCAGTGCCTTAATAGCTACTCGAACTTCACGTTCCGAGATTTCAGCTCCCAGAAGTTCCGCATCCTCGTTTTAGGGTTTGAATCGGGAGGTCTGTCAGGTATTCCTCTACGTCCCCCTCACCACAGGGCCCAGCGCTCCTATAAAGTTTCTCGTAGTACCCGCGGAAACTGTCATTTATGTCGTCCTGCCGGTATAGATGTCGCCCTTCCGGTTCCGTCAGTTCTAGGATTGTGTGCTCCCTACGGGTTGGGTTAGCAAGCCACGCCAGTAGTCTACCTGCCTTGTCTCTCTCCGCGTGTGTTCTGTCCATGTATGCCCGGTAGTCAAAACACCTCAGTCTCTCCTCCTGTATGGCCACCTCCTCCTTTGCTTCGAGCAATTCCTGCCGGAGGTCTGGATTGGTCGGACGTCTGCATTCCACCTCCCTCAACTCTCGATCTGCCCATTCCACATCCGTCAGTAGTGTACGTCGCACCCCTATGGATAATGCTATGCAGCGCCCCCTAATCACTGCCTTAAAGGCCTCCCATTCAGTCACCCTGGAGTCCGTGGAGTGTGCCTTGTCCATAAAATATGTGGTGATTTGCTCTTTTATCTCTTGGTGGAACACCTAGTCCTCAAGTGCCTCCGGCCTGAGGCGCCAGGTGGGGATGGGCTGTCGTTTGTGTCCCCATTGCAGTCGAACTAACAGAGGATTGTGGTCTGACACCATTCGGGTGAGGTATTCCACATTGTGATGTCGGGTGTGCATGTCTGGGGAGCATAGGAAGGTATCCAGGTGGACGTGCAAGTCATGTACGTGGGAGAAGTGGAAGTACTCCCTGTCCAGTGGGTGCATCCGTTGCCACGTGTCCACCAGCCCCCAGTGGGATTGCCATTCCCTAAACATCCTAGCTGTCCTATGAACTGGGGAATCTCGAAGCGGTGGGTGTGAGTGATCCAGGGCTGGGTCTGCTATACAGTTAAAATCGCCCCCTATGATAACTGACTCCGTCATATATGGAGCCAGTGACCTTGATAAATGCTCAAAGAATGTTCCTTGATCCGTATTTGGGCTGTAGATATTGATAAGTGTGATGTCCTGACCGGTGACCACCACATATCCGCCCTCTGGGTCCGCCTGCCCTGATCCAAATCAGGACCCCTCTGGCAAATGCAGAGTACGTGGTGTAATATGCCTGGCATCTCCACCTACGGTGCAATGCCTCCCCCTCTGATGCTAGTGTATGCGTCTATTTCAAAGTTTCTGTCAATTCTGAGTTTACTCTGTCTGGTATGGTGGTATATCGTCCGCCTGGCAGTGATGTGTCGTTTAGAAGTGCTTTTGTGGATACTGTCGGCATTCTGGCCACTGACTGCGCCAATTTTTCCATACTGGGCGATCTAAATTTGCATTTCGACACACTGGCCAGTTTGACAGCTCGTGCCATCTCTTTGGATTTAGAGGCTTTTCAATTAGTCCAGTTGGTCTCATTGCCTACGCATATCGGGGGACATACTTTGGATCCTTTCTTTACCAACTTGATTGAGGCCAAAGTCAATGCAGTTACACCGGTAGAATGGTCTGACCATTTCCTGGTGTCTATTCAGTGCCCCGTATCAGTGACTTTTCCCATTTCGTCAGCCAGACGGGTGCTTAGGCGACCTTGGAACAAACTCCGGCTGGAAGATTTTCACCATCTTTTGCTGGTGGAACCCTTGGGCACTTTGGACAATGTGGAGGAAGGATACGATCTCTATTGCTCTTGGCTTACTAGGGCGCTGGACGCTCTGATACCTATTGTATCAACTAAGATCAACCCTCGTGAGTCCAGTCCCTGGTATGGCGGGGCCTTACGCGCCTTGAAGGGAGCCTGTAGACAGGCGGAGAGGGCATGGCGGAAGACCTACGGGGCCGACTTGAAAGCCGCATATGCTGCTTCGGTTAAGCTTTATCACCGGGCCATATGTCGGGCACGAGCGGCCTTCTATGCTGAAGAATTTCGGAACAGCATCAACCCGTCGAAGGCTATCTTCAAGGCGGTTAAAGATCTTTTGGCCAAACGGACTATTCCTTTAGCTGAGAGCTCGGTCTCCCATTGTGAAGCCCTAGCCTCCTATTTCCTGGGAAAGGTCCAAGCCATCTATCGGGCCTTCCCTAGTATTGGGGCTCCGCTGGAAAGGTCCATCGAGACATCATGTCAGCTTATCCTGCTTTCATTTCCCCCCCTCACCTCTGATGGGTTTGACAAACTTGCTCTGCAAGTTAAATCAGGGTCTCCATCTGATTCGTTTAAGCCTGCTCTCTTTCGAGACCAGACCTTTTTGGGGCGCCCTGCGGTGCGCACCCTTGTCAACCTCTCACTGGAGTCGGGGGTAGTTCCAACTAAGTGGAAACAGGCGGTAGTGTCTCCAATTATTAAAAAACCCTCCTTGGACCCGTCTAAGCCTGAAAGCTTCCGCCCCATCTCGCTGCTACCGTGGCCGGCGAAGTTGACAGAGGCCCATGTCAGTCTGGCCCTGTCGGAACATCTAGTCCGGACCAATGCCCTTGATCCCACACAGAACGGATTTCGTGCTGGGCACAGCACGGAGACCGCTCTCCTCGCAATGGTGGAATATCTGCGGGCTAGGTTGGATGCGGGTCAGACGGCGGCGCTGATATTATTAGATCTCGGCGCCGCCTTCGACACTGTATCCCATGGCATCCTCCTGCATCGGCTAGAGGAGATTGGTGTTCGGGGTCTGGCGTTGCAGTGGTTCCGCTCCTTCCTGGACAATCGTTCCTTCTGTGTGGCCATTCCTCCCTTCTCGTCCAGTTCTCAGCCTCTGGCCATGGGGGTTCCGCAAGGGTCTTCGCTAAGTCCCACGTTGTTCAATCTTTACGTGAGACCACTGGCTGATGTCGCGAGGCAGTGGGGCCTTACTTTGGTGTCATATGCCGATGACACTCAGCTGGCGGTTACTCTTAGCGGAGATGTCCATTTGGACGCCCCTAGGTTTCAGTCCGGACTGAAGGCGGTGGCTTGCTGGTTGACAGAAAACTGTCTCCAGCTTAATGCCACAAAAACAGAGGTGATGGTTGTTGGGAAGGGAGTAGAGCTTTGGGGTGATCAGTGGTGGCCTTCTGAGCTGGGCCCCTCTCCGACCCCTGTGTCGGAGGTAAAAAATCTGGGGGTCTGGTTGGACGCCGGCCTTTCCTTCGCAGGACATACTAAAAAAACAGCAGCTTGTTGTTTCGGCCTATTAAGAGGTCTTAGACCAGTCCTCAAATACTTTGATGCCCCTACCAGACAGCTTGTAGTCCAGGCTACTATCATCTCTCGCCTGGACTACGCTAGCTCTCTTCTGGTTGGGGCGAATCAGGCTGAGCTAACTCGCCTTCAGCGGGTTCAAAATGCTGCGGCTAGAGCCATTGTTGGCCTGCCCAGATTTTGCCCGGTGGCGAATGTCCTTCGATCCTTGCATTGGCTCCCTGTAAGGAAGCGCATTCTTTTCAAGGTCCTCTGCTTGGCTTTTAAGATACTTAGAGGTATCGGCCCTGAAATTTTGTCCAATCTCCTTTCCTTTTATGTCCCCACTCGTAGCCTCCGTTCTCAGGGCCAGGCCCTTGCTGTGGTCCCTAGATTTCGACTCTGTCGGATGGGGGGTCGTTCCTTCAGCGTGAAAGCTGCACTAACTTGGAACACCCTCCCAGTTGAAATCCGACAGTTAGACGATCTGCTTTCCTTCCGTAGAGCGATAAAGACCTTTTTGTTTTAGCTGTTTATTTTGGGTGGCATTGTTTGCTGTGTTGTGTTCCTCCTTGTCTTTGCGCCGGGACGCTCCTTGGCTGGAGCAGCTGTGCGCATAATAAATCAACATAACATAACATAACATATTGCAGCATTGCTATACGAACCCCCCGTCTATTCAGCTGAGAAAATTTTGTATCGTTTAAGCATGGAGTGCATCCCCCGAATATTTCGGGAGAGAAGATTATATTCTGTCTGAGTGGGCATTGTAAATTAGCCTCTCCACCTTTGTCTGGCCTCCCCTGCCCCTCCCGGTACCTGGCGCCCAGTATCGTAGGATGAAGGCCTGTGGCCCCACATAGGCGAAGACAGCAGTGCCCCCAACTGAAACTAAGAGAACTAAACCAACTCCCCCTCCCCAGGACAAGTGAGAACGTCTCCCCATCCAAACCTTGCACTCTAGTGCCTGAACAGTCAAAGTCCGTGAGTGGTGACTAGGCCAATGTCCGCCTGGAGGACAGCTGTCCTCTCGGCCTCCGCGTATCCCCCTGCCCAGTGTGTAGACCTAGTTCAATGACTTAGGGACCCCCTAAACATTGTGTGGGGCGACACTAGCTCTACTTCCCACCTCCCCACAATATAGTCCTGGTTGTACTTGCTTGCTCGAACTGCCTCACATAAAGTAGTCTGCTGATCTGGGAGTTGCATGCAGCAGGGCCTGACTGGCATCTGCCACCGAGCTCGAGCTGGTCTCAGAGTCCGAGTCTCTCTGTTCCTCCCCGGAGTGCAAGGGAGCGTCCAGGGCGCCCGCTGTGCTCAGTGAGGCCACCGCTGCGATCGCACGTGCTCTGTCCCGGTGCGTTTCCTCCAGCGTCGGGTGGCTCTTTGAGGTCGCTCCTCTGTCAGGGGAGCGTGTGAGTTCCTTTTCAACTGGATTTTTGTCTTCCCTTCTCTGACCTCTGGGATCCTGCTCCTCAATCCAATCCCAAACATCCTGGCGAGTAGTGAAGAATGTAGTTCCTCCGGAACGTACTATCGGGAGTTTGGCCGGGAATACCATGAAGTAGGATACCCCCATTTGGTGCAGTTTCCTTTTGGCCGTGATAAGACGCTCGTTGTTGCACCTCACGGGAAAAATCTGGGAAAATCCGGACGATGCTGTTGTCCACTTTCAGTTGTCCTTTGAGATGTGCCTGGCTCAGCACATGGTCTCTGTCTTTATAGAAGAGGCGGCAGGCCACCACCGGCTGCGGCGGCTTGCCCGGGCTGCAGCGCCCGGGCGGGAACTCTGTGTTCCCGTTCTAAGGCGAAGAACTGTGAGAGGCGTCTTCTGCCACGGCTGTGCGCAGCCACTGCTCACGGTATGCCACCATGTCATTCCCTTCAATTTTTTCAGGTAGGCCCGTGACCCTAATGTTTCGGCGGGCCCCGTTTTCTACGTCTTCTGCATGCTGTTCGCGGACCAAGACTCTTTTTCCTATGTCCTTGACTGTGCGTGCGGTCGCAGTTACCGGTGGCCTCAGGCTTTCTACCTCCTCCTCCACGGCCGTGACTCGGTCAGCCAGTTTTCTGTGGTCCACTTGTAGTAGACCCAGGTCCTCACGGATTGTGTCGATCTTGGTCTCCACTGCTGTCTGCGATTTTTCAATGGCCTGCCGGATGTCATGAAGTGATAACTCTCCTTGGGGTATTGTCCCTTCGTTTCTGGTCCCCGTGCATGACCGCGAATCCCCAGTTTCCTCACTCTTTGACTTCGGATGCTCGGTGTTGTGTTTCTTGGTGATCCGACCCATGATGCCGCCGAGGTGGGTACACGCTGCCCCAATGCAGTGATTACTGAGATGGGCCTGCGGTGGGTTGGCATCCGGCCCTATAGTCTGTGCACCGCTCTTTCTGCCCCTGGCTCCCAGGTTAGTTACTGTGCGCTCCGTTGCTATGTATGTATCAGGTAGGCACCCTCACCACACTCACACCACCCAGCAACGCCCTGCCAACTTGCTGATGTCTCCTACTCAGTACCTCTGGCAAAGAGAGATCCTCGGGATCAACAGCTGCCAGAGCCTGTCGCCTCCTCGCGCTCAGCTGTAGTCCTCCCCCTCCACAATTCAGCAGTCCTCGGTCTCAATGCTCTGCTTATGACCTGACTTACGGGGCCTATCAGTGTGGCCGAGCCCCTAGTGGCTATGGGGCTTTGGGAGCGCCGGAACCCTCCAGGGATGCTTCTGGTGTCTGTTAGGAAATTGCGGCTACCATTTAGAGGAACTTCTCAGGTCCCCGGACCGGCGTTGAGCCCAAGGATGCCTCAGTCCTTCGCAGTGGAGGCCACTGCCTCCCCGCTTTCTCCACCAATGCTGCTCTGTGTGGGGGGCCGCCGTGCATTAGTTTTTGTGCCCCAGTCTTGCGGGCCTTGGGGCAGCCCCAACACCAGTCTCATCGCTGCTAGGCTTTTGCGCCTATTTCTCCCTCTTAAGACTCAGTGCAGGGCGGGGAGCCGTGCCGCTGCAGAGTTAGCCCCAAGGCAATGCCCTCTTCCCGTGCAGCCTGGCGCTCACCTGCTCCAAGCCCTGGTCAGCACACTCTGCTGGCCGCTGCTTCCTTAATCAGGCTCCGCCGCCCGGCAGGATTTTCCACTCTCTGCTGCTCGTGAGTGCCCTGCTGTGCCCGCGGAGCTCAGTTGCGGTCCTCAGCTGGTGTGGATCGCCCGAGCGCTCCCAGCGACTCCCGGCCGCCATTTTGAGCAGGCTCGCCTCCCCGTGCTTAATTGTACTTCGTGAGCATTTAGGGCAGGGTTCTCTGCTCGCCGCCGCCCGCAGGTGCCCCGCTGTGCCTGCAGAGCTCAGCCACGGCTGGTGCAGAGCGCTCCGAGTGCTTCCAGAGATTCCCGGCCGCAATTGTGTGCAAGCTTGCCGCTCAATGTTCCTTCGGGCACCTGTAGAGCGTTTCTCGGCTAGGATTCAATCTGTGCCGGTGCCTCAGTGGTTCCGATGCTGCTTGCGCAGGTTTCAGTGTTTGGGGTCCCCCTGTATCAGGCAGGATGGTGCTGGAGAGGGGATCACCGGTGGGAGCCCTGATTCAGGCTCCCGTGCCCATCAGGCCACGCCCCCCAAATTGATCTGGGCTGTTGTGGAAGATTTATCAAAAGAGAAGGTAAGCTGGGTGTTGTCCACGTAAGTTATTGGTACGGACCCATATGTCCTCATAAGATTGGCCAAGGGACCAACATAGATATTGAATAAGGTAGGGCTTAGACAAGTTCCCTGCGAAACTCCCTTTGTCAACTTCTTGGACTTAGACCTATAAGGTCCCCGGTTGACTGTCTGGGAATGGTCAGAAAGGAAGCTAGTCATCCACCGCAAGGCCTCTCCTTTTATCCCAGATTCCTCTAATCTCCTGAGCAGAATTTTGTGGTCGACTGTGTCGAATGCCGCCAAGAGATCTAATAGCACCAGAAGAGTAGATTGTCCTCTGTCTAGCCTGATGTTGTCCGCGACTGCCACTAGGGCTGTCTTCGTACTGTGTTTTGGCCTAAAGCCTGATTGTGACACATCCAGGCAATCTGACGTGTCGACATGAGCTGATAAATGCTTGTTGGTATGCTTTTCCATTGGTTGTAAATTTGACAGATCTTTCATAGAAGCCTTGGTATTTTTTAGCAGTGGGATGACCTGTGCTGCCTTCCATTCAGATGGAAAATGACCTTCATTTAATGACGCATTCAAGAGGGAGCAAATGGGAGCTGACAGTTTTTTAGCAAGGCTCGCCGATATTTTGGCCAGTAAAACATCTAGATGGGTACCTGATTTTCCAGTATGTAATAAGGTTTCTACCTCTTCACAAGTCAGAGGGGGAAAACTTATCAAGGGTATCTCCCTTATACAAGGACAGTGGTCGTAGATCGTGACCATTCTCTTGTTTCTAGCTATAATGATCCTGTTGTAGATAAGATCAATTTTCTGCTCAAAATATTCCACAATAGTGTCACATAAGGCTTGAGAGGGGGGGGTTCTTCCAGGTCACATGCTTTGGGGTTCGTAAAGGATTTAAGAATCTGATATTCTTTTGGAGCATTCCCTGCCTGGGTTAGCTGCTGAGCAATGAAAGTCTTCCGGGCTATTTTGATGTTTTGATGGTATTGGGCAAGGAGAGTCCTATATTTTTCTTTGTCCCTTATATTGTGGGTCCGTCTCCACCGCCTTTCAAGATTTTTGTAATGGCCTTTCTCAGTTCGTATTTCAGTAGTAAACCAAGCTGCTTGAACCTGTATTGACTTACCCATGGAAGTTTTCAGAGGGGCAAGTTGGTCAATCGAAGCTTTTGCCAAAAGCATTAAAGTGGACTAACCCCTCCTCTACCTTTTCATGCTCCCCATCCCATGACGCTGGGAAGGTGGCTGAAAAAGCCTCAGGGGTGATTTTATGCCACTGTCTAAATAAGTGTTTGGAGTCAGAGCCAACCTTTTCCTGGCCTCTGGGTCCCAGAATCTTAAAATCAATCAATGAATGCATGGTCTGACCAGCTAACTGGTCGAGGATGTTCACAGATAATATGGTATGAATAGGTGAAAAGAATATCCAGAGTGGGGTCAGTTATATGGGTTGGACCATCATTGATCTTGGTTATCTCTAATGCTGCGAGGTCGGCAAGGAAAGCCACTACCTCTGCGTTCTCTGCACACAGAATTGGCTGGTTCCCCTGATACTAAATCTTCATGAATTTAATGCTGACATGTACTGCTGGAGTTATGTAACGAAGATCCAATGCTGATGGGATGAGACTAGAGGATTAACCTGCCTATCAAGGAATTGGGAATGACCTAGGGTAAACGTCAGCTCTTGCACATCAGACTTTTTCCCCCCTAGGGACCTTAATTGCAAAGAAATTAATGCTTTACACGAGCACCAGTTTCGTTGCATATGGACGCATTCATTTTTTTTTTGTTAGGCACAGGGAGATTAAGTGATTTGCCCAGAATTGCAGGATGTTGAGCGTTGTTGCCGAGGCCCGAACCCAGTTCCCCAGCTTCGAGGTTGAGTGTTCTAGCCGTAAGGCTACAGCCTCTCCCCAATTTATTGATTTGGGAAAGGTTAATGTAAGTAATAGTAAAACTATAGGAGACGCACAATCACAAGATAGGGTTCACAAAACAATTTGACTGTTAAATTATACCTACTACAGGGACAGACTAACTCTCTCCATTTTAACTATTCATTTCCCTCAGAAGCCTAACGCTCACAAGACCAAAATTAACATCACTGGCCCATGTAATGGCGGGTCAGGGACAGACGACACAGTTCTTTTTGACAAACGGGGTTTTATTGCAAGATAGGTGTTTTTCTTTCTACTTGTCAGTCTTTTGCGGGCAAATCGGGCCGGGTCCGTGGTGCGAGGTGACGCGGAGTCTTCCTTCAGGGGTTGCTGCGATTCTCGCAGGTCGGGCTGTCGGTTCGAGACGTCCATGTTCTCTGGGAAAGTGTGAAGCCCCAAAAGTAAGGAAAAGACACTGGCCAGTGGTGCAATGTCATCCCAGAACGCCTGACCCTGGGACCGGAAGTCAGTGTTCGCCAGCCCCCCCCCTTCTCTCTCTCCCCTGTCAGTGACCCCGCAGTGAAACCCGTGACTTCCTGGTATACCGTGAGGGTAAACAAACGTAGGGGGGAGGGAGAACACAATAACGCACGCTTCTCCGCGTCCCGTTGGTGGGAGCGGTACGATCTAGGGAGGCTTCGGTTCCCGCAAACCCACCCAGCCCGCTACACGGTCTCGTACCTGTCCTAGCCACGCTCCTCCCCTGGGAACGTGGCGGGGCGCTGCGTAGTATCCCGATGTATCTCCTGGTCGGACCTAGTCTTCTTCTTTCCTTGGTCTTGCCTCCTCGTCTTCGGTCCTCTTCGCCGTTCCTTTATCCACTCCGCTCGTCTCCTCACCGCTGCTCCGGTCTCCTACTGCAGTCCTCTGGAAATCGCCGTCCGTCCTTTTCCGGGCTTCTCCTCCATTTGATGCCGCGAACGTTGGGACGTCATCAGGGGGTGTGTCTGAGGGTGTGTCTGCTCAATTAAAGGGAACGAGGTCGTCGCTTGGACTCCAAGATACTGCGTCGGGAGCCTGATGCCAGTCGTCCTGCGACAAGGGGACAAGAGGGGGTGAAAAGGGTACAAACGTCCACCAGTCTTCCTTTGCGGTTCGTCTGCCTTCGTTACACTCCTCCCCCCCTGGCTTCTCCCGTTCGGGGAGAGGGCTCGAGCGGGACAGGTAGTCGGCAGTACAGTTCTCCGTCCCCTTCTTATGCCGCACCTCAAAAGAGAATGGCTGCAAAGACAGAAACCATCGGAGCACTCTCTGGTTTTGGCTTTTATGTCTGTACATCCACTTCAGGGGGACATGGTCCGTATAGAGTATGAATGGCTTGCCCTCGAGGTAATACCTTAGCTTTTCAATCGCCCACTTTATGGCCAAGCACTCTCTCTCAATGGTGGGATAACTAACCTCCCTGGGGAACAATTTGCGACTGACATATAATATGGGATGTTCCAACCCGTTCGCCCCTATTTGGGACAGCACCGCCCCTATCCCTGTCTCAGAGGCATCAGTGGCTACCAGGAAGGGTTTGTGAAGTCAGGGGAAATTAACACCGGGGTCGTGGTGATGGCGGTTTTTAATTTTTGGAATGCTTGGAGCGCTGTCTCTGTTGGGAACTGCATACCTCGGGGGGGGAGCTGTTTTTCTGTAGTAGGTCTGTTAAGGGGGTGGCTATTTCCGCAAAGTTCGGTATAAACCTCCTGTAATATCCTATCGATCCCAGAAACCCTCGGAGAACCCGTTTAGTGGTTGGAAAAGGGGAGGCGGCTATCGCTTTTATTTTCTCTGTCTGAGGGGCGATGACTCCGTCTCCCAGCACGTATCCCAGGTATTTGACCCGTTGGCAGGCTGCTTTGGATTTTTTTGCATTTATGTGCAGACCTGCCCTTCTCAAGGCGTTTAGGATGACTTGTAGGTGGTGGAGATGATCCGTCCAGGATTTGCTATAGACAACTATGTCATCTAGATATGCTGAGCTGAACGTGGGGAAGGCTTGCAGAACGGCGTTCATCAACCGTTGAAAGGTGGCCGGTTCACCATGTAGCCCGAATGGCAGCACCGTGAATTCAAACAGTCCCTGATCGGTGGAAAAGGCTGTCTTCTTCCGATCGGCTTCTTTCAGCGGAACCTGCCAGTAACCCTTGGTTAAGTCGAACGTGGTAATGTAGGCGGCACCCCCTGATTTTCTCGATTAACTCGTCCACCCTGGGTATCAGATAGGCGTCAAAGGTGGATATTTCGTTCAGTGCTCTAAAATCCATGCAGAAACGGGTGGATCCATCTGGTTTCGGTATCATGACTATGGGGGATGTCCATTCGCTCGTGGAAGGGCGTATAACCCCCAATTTTAGCATCTCTCCCACTTCTTTTCGGATGGCTTCTCTCCGGGCAGCTGGTATGCGATATGCCTTTTGTCGGACGCGTTTGCCTGGGATCGTCTCTATACCATGTTCGATGAGACTGGTTCGCCCGGGTATATCTGAGAACAGATCCGCGAAGGGCGCCAACGTTTCTTGTAACTCTCGTCTTTGGGAGTCCGTTAGATCCGGGTTGATACTTAGGTCTCTCAACGTGGAAGCCGAGGGGTTCCCTGTAGGCACTAGGAAATGGGCTGCTTTAGGGGGTGGTCCTATCCATTTCTTTAATAGGTTAATGTGATAGCTTTGTATTTTGGATGGTGACACCTGCACTTTATAGGTCGTCTCCCCAATGGTTTCCCTCACCGGATAAGGGCCTTGCCACTCGCTTTTGAACTTGCTAGTGGAAGAAGGAAGAAGAACGAGCGCCCAGTCGCCTTTTTGTAATCGTCTGAGTTTCTTCCCCTTGTCATAATATTTCTTTTGTCTCTGTTGGCTTTGTTCCAGATTGTTGTTCGCCAAGTCGCTGAGCTTGCCTATTTTGGACTTCAGCTGTTGGGTATATTCGAGTAGCGAACAGTGGTCGTTCCTTTCTTCTGTTTCCCACGCATCTTTGGTCATTTCTAACAACGACCGGGGTTGTCTCCCATACAGCAATTCAAATGCTGAACATCCTAAACTGCTTTGGACTTGTGCTCGTAACACATACAATGCCAAGGGAAGCAGCCGGTCCCACTCTTTCCCTTCTACTGTCAGCATTTTTTCCAATGTGTTCTTTAGGGTGCGATTATAGCGTTCCACAAGTCCGTCATTCTGTGGGTGGTATACAGAGGTACGCAAGTGGTGTATGTTCAGAGTGTGGCATACCTCCTTCATCATACGAGACGTGAAAGGGGTTCCCTGGTCAGTCACCACCTCCTTGGGGAACCCCACTCAGGAAAACAGTTCTATCAGTTTCTCTGCCAGGTTCTTGGTGGTAGGCGACTTAAGGGGGAAAGCCTCCACGACGACCAGGGCGTGGAGGTGTCCTCTTTGGGTTCGTGGAAGGGGGCCGATAAGATCCATGCCCACTCTCTCGAAGGGGGTTCCTATTATTGGCATTGGTTGGAGGGGGGCTGCTGGGGGCCTGGAAGCACTCTTTCGTTGGCAGGTCTCGCAGGCTTGACAGTATTTGTCTATATCGGCATAGATGCCTGGCCAATAAAAGCACCGCAGGACCCCATGCGTGGTTTTCTCTTTGCCCCCATGTCCGGCAGTCAGATGAGCGTGAGCAAAGAACAATACCTGCTCACGAAAGGGGTGGGGCACTATCAGTTGGAGGACGTCCCCTTTTTTTCCTTCTCGATATAGTAAGTCGTTTTGAATCAAGAACCGGGGGTATGCTACCTCGTCCCTCGTTTGGTTCCTATGTGCTTCCTCCCATGCATTAAACAAGGTCCTATCATTCGCTTGGGCAAACCTAAAGCTCCGATCTATGACCCAGGGATCTTGGCCGACCAGCGCCGGGGTAGCAATGTGGGGGTTCTGACCTGCCTTGTGTAACTCGTGCTTGAAGTGGGAGAGGAAACCCGGATTATCTATCACTAGGATCACTTCCTCGGGTAAGGTATCGACTACCCCTACTCTCACTGTGTGCGTCTCTAGGTGTCTCGGAGTTATCTGTACCTGGGCTAGGGGGTACGGCCTCACATCTCCATGAATACATCGATGTGGACTACTTGATTCTTAAGGTATTGTCGAGGATGGGCTAGGGTTCTCCTCACTACGGACTGTCTGCGCCTGGAATCTAACAGGGCTTTTATCTCTTTGCCATTCATCCTTACACGTACATAGTATGATGCTCCCATCTCTGCTGAATAGAGGATGGTCGCGGGTAGATACCCCACTTCCATTGGTTCCTCTGCTCTTTTCCTGGGACATAGATGGGCGATGTGCCCCCATTCTCCGCACTCATAGCACTGTGGTCCTTTTAGGGAGGGGAGATCCGGTCTTCCTGGTTTAAGTCGGAGGGCATCCGGGAGGCACTTTCCTTTCTTTTCATTTCGGACCATGGATAGTCCCTTTTGAGGCGGCTTCTCATGCTCCCCTATACCGTATCGGGGTTGGGCCCGAGCAAAGTCGGCGGCCATTTCAATTGCTTGGGCCACAGAGAGGTTAGAATGCTGTTTTAGCCATCTTTGCGTTCCGTAGGGTAACGCCTCCATGAATTGTTCCAGGTAAATCCGGGCCATAATCTCCTCTTCCGGACTACTTGCGGGCTTCAGCCACTTATCGGCTGCCATTTTTAGTCGAAAATATAATGTCTTTGGGGTTTTCCCCAGGGATACCCTTTTCCTTACGGAACCGTGCCCGGTATGCTTCGGCGTCCAGTCCGAGATGATCCAATATCACGTCTTTGATGACTTGATACGGTGTAGTTCCTACCGGATTGGCCACTTGATACGCCGATTGAGCTTCGCCCATTAACAAGGGGGCCAGGAAAAAAGGCCACTTTTCTTCCGGCCAGCCACAGGCTCGGGCCGCTCTCTTAAAGTTGGTTAGGAATGCGTCAGGATCGTCGCCAGCCACATACTTCTGAAGGGCTAACCCAGTTGGGTGAGGGACCGGGGCCCGGCGTTCCGTCGGTACAGGTACGGCTGCCTCTGTGGTCCCCTTTTGGAAGGATTCAAAATGGGCGTTTAGTGAGGTTTGCAATATCTCACGGTCAGCCTGTGCCGATGTCATTTGCCGTTCGACTGCCCAGCCGAGTTTTTCTTGTCCCTGGATCAGGTGCTGTATAAGGGCCTCCATCTTAGGACAGACGGAGTGAGATCCCACTTCTGACACCAGTTGTAATGGCGGGTCAGGGACAGACGACACAGTTCTTTTTGACAAACGGGGTTTTATTTCAAGATAGGTGTTTTTCTTTCTACTTGTCAGTCTTTTGTGGGCAAATCGGGCCGGGTACGTGGTGCGAGGTGATGCGGAGTCTTCCTTCAGGGGTTGCTGCGATTCTCGCAGGTCGGGCTGTCTGTTCGAGACGTCTGTGTTCTCCGGGAAAGTGTGAAGCCCCAAAAGTAAGGAAAAGACACTGGTCAGTGGTGCGATGTCATCCCAGAACGCGTGACCCTGGGACCGGGAGTGGAAACCCCTAGTGGTGCTCAGTGTTCGCCAGCCCCCCCCCCCCCCTCTCTCCTGTCAGTGACCCCGCAGTGAAACCCGTGACCTCCTGGTATACCGTGAGGGTAAACAAATGTAGGGGGGAGGGAGAACACAATACACACAATAACGCACGCTTCTCCGCGTCCCATTGGTGGGAGCGGTACGATCTAGGGAGGCTTTGGTTCCCGCAACCACACCCAGCCCGCTACGCGGTCTCATACCTGTCCTAGCCACGCTCCTCCCCTGGGAACGTGGCGGGGCGCTGCGTAGTATCCCGATGTATCTCCTGGTCGGACCTAGTCTTCTTCTTTCCTTGGTCTTGCCTCCTCGTCTTCGGTCCTCTTCGCTGTTCCTTTCTCCACTCCGCTCGTCTCCTCACTGCTGCTCCGGTCTCCTACTGCAGTCCTCCGGGAATTGCCGTCCGTCCTCTTCCGGGCTTCTCCTCCATTTGACGCCGTGAACATCTGGACGTCATCAGGGGGTGTGTCCGAGGGTGTGTCTGCCCAATTAAAGGGAACGAGGTTGTCGCTTGGACTCCAAGATAATGCGTCGGGAGCCTGATACCAGTCGTCCTGCGACAAGGGGACAAGAGGGGGTGAAAAGGGTACAAACGTCCACCAGTCTTCCTTTGCAGGTCGTCCGCCTTCGTTACAGCCCATCATTTAATACTCTTATTTAATTATCAATTAAATAATGTTTCTATATTTTGCATCTTTAAATATCATGCTGTCTCAAAAATATTCAAAGTTCCTTAAATCTGGCATTAAAAAAAACCTGTTCTTTTAATTAAAACTTTGGTTTATCGTCTCTCCTTTCGGAGCCAGGATGAACCAGATGATGAAGCATTCCTCTGCTAGAGTGGGGGAGGACTATACATCAAAAAGAGAGACTCCCGCATAGCTTTATTTACTAAGATGGTGATCATGTTGTAGGTGCACTTTATGTGAATTTTTTTGTTCAGGCAGACGGATACTGTATTTGTTTAGCATACTCTGAGAGAAAATACAGCAGTTTCAAAACGTGTTTTTTTAAAAGCCTACTGTATCTACCAAGAGCCCTTGGAACGACAAACAACCACAACACAGTAGAAGCTCTTAGCATTAATTAGTCCTGATTAACTAAGCTAAAGTCATTAAAGATCTCTCCTTTTTTTTTTTTTGCTCAATTAAGACGGT
Organism: Triturus cristatus; assembly: GCF_964204655.1. Lineage (NCBI taxonomy): Eukaryota > Metazoa > Chordata > Amphibia > Caudata > Salamandridae > Triturus > Triturus cristatus. The sequence goes on along the minus strand of NC_140584.1, from coordinate 988,985,672 downwards.
GGGGTAACACCAGACTAAAATAATACTTGTAATGATCCTGTTTAAAGCAGATTAGTACCACAGCGAAATGATCTACCAGCTTGGACTAAAACATTTTTTTTTTTAGTCGATTCCATTTCCATCTTGCTTTATCAGCCTTCACTCACTTTACCAAATTTGCACCACAATGTTACTTGCCTATGTCTGTGAACCAAACCATCAAAAATCGTGTGGAAATAACAAGAGAAAGTGGTTCCTCTGAGAAATCAGAAGTTGAGAGTTCGAAGGATGTTTTGAAGTTCTGAATTCATATTTCTTTAAACATTTAAAACACAGATATTCACAATTGGGGAAAGCGAAGATAAAAAATTGAATTTGGATTTTATGTAAATAATACTGGAAGGTTGTGTCCTGTTAGAAACATGGAACACTACAAAAACATAAGTCCTTAATAGCCATCCATTTAGATGGTATTGGTGTAAAAGATAGATCTCGGGGCTGGTTGAGGCAGTGAACGTGGTTGACACCTAAATCACAGGCTCCACTCCTGTATCCTGGCCCATCATTCCTAATAAAGAGAAACACCGAGGCAACTGATGGAAATATCCACAGTGAAGATGAGCATGAACAGACATTTGAGTTGCACCATTGCGGGATCTAGCGAGAAGCTCAATATTCTTCTTAGGGGCAACCTAAGGACATCTAAGATGGTGGCCCCCTTGATGCCTGACTGGCCCTTATGGGCAGAGATGGCAGGTTTTAGCATGGACCTCTGAATGGCAACGAGGCCCCCGCCTACTGCAGAGAGACAGTGGAACTGATAAAACCAGCAGTAGCATGCCCAACGTTTCTAAATGCTACCAAGACCTCCAATTGGCTTCCACAGCTTGTGCAGGAAGTCTTGCCTGCGACCATAAGGCACAGGCACACCCAGCAAGCACCATCAGCCCCTTGAGGCGTTCTTGCGGTGCAATGACAAGTCGCTGGAAGGGAATTCTGGCACCCCCTTTTCTCTTTTTCTTGTCCTGTAGCAGCAGCAGAAATGACTGGACCTTCCACCTGTGGGACCCAGTGCCAGTTTGGAAACCCCGATGGCACCTGGAGGTATCGTTTAAGACCTTGAAGGTAGGTGGTAATCCGTGCACAAAGCAGCCATGCCCTCAAATGGCATCACGAGGGGGGACCACTTGACTTAGTTTTGCCACAGCCTGCACTCCACAATAGAGCCTCGGGCCAAATCCCAGAGCCCACATAGAGGACATCTAAAGCCAACCATGAACTTCACAGAAGTTGCATGCTTTGGTGTCAGACGTTGGAGTCACTCCCCTCTGTATCCACTTCACCACTTACATTTTCCACAGGCCGAACATTCCCTTTTGCCTGACCCCGGGGCCCCACGCCAAATTGTTTCTCTTAGGCTAGTATCCAGCATTCCAATTTTTATGTTTGTGCTGGTGCTTTTCGGACAGTGCATTTCCGTTGAGTTGCCCTTACAGCCTTTGACATTACCTTGTCTTTCACTATTAGTGGTAGTTGCCCATTCATTGATGACTTGTTTTACTGGCTTTACGACACTGCTTCTTTATTGATTGGAATTCATGTCCATCAAATTCAGAACCTGTTAATAATTTGCAAGTAGCTGGATTGTTACCCAGTTTTTCTGTACTTTCGCCGTTGGATACCTACTCTAGGATCTACCTTGTGCTCCGAATTTTCATGTCCAGTTGATGACTCGTGATCAACCTTAGGGTTGAAACGCCGGCGACAATCAATGGCATTTGGAGTCATATTAGCCACAAGGGAGTATTGAATATATCTGAACATTATTTATACATGTTCCTTTGGATTTACTTCATACATGGACATTTTGGCGGCTCATCTTTCGCCATTTTTAATGTGCGCACATTTTATCGTGCACTTTGTTTCTTTCACCTGCACTGAGCGACCACTCACTGAGCTCTATTTTTGTCTCTAAACCTTTATTTTTTTTAATCATGTCCTAACCTGATCCATTATTTCATAATGTTTTAATTGTACGTCTATTTAATATAATTGAACTGAGAGACAGTCATTGGATATTTTCTTTAACCAGATAGGAATAACAACCATCTTAGAACCGCTTCCACATTTTTGCTTGTGATAATTGATAACTGGTAGGACAATGTTGTTGTACCTACATTACCCAGTCTTCCGCCGGTGTATGGATAGCTCCTGTGGTTACTTTGAGTCCAGTATACAGCAGGCAAAGCACAACACTACACTGCAGGTACTACTAGCCGTAGGTAGGGAAATGGCCAGCAGACAATGACACACCCTGGAAACCTCTCCTGGGGGGAACAGCCATTACAACGTGGGTTTTACCACGCATTGCTATTACATCGCATGCGTTACAACGCATGCAATGTTACAACGTGTGGTAAAACCACGCATACCATTACATCGCATGCGCTTTTACAACGCATGCGATGTAATGTGGCAGCTATCCAAGTCGTTGTGAGGAAACTCAGGCTGTTTCCTCACAACGACGTGAAGCAAGCAGGAAGGAGGAAGCATGATCCCACGGCAACGCTGGAGAGGAGAGAGGTAAGGGGGTTTGCGCTTGGTATAGGGTAGTGTTAAAGTAGTGTTCTGTGTGGTTTTTGTAGTGTATTAGGGTTTAGGGTAGTGTTGTAGTGATTTATGGTAGTGTTGTAGAGTTTGTGTAGTGATTTAGTGTTTTAGAGTTTGTAGTAGTGTTTGTGTAGTGTTTTTGGGGTTTAGGCTAGTGTAGTTTTTAGGGTTTAGGGTAGAGTAGTAGTGTTTGTGTAGTGTTTTAGGGTTAAGTGTAGTGTTTGTGTAGTGTGGTGTTGTAAGGTTTAGGGTAGTGTAGTGGTTTAGGGTAGTGTAGTAGTGTTTGTGTAGTATTTTAAGGGAAAAGGATAGTGTAGTTTTTTTAGGGTTTAGGGTAGAGTAGTAGTGTTTGTGTAGTGGTTTAGGGTAGTGTTTGTGTAGTGTTTTAGGGTTTAGGGTAGTGTATTAGTGTTTGCGTAGTGTAGTGTTTTAGGATTTAGGGTAATGTAGTAATGGTTTAGGGTAATGTTGTAGAGTTTGTGTAGTGTAGTGGTTTAGGGTAGTGTAGTAGATTTGAGTAGTGAAGTGCGTTAGGGTAGTGCTGTAGTGTGCATGTGTTGTGTTTTAGGGTAGTATTGGGGGGGTCTTGTAGTGTAATGTAATTGTAGGGAGAGGACTGGGGCGGGGAAGGTTTGTGTAGGGGTGGGGTAGTCACTTACCTTGCAAACTAACCACGAATATAGCTTTACCACGCATGCCTTTGCGTTGTAATGGCATGCGTGGTAAAGGCATATTCGTGGTAATAGTTTGCGATGTAATGGCATGCGATGTAATTGACATCGCGTAGTAATACCCGCGCTGTAAAGGCATGCGTGGTATTACTATGCCATGTAATGATATACATTCCTCTCCTGGGTACAACAGCGAGGCACAGAGAGAAGTCCTCACTCCCCATTATTTTGGCAAGTACTTGCTCTGACAGTAGATAGCCCCCTGATCTCCCCCATCTCAGGGGGATAGACATAGTATTACCTTACAGGCAATGCAGCATGTCCAGAAGCAATACACAGAAAAATCACTGCAGTATATGGGCACTCCATTTGAAGCCATGTGACCACCAACTAGCAAGCTTCAGAGTAGGAAGAGACACATGGACTTACTGACAGTCCATCATTCGTACAGGGATTCAATCTGATCTACAAAGCTCCCATAAGAAGCTGCCTATTTCCCTGCACTGGAGGGTACCCCCTACAATTTCAAAGACCATCAACAATGGTATGGAACAGACCTTGATGACCACAGACTGGTGGGCCCTATTGACCACTTGAATTGGGCCTTGGTGAGAGAATATAATTGGGGACCACAGCTTAGCATCAAGCAAACAGGACTACGGCAGAGCAATGCTGTATCCAACTATGTAGTATATGTTTTCATGGGTACCCGTCCACTAAGAGCAACCACGTGACAGGCATTATTTGCGTCAAAGATCCACTGGTGGGTACATCGACTCCTGGGTTACCAAAACCACAATCTGTGCCATCTAAAGCCACTAGCCATCTGCAAACTCAAAAACACTTACCCTCTACGTAAGAGAAAAATATAGGAGACAACCAGGACTTGTCCAGCCTAAATAACAACACAACTGCCCAAACACAGTAACCGGAAGCAGAGGGAGAAAAGTATCCAGCATCTGACACAATGACCGGAGCAGAGGGAGGAAAGTATGCATCAACTGAGATCTCCACCAGAATACAGCTTGCAGAGCGACTAGTGACAAAAGTGCCTTGAACATGACGGACCCCGAAAAACCTTCAGACCAACAGGGTGATTTGATTAGATTGTAACCAAGCACTTTTTCCTACAGGCATTTTGAGAGGTCAAGGAGGAGATCCAAGTCGTCAAACTGGATTTACAACAGGACCTGAAAGAGATGTAAAAATACATCAACGTTCCTGCAGATGGGCTGACTGAAAACTGAAACATACCTAAATGAGCTAGTAGACTGTGAGTGCCTTCAGAGACGATCACTGGAAGGCCATTACATGTTTCTGCAGGAAACTCCGAAGGCTAGGAGAAACAACACATCTGGGGTAATTCCTCGAGTAAGTAAGTAAATCTTTATTCGGTTATAGTCATTAATAACCATAAAAGTAGATACACATAAAAAACTTACAAATGCAATAAAAACAATTTCCAAAATACAAACTATATCAAATACATCACAGCATAGTAATACCCCAGTCTGTACACCTTCAAGTTAAATTCATCCAAGGTTTACTCTGTGTTTAAAAATACACTTTAAGAAGGTGCTAACAGTTTTTGAGACTAGAGCATTATTCAAAAATTGCAAGTGTAGCATTGCGGGGCGACATCTATTGAAGCCGAAAGCTCTAAGCAAGGGTATTAGCCATAGTTTACGGTGTGGAGTGTAGTACTTACAGAAGAGGACTGTGTGCAGTGTTGATTGTTGTGATAATTCACCGCAAGGGCACAAAATTAACGAGTCATCCCAATTGTTTCTTGTAGGAAAGGCTACCAGCCTATGGAAAGAATTTAATCTAAAACGTACTAGAAGGAACCGCTCAAATTGAGAGTCGACATAAGTCAAGTATGGTTTTTTTTTTTTTTTTTTTTTTTTTTTAAGTTTCAACAACCTTTATTTCAACTCTCGGCAAACATACAGATATACGCCTACAACCGTATCGGCCGGCCATAATAGACAATGCATGGAGAATTCAACCATCAGTTACACAGCCAATCTGCCGTCAACCCGGGGGCCCGGCGGCGTGCGTGCAAAGTACTCTCTGTACGTCAGCGTAATGAAGAGCCAGGCAGCCGCAGGTCGCAGAGCGACGGAATGTCTCCTCAGGTCCCCTCGGGAGCCTGTACTGCACAATATACCCCCATCTCGGGGCGCATCATATCCTCCCAATCCACCCCGGATCATCCCATTAGCAGTCACTCAGGGCCATCAAGCATGGCATCACGTCACCCACAGCAATCCTTATCTCCTCACCACACCGTTCCTTCCAGCCTCAGGTGTCCCCATCAGTGGAGCTTGCCAGCGCCGCCAAATACGCTCGGAACGGATCCCATATGTCTTTTGCCCTACTCTTCAGGGGCTGCGTTTCGGCATATATCATGTTCTGGTCCTGACAGTACAAAACATCCGCCAGCCAGTCCTTAAACTTTGGTGCGCGACCCCTACCCCACCTACACGCTACGCGTCGTTTCGCCAGCAGCAATACAATTGTGACAAATTTACGGTGCTGCTTAGGCACCGACATCGTATAGCCCAGCAGCATCACTAGCGGGTCAAGCTCCACCACCGCCCCCACCATGGCCGTAAGCGCCGTATGGACCTGTAGCCAGTAGTCAGCCACCCCCGCACACGACCATGCCAGATGTAGGAAATCAGCCCCCTCCGATCGGCACCGTTCACATTGATCAGAATCTGACAGACGGAATCGATGTTTCCGAACAGGAGTGTAATACCAGCGCTGCAGGAACTTATAATGGATAATGCGCAATCTGCAGCTTGAGGAAATCCGGGAGGTGAGCTCACAGCAGTATGCCCATTGCGCCTCAGTAATTTCCTTGCCCAACTCAACCGTCCAACCGCGAAGTGCCTTACAGCCTGCAGTCTCGGTGCTTTCTCGCATACTGCCATATAACTGAGAGACTAAATGCCGACCATCCATGGTTGCGAGCAGAACCTGCAGCGGCTTCACCAAATCAGGCTCCTGCGGATAATGCGGTAGCACCGTTCCCATCCCCTGTCGCAACCGGAGATAATAAAAGACCTCTAGTGGATTAGGCTGGTGCCCCGCGAAAAATTGTTCCCTCGTCTTAAACTGCCCGCTCTCAAAGAGGTCTCCCCAATATCGGATCTTTATCTTAGCACAGAGCATGCGGAACCCCCCTTCTTGCAGCAGAGAGAGGCCCGGATGATACACCAGCGGCAAACGCGGGGCATACAGTAAGCTAAGTTTCAGTCTGCGCACTATGCGCTGCCAAGCATCGATCGTGCACGTCACGGAGGTGAGCGGCGTCTCGATCGCAGTCACGGGACCGTGAATGATTCCCTGTAACGGCAAAGGGCGGGCCACCCAATCCTCAACCGCCAGCTGTGGCATAAAGGGCGTGGGGGTAATCCAATGATATGCGAAGTGTGCCTGTGCACTCAGATAATAGGCCTGAAAATCAGGAACGTCAAACCCCCCTTTACTATATGGGAGGATGATAGTCGACCAGGCTAGTCGGGGCTGCTTACCGGCCCAGAACAATCGCAGCAACTCAGAGCGCAGCGTTCGGAAAAAGAACGCACCTGGATAATACGGAATGTTCTGGAAGAGGTACAGAAACCGAGGCAGCACCACCATTTTAATCAAAGAAGCCCTACCCGCCATGGTCAACGGCAACGAAAGCCACCGCGACACATCTTCCGCAAGTTTGCTTACGGCTGTGCCATAGTTCAGGCGCAGGGTCTCTTCCCGATCCGTCGAGACTCGAACCCCCAAATATCGGAGATCCGAGTCACACCACTCCAACGGGTAGTCCAATGCATAGCGGCCGACCGCCGTCGTCAGGGGAAGAAATTGTGACTTCCTCCAGTTAATGTGGATCCCAGATATTCTCCCAAACACAACAAACTCGCGGAGCAGCGAGTTCAGATTGTTCTGCGGATCCACCACATATAGTGTTATGTCATCCGCATACAGGGACACATCAATCTGCCTCTGACAGCATTTGAAGGCACTATGTTTGTGGAGTTGGCGGATACGACACGCCAGTGGTTCAATTGCTATGGCAAACAGTAGTGGGGACAGCGGGCACCCCTGTCTGGTCCCCCTAGTTAATGGGATTGGGGTCGATAGTTCCCCATTGATCAACACTCTAGCCGTGGGGTCAGTATAAAGCAGTTTTATCCAAGCGACAAAGATTTTGGGGAAACCCATCCGGTATAGAATAGCGAAGAGATAATTCCACTCCACAGAATCGAACGCCTTAGTGGCGTCCAGGAACACTGCCGCGACCGGCAGCTCCGGTGCTATCGTTTGGATCAGTGAGAAGAGCGTCCGCAAGTTACTCGCGGTGGACCTACCCGGGACAAACCCTGCCTGATCAGGGAGGGCAATTTTAGTCATTAACAATGAAAGGCGCGTGGCAAGCACCTTCGCCAGGATCTTAGCATCACAGTTTATGAGGGACAGTGGTCTATAGGAATCACAATCCTCCGCCACCTTATCAGGTTTCAGCAGGGAGGTGATCACCACCTCTCTCATCGAGCCCGGCAACACACCTGCCTCCAGTGAGTCCTCATAGACCTCTCGAAGCACCGGAGCCATTATGTCAATATAGCATTTATAAAATTCCGCCGGCAAGCCATCCAGCCCGGGCGCCTTGCCATTTCCCAATGACATGATCGCTTCCCGTATCTCATCCAGCTCGAACGGAGCCCCCAGAAACTCCCTGTGTTCATCACTCAGCCAACACAAAGCGATATCGTCTAAGAAGTCCCCAAATTGAACCTCCCCGGCGTCACATGCTGTGTATAACCTCTGGTAATGCTCAGTAAATTGCCGCAATATTCCCCGTGTGTCCTGGCAAAGAGCTCCGTTCTGTGTGCGTATCTCTAATATGTGTGAGACGCCCCTCATAGGCCTAGTAACGCCCGCCAGTGCTCGCCCCGGTCTCTCCCCCTCACAATATCGTCGGGCCCGCCAGTGTTTCCCTCTGAAATTGGCTTCTCTATCCGCCTCTTTCTCATATTGTGTCAGCTTGTCCCTAAACGCCTCGTGGGGTGGGCCCATCGGCCCTCGGGCCATGGCAGATTCCAGTTCCGTAAGTTCAGCCTCCAGCTTGGCAAGAGTGCGACGTATCGACTGCAAAACTCCAAAACTCTTGGAGATGTAAAACCCGCGAATCGTGACCTTAAACGCCTCCCAGATTGTCTCAACACTGGCCACCGACCCCTTATTTCGTGGAAAAAATTCAGCTATCTCCTCCCCCAGTTCCGTCTGAAACAGTGGGTCCAATAACGCCGTGGGTTGCATACGCCACCGCGGCGGCGCTCTACCATAGCCCGGGACAGCCACCTGCACCAACACCGGACAATGGTCCGAGTAGGACCGCGGCAAATGCGCCACCCTGCCCAAATCGACCGCCAGTCCACGGGACAACAAGCAGTAGTCTAGTCTAGCCCAAGTGTTAGCGTATACCGTGAAGTGCGTCCCCTCACGGACTCCAGCATGTGCGAACCTCCAACTATCTATGAGATCACCCTCCGCCATTATACCCATCACCGCATCTCTCGCATGTCTGTTGTATTGGGGACTACCATCCGATCTATCCAGCCCAGGCGACAGTGTGACGTTGAAATCCCCACCCCAAATAACATGCATGGATCCAATATTCAGTATTTCGCCCCACAATTTGGTGTAAAACACAGGCGAGTCCACATTAGGCCCATAACAATTGACAATCGTAATCGTATCAGTTCCCAGTCTGCCCCACAACAATACAAATCTCCCCTCCTCATCCACTCGCTCACCCAGACGTACAAACGGCACCGCCCTGCTTATCAGAATCACCGTGCCCCTAGCATATGCAGAGTATGAGGAGAAGCAACGCACTGCCGCCCACCTATTGGCAAAGGTGTAAGTAGCTCTGGGGGCAAGATGAGTTTCCTGCAACAGGGCTATCTGCACTTGATGTTGGTCCAAATAGGCCACCACCTTACGACATTTTCTCGCATCATTCAGCCCACGAACATTCCAAGACATAACCGTTAGTCTAGAGCTATGACTGTGTCCTGTCATCTCCAGTCAGCCAAGCATGATCCAGCCCGCCACCTCATTCCACCCACATCACACGCCCAAGGGAACTCGCCATACCACTCAGCACCCCATCCACATCCCGCCAATGAGGCCACAAGGACCCCCTCAGCGTTCGCACTGCACAGTCCCAGCGTTTTCGCCTTCCACAACCGACCGACATCATACCAATGAGTTGCATTGCTCGTAGTTCGCCATTGCCAATCATACAAACATACATTCCTCCCCTGGTGCCCCCCTCCCTCCCACTGTAGCAACCCCCAACCTGCCAGCAGCATTCCCTCCCCATCCCTCCCAAACATCCCCCAACAACTAGGGCTAATACACCCCTCAACTTCAAAAACATGAGCTAGGGTACTTCCCATCGGGTAACGTATCTAGGCAGCACCACTATAACCCCTCGCATGACAGCCCGCCCAATCCACAGCACCTGTAGACCAGCCCGGCAGCCAGGAGGGGGTGTCCGGCGCTATAATCGGAGACACCCAGTGGAATACCGTCGACCCCCAATAATGTCCCTTGACCTGCCACAGAAATACAGTTCCGCATCGCCTGCCGCAGGGGACCCCCCATCCCAGAGCCCCCGGAAACAGCCGCCAGCACCCTATCCCCCCCCCCGCCCCCTCCCCCACCCGGAGATCCGTTCATAGTCCATCAACCTTAAGTTCGTAAAACAGCTCCGGAGCAGCGCCCCACGCTTACCAATGAGTCAATACGTATCCACAGTACCGGCCACTCACTGTTCCTCCTCAGCCAGTCCCTCCTGACCAGGGGCTAGATCCTCCTCCACCCCTGCGTGCAGCCTCCGAGGCCGTTTGATCTGCTTGAGAAAATCCTCCACCTGCTGCGGGTTGGTAAAGAATTTCTGCCTCCCTTGGTGCGTGACCCGCAGCCGTGCGGGGTAGAGCAAAGCATAGTCTATTTGTTGGACGCGCAGTTTGTTTTTGACAGCAAGGAATTTCCTCCGTTCCTCCTGGACCAGCGGGGTGAAGTCCGGGTACAGCGTGAAGGAGTTGCCCTCATAGGACAGGGTTCGCACATTTCGCGCTGCCCGTAAGGCCGCGTCCCGGTCCCGGTAATTCAGCAGCCGGGCTATGATTGGCCGAGGTGTCGCCCCTGGCTTCGGTCTGGGGCCCAGGGCCCGATGCGCCCGCTCCACTATGAAGTGCGTGGAGAATATCTCTGATCCCATCGCCGCCACCAGCATCTTCTCAACGTACTCCTCCATTCTACCCATGCTGGTCGTTTCCGGGATACCTACTATGCGTACGTTGTTTCGCCTACTCCTCGCTTCCAAATCCTCATTTTTAGCCGCGATGACGCGGAGGAGGTTATCCATTCTGGAGAGCTGAGTCGTGTGTTGGGTGACCACATCCTCCGAGTCCGATATGCGTTGTTCTGCCTCCTTCAAGCGACCCTCATGCACATCCACCTTATGCACCACCGCATCCATGCGTGACGAGAGTCGGTCCACCTTATCCGCGATGGTCGCGAAACCTTGGCGCACCTCGGATAGTACTGCTTGCAGGTTCAGCGCCGCCTCCGCCGCCCCCCCCGATGTTTCCGCCGTCGCGTCCGGGGTATGCGACTTCTCCTCCGTCGCTATCACTTTTTTCCCCCCCGCGAACGAGAGTTTGGACTGTCTGGCATCTGTTTTGCCCATCGTGGGCACGGGGGTAGGGGTCTTGCACACCCCCAGCCAGGCCTCTCCTCCCCGCAATCCGGCCTCGGGCAAGTCGTGCCCGCCGCTGCACCAGGGTTCCTTGCGCGTTGCAGGCCACGTGTATACCAGCTTCACTACCACACAGCTGGAGGGGGGGCCAGCCGTACTCCTCAGTCCAGGGGGGCAGCCTGCCCACAGCAGTGACACCTATCTCCACGCTGCCGTCCCTCCGCCAGGCCCAGTGTCTCCGTTACGAGTGTGTCCGCCGCAGCTAATTCACTGCGCAGCAATGCCCTCTCAGCAGCCAGGAATCGGAGGGGGGGGGGGGGGTCAATATCTCCGCTTTCGAAGAATACACCGGCCCCAGAAGGCCTTCCGCCGACACCAGCAGCCCGAGGTCCGATGTTAGCACTCCACTCCCGGGGGCCAGGGGGGGGGGGGGGGGGCGGTGAGTCGCCTCCGGGAATATTCCGGCCGCAGAGGGCCTTCCACCGCCACCAGCAGCCCGAGGCCTAACGCGAGCACTCAATCTCCGGGGGCCAAGGGGGGGGGCGAGGAGTCGCCTCCCGTCGTCTCCGCCAGGCTCCCTGGACGTCCGGTGCGCTCCTGCAGTCCCCCCGGGCCTCCACAGGGTCGGGAGCTCCGCCGAGTCGTCTCCGGCGTTCGCGGCCTTCTGCTCCGTTTCCAGCCGCGGCCTCACCTAGCAGCCAGATCCGAGATTCGCGGCCAGCAGCCTCCGGCGTCCCAGCCGCCGCAACTTGCAGTGTCTCGCGCTGCGACGTGCCAGCAGCTAGGAGCTTCCACTCCCGTCCACACACTCTCGGCAGGTTCCTGGACCACTGAGGGCACCGACGGCACCCAGGTGTGCCCACTTGCAGGATAATTGACCGGATTAACGGCGCCGGACAGCGGGAGCCTTACAAGAAGGCGTCCATTCGCTAGCGCGCCACCTAGCGTCCCCTCAAGTCAAGTATGGTTCCATCTCCAGAGTAGTCATGACTGCCAAGGAGTGTTGGACAGAAGGTTTTTTTATCTCCCTGCTCAGCCGAAGTTCTTCCATGTGAGACAAAGCCTTAGTTTTGAGATCTTTCTTTGGGATCTCGGCAATTAATTCGGGGTTTGTAAAGTATATATCTAAACCCAAATCTGTAAGGAGGTTTTTTACGTACAACAACCATTCTATTTTTTCCATGTGGTCCAGAGACATACAATCTGTCACTATGTCTTTTGTGAGTGAATTTTTCGTTGCTGTCCAAATACGTCGCCACAGCATTAGGGGTTGGATTTTTGCCAAATCCTCAATATGAGGGATTCCAAGCTCAGCGTGGCAGGCATAGGTGGAAGCACGCTTAGGCACCATCAGGAGAAATCTCATAAACTTATTTTCTGCTGTCTGTAGTGGGGTAGTGTTTTTGTGCCCCCACAACCCTGCTCCATAAAGTGCGGTAGATTGACACTTTGCCTTATAGATTCGAAGGAGCTCTACTGGAGGTCTCTTTCCCAGCTTTTGAGAAAATTTTATAAGAGCAATTGTTGCTCGCAATAATTGATGTTTGCGAGCCTCAATTGCCACTTTCCAGTTGAGTTTATCATCGATCATTATCCCTAGATATGGGTATTGGGAAGTCTGTTCTAGCCTCTCTTTATCAAGGGATATAGTCCTCCCCCCTTTCTGTCTCTTGCCTGCTCTCATTACATAAGTTTTTTTTATATTTATTTTTAGATCCAGGCTACCCATAAACCTAGCATATCTATCCAGTGCTTCTTGCAGTTCCCGCGGAGTGCGTGCCAAAATCACTGCATCGTCCGCGTAGAGGAGTGCGGGGACTAGACGATTATTTACTCGAGGGTGGTCCTGGCAGCCCCTCAGCATCGCAGCCTCGAGGCCATTGGTATAGAGGGAAAATAAGAAGGGGGCCAAGACGCAGCCCTGTCTAACGCCCCGCTCCACCTTAAATGATTCTGATAATTCTCCCTGTGTTCCAAAACGAACCCTAGATGAAGCACCAGAATACAACGCACGAAGGATGTTTACAAGAGTTGGATCAATACCTATATCCATAAGGACTGCCCAGAGTTTTAAGTGGGATACGCAGTCGAAGGCTGCCGATAGGTCAACATAGACCATATAGAGCCTTCCTTGCTTTGCCGACACGTATTTTCCCATTATGAGGGCAAGATTCAAAGCCTGTTCCGTGGTTCCAAAACCCTCCCTAAAGCCATATTGGATATCAGATAGTATTTTTTGGTCATCCGCCCATTCCTGTAAACGAAGGAGAAGGACTCTCCCCAGTACCTTTCCAAGCGAGTCCAGTAATGAGATTGGGCGGTAACAAATCACCTCCTCCCTGTTTCCCTTCTTAAAAATAGGGACCATAATGGAGTGGGTCCAAGTTTCCATTAGTCCACACTTCATGGCCGCGTCGAAGACCCTTTTTAAAATTGGAGCCCATAGGTCTAAATTAAATTTAAAAAAGTCCACTGGGACACCATCCGGTCCCGGAGCTTTTCCACACTTACTCTTTTTGACGGCATTTATGACTTCAGTAATTTCAAAATTTATGGGTATGGGAAATAAATTACCTTGTGGGCTCTGATTAGTCTCCTCTGATTGTTCAACTCCTGAGAGCCTACCGAAGACTTTGGAGAAATGATTGACCCATACAGAGCCATCTATTGTTGGCTGCTCACTTACATTTACCAGAAAGGGTGTTTTCACTACCTTCCAAAACTCTGCGCTATTTTTATTCCTGGCGGACTCATATAATTGATCCCAAAGTGCTTTTTTAATTTCCTGTTTTCTTCTTTTACAGGCTAGTCTATATAACCTTCTTAGGGAACGAATCTCCTCTATGTCTCTAACAGAGTTCGTCAGGGATTTTTTTAGAGCTTTGTGAGCCCGGGTACAGTCTCGATTAAACCATCCTTTCTTCCCACCCTTGCTTCCTTTCTTCTTGTGTTTTAAGCACTCGTTTACTTTGACCAAGATTTTACTGAAGTTTTCCAGAACTTCCTCCTCCTCTATCTCCTCCTCTAGGCACTTCATTACGGCGGGAAATTCCGCAAGTACCACCTTCTTTGTCAAGTCTGCTGGCTCTATCTTGCCCCAGCCTATGGCATAGCCATTAATTTTAGTTAAGGTTAAATTATTTTGTGCAAGTGCAGTCATCAGCAGAAGGGGGGTTAAATTTCCCAAATCCATCACTAAATCAAAAGCCAGAGCAACATGATCACTTAGCGTGTTAACAACTGCTCTAAATTCCTGTGCCTTACTCACAAAGGCGGCTGAAACCAATATATAATCAATGGTTGACTCCCATCCCCTGCCCACATAGGTTGGCTGTAATTGTCCAGTACTAATATCCGTTTTGTTTAGAATCACTAATCCTAGTTCTGACAGAAGGTCGTTTAAGAGATCCCCTGCCCTAGAATGACTAAAATGGGTGATATGGGTTTCTGTTTCATCCACTATTCCGCAGATCTTACTGTTTTTCACGGCACAGGGATGATGGTTAAAATCACCTCCCCAGACGATAATTGGGGCATTTAAGCCGTGTGTTTTCTTTTGGAGGGAGGAAAGTTTGTTCCGAAGGTCCCCAAAGGTGTTTATTCTCTCGGAATCGGGCAGATTATCATAGGTATTAACCAGGAAGATCGTGTTTTTCTTTAGGAACTATAACCTCAGGATCTGATAGTTAGGCTGTAGGCTAAGTTCCTTGACTTCTAATCCTGGTATAGTATTTTTTATATATATCGTTAGGCCGCCCTTGGCCCTACCATATGAGCCTGCAACTGCTGGAGAGAAGTATGTTTTATACCCTATCATATGCAATTCATTAGTGGTCCACGTCTCCTGCAAGGCTATAACATGATAGTCCTGCAGAAAGTCCATTGCACTTCCATCCATTATTTTTGATCGTAAACCCGCTATATTCCAGGACATAATTTGTAGTGTTAGAGCGTCCTTTCTAGAATCGCTAATGTTATTAGCACTAACTGTTTCTTCTA
This sequence comes from Triturus cristatus, assembly GCF_964204655.1. Classification (NCBI taxonomy): domain Eukaryota; kingdom Metazoa; phylum Chordata; class Amphibia; order Caudata; family Salamandridae; genus Triturus; species Triturus cristatus. The sequence continues at coordinate 988,970,636 of NC_140584.1, read as the reverse complement.
CGGGTAGAATGTCCTGGATTTCCAAAGAACAGTTTCCCGGATCTAAAGATCCGCTGCGGGAACTGTTGCCATAGGCAATGATCCTCGAGTAGTAACAAAAGGGAAACTACTGAAATAAGTTACAGACCTACTCAACGCTATCCTCAAAAGAATGTGAGATTCCAAATAAAGCTGGACAGTAAAACACCCAGATTAGCCCCAATATCTGGATCAGCCAGCGCGACATCTGATGTACATTTTTTATGCAGACAACTAAATTCTAAAATGCAACAAGGAGGGCTACCCTCCTTTAATGGCTGTCCACTACAGCTTACCAGGTACTTTCCTCATCACATTAACTAAATACAAGTCCTTCAAGTCAATCGCCATTTGACAACAAAAGGCATCAAATACCTCCTTCCTTAATTAATGATTGATATTGCAAGAAAGTGAAACAGGCTGTACTTAGACGCAGAAAAAGCATTTGATTTTGGGGCATGAGGAAAGACTTTTTAGGCAAGTTTGGGATAGCAGACGACTTTATAGGTTGGATTGAGCGACTGTATTTACTCGCCCTGGGCTAAGATACAAACAAACAGGAGACTTTCAGAGCACATTAACATCCACTGGGGTACTGGTCAAGAGTTCCCGGTATCACTCCAGTTATTTGTTCTGTACCAAAAGCCCTTGCAAAAGCAAAGGGTTACATTTAGACATAGCATATACGAAATCTCCGCTTTTGAGGAAGCTGTATTGCTGACACTCCTAGAACCCACACATTCTCTAAATTAACGGTCACCAGTACTAGAAGACAAGAGACAGCGGGGCTCCAAATCGGCCTTAAATCGTACCAAGTCCTGGTGAGGAAGTCCATTATCAGCAATGATTTTTTAGAAAGTTGTTGGATGGTGCTTGAAACCTAGGTATCCAACTGATACCACACATACACCAAAGTGTAAGGGGTAACTACAAGATACTACTAAGAAAAGCCGAATCCACCCTCTACTTGTGGCAAAACCACACATTATCTTGAGTCAGTAGGATAGAAACACTCCAGATAACCGTACTTCTGAATATCCTCTATACATTTCAGGTCCTGCTTCTGCTGCTCCCAAAAGACATAACGTGATGCAGGAGATTAGCAGCATATTCTTTTGTGCTGGGGGTTAAAAAAAACCTTTGAACCCTTTCAGTAGTTTCCGGATTAAATGAATGTTACCTATTGTAATGCAGCCAACTTCTCCATGCTAATCGGACATTACCAATATGAAAACCCTTATGGTCCTGTCACATTTTCCCACTGATGTGAAACACAAGAGCTGTACAATGATTGGAATCCCTTTCCTTGTACCAGATAGTCCATTGAGACCAGGCAATATGCATGCTAGGGTCCAAAACGTTTGCTCAGAAACAACCAGTTACTACGCACATTTATTGGTAAAATAGAACAATTGTTAATAGGAAACAGTCCGCTTCTTTTAATTAATATGACAGATTGGAGAGCATTGCACAATATGCACATTCAATTTCAATTTTCAATCTTTAATCGATCAAGTTACAATGATCATAAAAGCACAGATAAATACATAATCATACAATTTTAAAATCAGCAAATCATTCATCATGGATTCTAGAATAAAGACCCTGTTACAATAAAATAATTTCATATACTAATACTAAAAGCTATACAATGAAGTTATCGCATGACAAGCTCAAGGCTCTTGGCGCCCCCCCCCCCCCCCCTTTCCTCTTTCTCATACAGGCCCATAAGAATGTAGCTACCGAATTGCAAACCAAGGGGTCAGGTAACCATTTTAAGAAATATAATGCCACCCGGCATTGGTTAAAATTCCCTTGCTTTAAAATTGGTTTAAGGTAGACATTCCTTTCTTTCTCATAGAGCCTGCAAAATAGAACTAAGTGCAATTCAGTTTGTGGTGAGAGGTTATCACATGGACACACACTTCAATCCGAGTGGTAATATGATTTTTCTGGATAACCTAACATCAAAGGGATCATGTTCATGCGGAACCTCAATAATATAAATCCATGTTGCGGCCTGGTGACATTTACTAAATAGGAGTACCCCCCCCCCCTCTATTAATGGAGGGTTTTGGTGGTATGTATAGACCGCGTGTTTCTCTCTATGGTATTCCTTTAGCTTATACCCCGATATCAGTAAGAACATGTTGGTGACCTTTTGTTTGGAAACCTTTCTACAAGCCAGTGGGTCCTTAAACAGTTCAAGGAGGCCAATCTCCTTTAGTACTGACTCCACATAGCTGAGCCACCTAGACCTCTTCCACTTGTGCAGCTCTTTATTATTGTTTATGTAAGTGTCACTGAGTCGCTCTGCCAGATTAAATGCCATAGAAGGATTGGAGCTAGATGTATTGAGTCTGAGATGTAGGGCAGACCCAATTCCAAGTGTAAAATATAATCTGAGGAGGAGAGAGGGAGGCCCACTATGGATTTGAAAAGATTATTATCGGTGGTTTGCAGTGATGTTGGTGCTACCACACCACACACACCAGCCCCGTAAGTTACTGCTGCATTTACTTTTGCCTGGTAAATGTTTTTTATTGGTAGTAAAGGTCTTGCGTCCAGTTTTTGGGCGAAAGATTTAACAGCCGTGGTACCTCTCTCAATTACCAGCTTCCTTCCTTCCACTAACTTTGACCATACTAGCTCTTTATCAAAGAGAAACCCCCAAATAGGGAAAGGAGTCCACCACCTCTATTCTTTGAGTGTCCGAGTGCAGATACGGCATTCTGTCTCTTTTTTTTGCCCCAGCTATAATTACAAAGGACTTAGTTTGATTTACCTTCAGTTGTAATGAATCCATAAAGGAGACATACGCAGTTATCAGGCGTTGTAGGCCAAGCCCTGTTCTGGCGATTAACACCGCGTCGTCCGCGTAAGCCAGTATTGGTAGCGGTTGGGACATCCCGAGTGGCCACGGTAAGTGCTTCCTCGACTCCATTTGTATATATGGAGAAGAGGAATGGTATGCACATTCATTTGTTTTAATTCCGAAATTAAATTAGATCTATATTTTCAGATAATGCACGCATTAACATGTGCACACACTTAATAGTAAATTAATGCATATCTGTAATTACATACATAAATACACACTTCCATACTCATCCATTTATACAGCACCATTAAAATACAACCAACATAGTGTTTATACAGTTCAAGAAACAAACCACTCAACAATAAAACTACCCATACACAACTGTTAAAAACAATCAAATTACCCATATCAAAAATCATAAGCTACATGTACAAGAATTTACACACGAACAGCCTACATACTTATGTATCCAGCAGCAAATATGCATCATTATTAAATACTTCACGCTCTGCTGCCTTTTGTCTAGTTTCATGCTGTATTAATACCACATACTCATATACTTGCAAAACAAACTGTTACTTACATATGCACACAACGCTAAAGACACATACCCAATATAACATACTCACTACTGTATGCATACTTACTTTCAAATTGTTTTTACATTTTAGCTGAATGCAAATAAGATCATCCCTACACAGCATTAACAAAACACATGTGCAGCATATATAATGATGTGGGTACAAAAGAATCTACTAACAGCACATGCAGACATTCACACTACTAGCAGTAGGTCTACACTTAGTCAGTTACGATTATTGTAGCTATGGCTCGCTGTTTTCTGTTTTTACTACAGACAGAAAAACATTTATTTTCCTATCTGTATTTACATGTGGATAAAAACGGAAATTACAATGTTTTGTGAGTGATTCCAAATCCCGTCACTCATGACTGCTACACCAATAGCTGTGCGGTGTGACAGACAAGGGGATTAAAAGAAACTACATTTTAGTAAATAGGCTTAAGCAGCAGTAGATATGCACAAAGTTGATATGAAAATGTGCATGTTTTCATTTACATGTATTGATTTGTCATCAGTTGGTGTTCACATCATTGAAACCTAGCTGTTAAATAAATGTTGAAATACTAGAATTTCAGCTTCCTTTTTCCTCAAAGCCCAAAATAAATATGGATAAATACATTTACAAATGGCAAAAAAATAAATGCAATAAAACCAGCAGCCCTAATTATAGCATACCAATATAACCAGTGGCAACAGTCAATCCCCAAAAATACATATACAAAACAATATCAGTTATGCATGTGAATTCACACTGTACGGCTTCATTAGCAGTTAATGTAAAACAGCTACTTATTACTAGAAATAAAGTTATAATTACATACACATTAGCTTATTCATGCATACACACAACAGCATACATATTCACACGTGCACTGTTAAATAATCAAATTAGTCAATACCCATGCTACAATAAAAATGCAGACAGAACTATTACATAGTCTCTCACACAAATTATATACAAACATTTGGCCCACGTCCCTATGTTACAGCAAACATAAACTGCAATCATTGCATAGTAATAGAGATACAATGTCAACAACTTCATGCTAAAAATACACACACACTTTACATAATCACATACACAAGAACATGCATACATACAACAGCATATATAAGCACACACATCCACAGACCTACCTTTAAACAACCATTATAATAAAAAAAGTAGTGCATAGTGGCATGACCATTTCAACAGGACTCCAGAATAAAAATATATTCACAAAACCTTACATACCACTACATAAAAACATACAGAAACGAGCATATGTATGCATTCACCCACTCACCCTCCCTTCATAACAAAACTACACCTCAAACATTATTCCATAGTAACATGCATCATTAAACCAGATTTAGAAACAAAACACCCCTTTCTACAGACCATGCAGATACAGCTTCCCAAGCCCAAAGTGCAAAAAAGGCCAAGCAGATAGTTGTAAGATAGGAATATGCCACATAGTTATTTGATTATCACCAAACAAAGCCTACAGTTTACAACCGACTGAATCAAAATATATCCGTTATAGTAATCCAATAAACAAGATAAAAAAATAGAATGCTAATAAAGATGTCCAATGTGTTTCTAACAATTAAAAAGCTATTGCTGTAGTTGTCACTAAGAACATTTGACACTTACAAAAGGGTCCTTCAGCCTTTTGGTGAAATTGGATGACACAAAATCCAGAAAATGAAGTAATCTTGAAAGGGAGTCTTATTGACTGCAGCTATCCCAATAGTTCACTTACATTAGAAGAAATATGGGTATTTAAAATTCTACAAAATTGTGCCTACCGACCAAATGTCACACCAAATGAAAACCATTATGTAGAGATTGTTAAAGAATATATAGACAGCCTTCTCTAGCTAGCAACACCAGATTTAATTAACCAATGTAAATATGGTGGCAAGAAACTGTACAAAAAGTAAAATTTCTAATTTTATGTACTTCATCATGCAACACTATCACCGGGCGTACACTCATTGATTGAAATGTATACATGTTATGTGGGTGCAATAAGTGTCCGGACAACATGACTGCTGGAATGAGTTCTTTTCTATCCAATAAAAATAATAATGAAAACTGAGAAATTGACATTTAGATTGAGGTTTTTACCAACTAAAGAGAGATATGAGTGAATGAGATGGAAGTGCTCCTGGGTGCGCTCACCCAGGAGCCTCCCATACATCTTACTTTGCAGTACCTTCACGTGATGGGGAGAGGGAGGCACCTTACGCGCTGGTTCGCATCCTCACTTCGACAACACACAGAAACAGATCTCACTCGCCTTCGGCTTCACTGGGAGGGGGCCCTGGGTAGAGCGTTTACCGATAGGTAATGGCTAGCTGCCCGTGGCAGTCCGACCCGCATCCCACGGAATCAACGGTTCTGACGGATACAATTTTTCATACTACACCAAGCCTACCTTATCCCAGCCCAAATAAACAGATACTTCCTCCGCATAGATGCGGCTTGGCCCCGTTGCCGGCAATTGGATGCTGACTTGATACATATGCTTTGGGGATGCTCGGTCCTGATTGACTACTGGCGCACCGTGAAAACCACCCTCATAAGCTGCGCAGCCCGCACCATTCCCCCGACATGGGATGCTCATGTACTGCACCTCTTTAGCAGGAACAAGAAATATAGAGCTGCTACATGGTTTCTTGACCTAGGCCTAATAACAGCCAAGTGCCTGATCACTAAGCGCTGGAAATCCCCCCTACAACCTCACCCTCTTGCTTGGCACCGATCCTTCTCCAATTGGGCGAGGGTGCGGTGCTGCGCAGAGAGGATCTGCTTGGCATTCGTATGTTCCCACTGGCGCCTCAGTGGGATGCGATGGTCTCCAAGCTCTCGGGGGCAGACACAGACACGGGATCCCTGCCTGCATCACAGAGGGCTATCATTCAGGGTGCCCTCCCCCCCTCCCCCCCACTGACACGACCCTGGACTGACACCAACACCCAGACTGCCATTTCCCTTCTGCCACAGAACCCCGCTGCCACTGAGTATTAGGGGTGTTTGAGGTCCTCCAGCTATCCTTCATTCGCTTTCGTTGCCCTCATTTTGTTGTGCCCTATGCCCCTGGTTACGTTTGAACTGCACTGCTCCTGCATTACTCGCACATTACTCGATGCTGCGATTTGTCAGCACCACTCTGTCTTGCCTGGGATATTGCCACAAGCTTTGATATAATTAATGCGCACTGAATTTTCCATCGTCATGTAGTTATCGACCCGGCTGTACCCTGTCACTGGCAATCTATTCTCTTTCCCCCTTTCTCCACCTCTTGCATGAGTGATGCCCTACCTATGTGCCTTGCAACTTATATTCTTCGCATATTACCCAATGTCGTACCTTGTCAACGCCACTCCGCCTTTCTTGGGACATTGCCGTAAGCTTGGATGTAATTAATGCGCCCTGAATTTTCATTGCCATGTTGTAATCAGTCAAAGTGTACCTAGCCGCTGGCAATTCATTTTCTCCCTCCCCCCTCCTTTTTCTCTTATCTGTTGCATGAGTATTATTCTGACTGTATGTTTTATTGACCAATGTGCAAAAACAAACAAAGTTAATAAAAATGATTTAAACAAAAAAAAATGGAAGTGCTCCTGGTTTCACTGTTGCTGCATGGTTTGATGCGGTGATGAGTTTCTTCTGAAGCAGAGCGATGCACTACACAGACGAGAGATATAATTTATTATTCCGAGAGGTATATAATAATTTATCATTCTGCGTTTTGTTTTGTTTTTGTTTGTTTTTTTTTTTTATTTTTATTTATGCTTGTGATTACAACGGAGAATAAAAACGAAGGAAAGAGCAAATGAAAAAAGTACAAGATAATTATAGGCATGTATAATCCTGACACAGACACTTAATAAGCAATAAAACAGAAAGAAAAGAACAGGTTAATAAGCATGCTTCCATCATTTATCATAACAATGTAATTCGACGTTAGTGGGCGTTTATATTACATCTTACAATAATACTAAGTGCCTGACTACTTAGCCTAAGTAGGATAGGTATTAACCTATCCATGCCTCAAGTGGAGCCCAAATCTTTCTACCAAACTCACGCCTGGCTCTACCCCACCTAGCCCAGACACCGGACTCCAGGTTATATAGTGCCAGAATCCTCCTTCTCCAATCAAAGAAGGTAGGTGACCCAGGACTTATCCACTCTGAGGTGATACAAAGACGGACCATTGCCATAGCTATTAACAGGAAGGCTGACGAGTAACGGGGCCGTATGTGCTCACTATTGCTTTGATACCCACAGATAACTAACTCGGGTGAGAGGACAGCTGGGATGCCTAGATTGACTTTGAAGAACTGCTCTACGCCTTCAAAAAAGGCTTCAGCTTATGACATCCGAAGAACATATGGACATCGTCGGCCGCCATTAACCCACACCTTGGGCAACTATGCCCCACACAGCCCGCCCACTTAGATATCTTGGCTGGCGTATAATACAAGTCAAATAGAGCCATGTAGCACTGAGATCGTAGACTGCCAGAAATGAGGACCCTACCGGCCAATTCCAAAGAGGTGGCTATATCTATTCCTGTTACACCAAATTTGGCTTCTAATTTTAATGTGGACGCAGAAATATCGTCAGGAAGCTTTGTTAGTAAATGGCGATAGATTACCCCTATTTTAGATCGCCTGGCAATAAGTTCAATCAGCATTATCTTCGCGAATAGTCCTTCAGTCTCCAATTTGCTTTTTTCTATAAAACTATGGAGCTGTAAATATTTAAAGAAATCAGGTGTGTTGAGCTGATACCTCTCCTTAAGGTGTGCAAAAGAGGCCAGCCTCCCTTCATACCCTAAGTTGCCAAGCACAGTTAGTCCTAAAGCTGACCAATTAAGGGTGACTTGATCCTGAAAGACTGCTGGCAATAGCCGAGATGCAGAAAAGGGTGTATAGAAATTAATGTTGGGAACTGAAAATTTACGACGGACCTTACGCCATACCGAAAACATGGACCAAATGACCTTAAACCTAGTTCTTTTATAATAGCTTGGTTCTATCACCCGAACCAGAACTCGTTTAACATCTTCACCCAGCCCAATTTCAAAAATTGAGGGCCTACAGGCCAGAGAGGGGCCGGCGGCGTCTCCCAATAGTGGTAACCCAAAGTATTGAATCATTGAAGACCAGAAATAAACTAACAAACTAGGGACCCCCCAACCACCACGTGAACGAGACTGGAGCATCCATTTAGCTGCCCTTCTGGGCTGCTTGTACCCCCAAAGAAACCTGCTGCAAATCCTATCTGCCAAAGCTAAGCTGGAATGAGGCATCTCCAAGGGTATTGTTCTGAAAATATATAAAAATTTAGGCAAAATCAGCATCTTGAGGACGTTGCATCTGCCATAAAGGGAGAGATGGAGATTATCCAGCCTTGCCAATATTGTTTTTACCAAGTTAATTATAGGCAGAATGTTTAAATCTGGGATAGTGCCTACATGTGCTGTAATATATACACCCAAATATTTTGCAGACTGCACTATTGGGGCATCTGAGGGACCCATAGCTGTAGATTGAATTACTTGGGTCTTAGCAGCATTGAGCTTGTAACCTGAGAAGGCTCCATACTGATCTGCTATGCTTTTGACAGCCGTGAAGGCAGACTAGACCTCTGAGGTCAAAACTACAATATCATCGGCATAGGCTAGTACCTTATAATCCGTTGAATGAATCGTAACTGGTCGGATATCCTGCGCTTTCTCAATTAAACATAAAAAAGGCTCTATATACAACGCAAAGAGAAGGGGGGAACACGGGCAGCCCTGACGGGTACCCCTTCCTTCTAAGAATGGCTTAGAAACCAGCCCCGCAACTGAGACAGTGGCTTTAGGAGTAGAATACAAAGATTGAACTGCATGGATAAATTCAGGGCCCAGGCCTTCCGTCCTTTGGCTGTGTTGGGAGTGCTGTCCCGGTTGCCTGTTCTTTTCCAGCTGCTAACTCACCGCCTCGCGGCCCCCGCTCCGCGGGAGCCGCTCGCAGGCTCAAGACTGTGTCAGGGTCCTGGTTTTTTTGGTCCCCTGTTGTGCATAGGAGCACCAACGCGTCTATTGCAACCACCTCGCAACACACAAGCTCAGAGGCGGGACTGCGAGGACCAGCCTGCTGAGCGGCGCTGATCGGCCGCAGCTGGTCCTCTTCCCGCCCCCTCCACCTGTTTAAAACCTCACGGAGACTGTGCTGCTTGGGTTCGTCCTTTGGCTGTGTTGGGAGTGCTGTCCCGGTTGCCTGTTCTTTTCCAGCTGCTAACTCACCGCCTCGCGGCCCCCGCTCCGCGGGAGCCGCTCGCAGGCTCAAGACTGTGTCAGGGTCCTGGTTTTTTTGGTCCCCTGTTGTGCATAGGAGCACGAACGCGTCTATTGCAACCACCTCGCAACACACAAGCTCAGAGGCGGGACTGCGAGGACCAGCCTGCTGAGCGGCGCTGATCGGCCGCAGCTGGTCCTCTTCCCGCCCCCTCCACCTGTTTAAAACCTCACGGAGACTGTGCTGCTTGGGTTCGTCCTTTGGCTGTGTTGGGAGTGCTGTCCCGGTTGCCTGTTCTTTTCCAGCTGCTAACTCACCGCCTCGCGGCCCCCGCTCCGCTCTTTCTACCAAACTCACGCCTGGCTCTACCCCACCTAGCCCAGACACCGGACTCCAGGTTATATAGTGCCAGAATCCTCCTTCTCCAATCAAAGAAGGTAGGTGACCCAGGACTTATCCACTCTGAGGTGATACAAAGACGGACCATTGCCATAGCTATTAACAGGAAGGCTGACGAGTAACGGGGCCGTATGTGCTCACTATTGCTTTGATACCCACAGATAACTAACTCGGGTGAGAGGACAGCTGGGATGCCTAGATTGACTTTGAAGAACTGCTCTACGCCTTCAAAAAAGGCTTCAGCTTATGACATCCGAAGAACATATGGACATCGTCGGCCGCCATTAACCCACACCTTGGGCAACTATGCCCCACACAGCCCGCCCACTTAGATATCTTGGCTGGCGTATAATACAAGTCAAATAGAGCCATGTAGCACTGAGATCGTAGACTGCCAGAAATGAGGACCCTACCGGCCAATTCCAAAGAGGTGGCTATATCTATTCCTGTTACACCAAATTTGGCTTCTAATTTTAATGTGGACGCAGAAATATCGTCAGGAAGCTTTGTTAGTAAATGGCGATAGATTACCCCTATTTTAGATCGCCTGGCAATAAGTTCAATCAGCATTATCTTCGCGAATAGTCCTTCAGTCTCCAATTTGCTTTTTTCTATAAAACTATGGAGCTGTAAATATTTAAAGAAATCAGGTGTGTTGAGCTGATACCTCTCCTTAAGGTGTGCAAAAGAGGCCAGCCTCCCTTCATACCCTAAGTTGCCAAGCACAGTTAGTCCTAAAGCTGACCAATTAAGGGTGACTTGATCCTGAAAGACTGCTGGCAATAGCCGAGATGCAGAAAAGGGTGTATAGAAATTAATGTTGGGAACTGAAAATTTACGACGGACCTTACGCCATACCGAAAACATGGACCAAATGACCTTAAACCTAGTTCTTTTATAATAGCTTGGTTCTATCACCCGAACCAGAACTCGTTTAACATCTTCACCCAGCCCAATTTCAAAAATTGAGGGCCTACAGGCCAGAGAGGGGCCGGCGGCGTCTCCCAATAGTGGTAACCCAAAGTATTGAATCATTGAAGACCAGAAATAAACTAACAAACTAGGGACCCCCCAACCACCACGTGAACGAGACTGGAGCATCCATTTAGCTGCCCTTCTGGGCTGCTTGTACCCCCAAAGAAACCTGCTGCAAATCCTATCTGCCAAAGCTAAGCTGGAATGAGGCATCTCCAAGGGTATTGTTCTGAAAATATATAAAAATTTAGGCAAAATCAGCATCTTGAGGACGTTGCATCTGCCATAAAGGGAGAGATGGAGATTATCCAGCCTTGCCAATATTGTTTTTACCAAGTTAATTATAGGCAGAATGTTTAAATCTGGGATAGTGCCTACATGTGCTGTAATATATACACCCAAATATTTTGCAGACTGCACTATTGGGGCATCTGAGGGACCCATAGCTGTAGATTGAATTACTTGGGTCTTAGCAGCATTGAGCTTGTAACCTGAGAAGGCTCCATACTGATCTGCTATGCTTTTGACAGCCGTGAAGGCAGACTAGACCTCTGAGGTCAAAACTACAATATCATCGGCATAGGCTAGTACCTTATAATCCGTTGAATGAATCGTAACTGGTCGGATATCCTGCGCTTTCTCAATTAAACATAAAAAAGGCTCTATATACAACGCAAAGAGAAGGGGGGAACACGGGCAGCCCTGACGGGTACCCCTTCCTACTAAGAATGGCTTAGAAACCAGCCCCGCAACTGAGACAGTGGCTTTAGGAGTAGAATACAAAGATTGAACTGCATGGATAAATTCAGGGCCCAGGCCTTCCGTCCTTTGGCTGTGTTGGGAGTGCTGTCCCGGTTGCCTGTTCTTTTCCAGCTGCTAACTCACCGCCTCGCGGCCCCCGCTCCGCGGGAGCCGCTCGCAGGCTCAAGACTGTGTCAGGGTCCTGGTTTTTTTGGTCCCCTGTTGTGCATAGGAGCACCAACGCGTCTATTGCAACCACCTCGCAACACACAAGCTCAGAGGCGGGACTGCGAGGACCAGCCTGCTGAGCGGCGCTGATCGGCCGCAGCTGGTCCTCTTCCCGCCCCCTCCACCTGTTTAAAACCTCACGGAGACTGTGCTGCTTGGGTTCGTCCTTTGGCTGTGTTGGGAGTGCTGTCCCGGTTGCCTGTTCTTTTCCAGCTGCTAACTCACCGCCTCGCGGCCCCCGCTCCGCGGGAGCCGCTCGCAGGCTCAAGACTGTGTCAGGGTCCTGGTTTTTTTGGTCCCCTGTTGTGCATAGGAGCACGAACGCGTCTATTGCAACCACCTCGCAACACACAAGCTCAGAGGCGGGACTGCGAGGACCAGCCTGCTGAGCGGCGCTGATCGGCCGCAGCTGGTCCTCTTCCCGCCCCCTCCACCTGTTTAAAACCTCACGGAGACTGTGCTGCTTGGGTTCGTCCTTTGGCTGTGTTGGGAGTGCTGTCCCGGTTGCCTGTTCTTTTCCAGCTGCTAACTCACCGCCTCGCGGCCCCCGCTCCGCGGGAGCCGCTCGCAGGCTCAAGACTGTGTCAGGGTCCTGGTTTTTTTGGTCCCCTGTTGTGCATAGGAGCACCAACGCGTCTATTGCAACCACCTCGCAACACACAAGCTCAGAGGCGGGACTGCGAGGACCAGCCTGCTGAGCGGCGCTGATCGGCCGCAGCTGGTCCTCTTCCCGCCCCCTCCCGTCACTCCCCTTGATAATCTGCCAAAGCCACGCGCACGCGGGACGCGCGCGGGGCAAGGGCCGGGGCGAAGACCGGGCAAAGAGCGGGCCGTTTGAGGCCGTTCGAGGACATAGAGGACTGGCCTGGCCCACCCCCCTTGGTTCTTGTTATCTGACTCGTCCCTTTTCCACCAGTAAGTACATTGTGGGTACTGCAATTCAAATATATCATGAGTACACGGGGCAGTCGCAGTAAAACTGCAATGGGGCTGAGTAAGCCCAGCGGGACATTGGATGATTTCCTTGTTAAGACTAATCTAGCAATTGATGCTGAAATCACTAAAATGCAGAAGAGGGTGTCAGTTGAGCTTGACGCGGCACGTAGGCTTTCCCAGACCTTTGCTAACTCTAAAAAATCTTCCCTAGGGAAAATCGCGTCTGCTGCATCTCCACAACATGCTTCTTGCCCTCCCCCACTGATAATCCATGCCGATGTTCACCATGCTCCCCCACCTCTTTCCCTTCCATTAGAGTCTATACCCACCTTAATTACTGTGCCCCCCAAAACTTTCGAGGGAATCGCGCCCACTGGACCTGGAACTGCCATTGTCTTGTCGGATAGCCCTGACCCCCCTGACCTTTCTCCCCCAGTAGCAAAAAATAACAAAACAAAGATGGCCCAACTCTAAAAAAGAAAAACAATGCAAGATCTGCTTATGCCCGCAAAAAAGAAAAAATTGCAAGGTTGCAGTTCTTTAATAATAGGCGAACACTACCCACCACTGGGGAGACCATACAAGCGCCAAATCTGGTTAACCATCTAATAGGGGGGGACAGGGAACACAGCAATCTTAACGTAGTCCTTGACCCTATTCAAGGGCCTCTCCCCACATATGGTGAGAAACCCAAAGAGGGAGGGCAAACTGAGCCAGGGAGGGATAGAGACAAGGGGGGTGATGACGAAGATTTTCTTAAGATAGTCTGGGGTACATTAAAACAATTACTGTCACCTCTGGAACTCAGACTCTCTCGTATCGAGAATAATCTCCTCGAGATGGATAAGACCTTAGTCTCCCTGGCCACCCTTAGCCTAAAACAACTGGAAGCAACTTATCCTCATATTGCTGAGAGTACTCCTCAGGAGAATGACGATGGTATTCACCCGGCTCCAGAAACTAACGTTAGTTCCCTTGCCCCTGAAATGCTACCTCCGGTCTTGTCCCTACCCCCACCAAAGCCAACCCCAATACCCAAACCCCGCTCTAAGCCAATCGTTCCCTTTCCCCTAATACCAAAAATCCCAATACCAGTGGCAAAAGGCCCCGAGAACCAGACCTTACCCAACCCTATCCCTAAGGCCGCCCACAAGCCCAATAAGACTAATATCCCCCCCTACTGCGCGCATAACCAACCAGTACCATGGCCGCCAGAACTTTCGTGGGGGCAACATTGATCTTCCACCTGACGCCGGGCCCTACGTCGTCATACTGGCTGGTGTACCACCACTTGGCCCGCTTTCTATGGAGACCCAGTGGTCCCTAAAGAATAAGGTGATTCACTGGCTCAACATCAATAGACAGCTCCCCAATACTGTTAGGACTAGGGTTCTAATGGTTAGGAGAGTGCCATGGGTGGGTCGTACCCATAAATCCATCCCTGGAGACTGCATAGTGGTCTCATTTGCAGACCCTCACACAGCCCAGCATATCACTATATGGGATTCACAGGATACTGACCAATCTATTGTCACCAGACCCCTCACCTTTTTCTATCCTCCAAAACAGACTGTTGAGCCACTTGGGGCTTGGTCAATAGCCCACAATCGTAGATGGAAAGGACATGGGGATGGTTGGCAACCCTTTAACAACTGGTGGGAAGGAGCACCCACTATGAACAGGTTTGAATGTCTGGATCAGGTGGATTGACTGGGAATTAGTGTCGCTCCAATCCTTACCAATGCCCAAAATCCCCTAACGGAAACTGTCCCGAGTGAAAAATTAATGCCCATACCCCAAGTTCCAAGCCACATTGGGATAGACCTAAACCCCCCTGAACAGCACCCCCTTACTGCACAGGTCAAACTACAGGCAGACCTTGCACATCTGCAAGTTCGGATAGGCACAACGGGGAATGCAGGGCATCATCCACAGGAAATTAGAAACCCAATGCACTCTCTCCTTTCTTGGAATGTTGCAGGCCTCGGTAGTAAGATCACCCACAAACCTTGGCTGGAGATTGTGCAGAAGTATGGCATCCTATGCCTACAAGAAACCTGGCTTATAGAGGAAGTGCACATGTTGGGCTACCGAACCTTCCATTCCCCAGCTGTACCATCAGCCCAGGGTCGCAACAAGGGGGGCTTGTGCACATATATATCTAACGTAGCGGACGTAAAAGCTTGCGATTTCCAATCCAATCAGTACTTCCAAATCATACTACTTAAATGGGGCACTTCGCAAAAGGTGATTCTTGTGAATTTTTATAATAATTTGCCAATTAGTGAGGTGGAATCAAATTTGAATATTATGGTCCATCATATTCACAAACTGAGAGATCAAGGTTCGGGGGATCACATAATGTTGTGGGTGGGTGACTTCAATTGTTCCGTCTGTCCGTCTTCTGAGCTAGGTTTGTGCGGCCTGTCAGATCTCGGGGAGGACGGTCCTTTGCACTTCTCCCACACCAACATGGGGTCTCTTCTTAACAATGTCATATTTACCTTTGACCTCACCTTTATTAACCAGGCATGCTCCCCCCCGGTTCCCTTTGCCCCAACGTACAATGGAAGAGGTTGTAAATCCACAATCGATTTTGCCTTGATATCACCCACCTATCCTGACTTTATAACCTTCTGGGAAACGGGAGATGACCCCATGAGCGATCATTATCCCATCACCTTCGGGGTAAATCTCATGGAGGGCAAAGTAAAGGAACCTAGTAGGGTTCTATATCCATTTGAGGTTACCCTATCTAAGACCAATGGGTATGTAATTAAATGGGAGAAAATGAACCCAACATCCTTCTTTCAAAACTTCCTATCCTCTTGCTCTACGGACATACTTGCCTGCTCAGAGGAAGATACTGACCCAAAGAGCATCATGGTTGCTTTTTCTAACATTCAGCGCCATATAAAAAATGCACTGACTAGGAACTGCAAAGACAAGGGGAGGCATACTCGTGGGTGGTTTGACTCTAGATGTACATCTATACTGAAAATCTTAAAGAAAGCTTTGTCTGCCGACCCAAAAGATAGAGTTCAAATTCGTCAAGCGAGATACGATTATAAGCTGGCAATTAAACAGCGGAGGGCGAAACTGAAGCAGGAGGCCTGGGAAGCTCTGGGGGAAGCCGCCAGGAATAAGGACAGCAATGCCTTCTGGAAAGTCATAAGATCTGTTTATAACTCAAAAGACAGAGATAATTCTGTAGAAGTGGCTATAACGGCTGAGCTCTGGGTAGAACATTATGGTAATCTTTATTCCAACAACACACAGGGTAATGCCCCGAACCCATGCAAGGTGAATTCACCCCCAGATAGCATAATTCAGGATAACCACCTAACTGTCTCCCCAGCACCTCCTTACCCTATTGAACTGGTATTTACCACACTAGAAGTGGAAGATGCCCTTAGAGAAAGTCCTTTAGGTAAAGCCCCCGGCCCTGACCACACCCCAGTGGATCTCTATAAATCAGAACCGGACTTCTGGGTTCCCTTGTTAACCAATGTATTAAATATGGGAAATAAATGCGGTTTTATTACCACCTGGTCGGACGCAATCGTAGTCCCCATATTTAAAAAAGGGAATAGGGACGACCCGGCTTGTTACCGTCCAATATCGCTATTGGACGGACTCATGAAAGTTGCTGGCAGGATTGTCCTTAAGAGGATACAACACTGGGAAGAAGAGAAGAAGGTTATCTCGGAGTTCCAATATGGGTTCCGAAAGGGACTAGGGACATTGGAGCAATCCCTAAACTTGTCCCTATTAGTCTCTAAATATACGCAGGCCAAAAAAGGGGACCTATTTGTTACCTTTGTCGACCTCAGCTCCGCATTCGATTGCGTGGACCATGCGATGCTCTGGTCGACACTGGAAGACATCGGGGTGGACTCAGCTATCCTCACATTTATCAAAGAACTATATAGAGAAGCGGGGGCCAGAGTAAGATTTGGGACCCAGGGGCAATGTTCACAAAAATTTGCCATAAACAGAGGGGTGAGGCAAGGCTGCATACTTGCGCCCTTGCTTTTCACATTTTACATAAACTCTATCGCTGAAAGCTTAATAACTCTGTCAAGCGATTATCCGGCTGGTAATGGTAGGCCTGTACCCATTCTTTTATATGCCGATGACGCGGCAATTATGTCTAGGACAAAAGTAGGTTTGCAGAGAGCAGTAAATGAATTTTCATCCTACATGGGTAAAAGAAATTTAAAGGTGAATATTTCCAAAACTTTCTCAATGCCCTGCTCCCAAAAGAACAACAGACCATCATGCTCAATATATTTAGATCAGCAAAAGATTGCCATCACAGACACTTTTTGCTATTTGGGCATTGTGTTTGACAGGTGGGGAAGGTGGAAACACGCAGTGTCAGCTAGGAAACTCGCCTTTAGCCGTGCCATAGGTGCTTTAAGAACCTTTGCAGCCAAAATTGGGGGTAAACCCATTCAAGAAATGTTACAGATCTACCGGGCAAAGTGTATAGCTACGGCCACATATGGCGCAGGTCTCTGGGGTTTCGAGAACGTGTCCTCATTACAAACTTGCGAGAATATTTTCATCTGTTACTTACTAGGTGTGTCCAAAACCACGTCGACTTTTATGACTCACATTGAGACCGGCGTCAAATACCTTAGCGACATCATAAAAATATCACCTTGTTTGCTCTGGCATAAGATTTGGACCACAGAGGAGTGCAAATTGAATAGAAATCTCATAAAAGACTGCATGGCTTTGGACGGTGTAGCAAAAGTCAAGTGGCTGCGATACGTACAAACGATGTTTTCTAACATTGGACACTCTGAATTTTACGACGAACCAGAGACCCTACAAACCTTTACTAGACCGGCCCTTAAAAAACTATTATCTATACACTTAGAGAGTGCTAGATGGGACACTGAGAAACTTAAAGGCACAACCCTGAGCTATCAGCAAATCACCCCTACTGAAGGCCTACAATCTTACCTTGGGATTGAAAAAGCACCCTATGCTCGCATGCTTTTAACTAGGCTGCGCCTAGGGATTTTCTTCCGCTTGGTTACTTTGCCGAAACAGAATGACTGGGCCTCATTGAAATTAATATGTCCATGCGACGACCATTCAACACAAAGTAACATTCACATCATGTTCTTTTGTAATCTGTATACCAGCCCGAGGAAATTATTTCTTCTACCCTTACTTAAACGCTGGGGGATATGAACATGTAAACCTGCATATTTAAAATGTTTGCTTTTAGAAGATGTGGATGTCATCTTTGCTGTTTCTCGCTTCTTAATGTCAGTGATGAAATTTAGAAACTCAATGAGTTAACTAACACATGTTAATATTGACTGATTAGTGTAAAACGAGGCCCCTCATCCAAATGACTGCTGTAGATTTTAACTTTTGGAGAAATGTTTTATTCATTTTTGTAACTTTGTTCATATGAAAACTGTTCTTAAATTGTCTGCATAAATTGTATTTGTATGCTTTTATGATTTATTGATAAATCGAATAAAGCATGAAGAAGAAGAACTTAAAACCTCCCATAGAAAAGGCCAGGCGACCCTGTCGAATGCTTTTTCAGCATCCAGCAGGATCGCCCCAACAGGTGATGATGTTGCCTGGGCCCAGTCCAATAATGCCACCACTCGAGATACATGATTTGCTGTATCTCTACCTGGGATAAAGCCATGCTGACGTAACGAGACCAAAGGAGTGATTATAGCAGCCAATCTGGATGAAAGAATTTTGGCAAAAATTTTATTATCCGAGTTTATGAGTGATATAGGCCTAAATGAGGCAGGATCCAATTCAGGCTTATCTTTTTTTTTTAAAGAGAATAATGTTAGTCAGGGTCCAGGATTCAGGAATGCTTCCCAATTGTGCGGCCCTCAAAACTGGGAGAAGAACCCGACGAATCTCCTGAGTGAATGCTTTGTAAACCTCTAATGGGACTGCATCCGGGCCTGCTGCTTTACCATTAGCCTATGCTCCAATTGCTATCTCAACCTCCTCCCATTCGATGGGGGCCGAAAGGACGCTTTTCTGTTGATCTGTCGGTTGGATAGTTGGCAGACTGGCCAGGAAAGCTGCAGCATGCTGGCCTGTGTTTGCAACGCAATTCCCGGCTTCCTTGTAAAGATCTTTGTAAAACTGTTGGAATACCTCGAGAATCCCTTCTGGGGTTTCAAAAAGCTGACCTTGTGAATTCTGTATCTTACTGACAAGATTGGCCAATCCCTTCTGCTGAAGTCTCTTTGCCAAAACCCTGCCTGACCGCTCTCCCATTTCAAACATCTCGGAGCGGTATTGTAAGAATTTAGTGGCTAAATCCTGACTAAAAAACTCCAGCAGAGAGGCCCTAGTCTTAGCTATTTTGGCTTGAATTTGCATAATGCCTCTACCTTCTCTTACAGCTTCAATCAATTCTGTCTCTACTGTGCTTAACACTGCCAAGCGCTCGTAAATTTGTCGCTGGGCTACTTTATGACGAAAGAAGGAAAAACTCCTGGTCTCACCCCTCAAGGCTGCCTTAAATGAATCCCACACCACATTTTCAGAGGCTGTGCCAACATTAAAATCAAAGAATTCACTAATCCAGCATTTCATATGATCTATATAGGCCTGTTCTGTCAGCAATTTTCTTTCGAACGTCCAAGCCCTGAATTCTAGTACCTTCTGTGGGAGAGTGTATTCCACAATAAGTAGGTTGTGATCAGATAATACCCTTGGATGCAGTGCAATGGATGATGACAAAACCAACTGTTCAGATATAAAAAAAAAATCTAGCCGGGACATTTTATTATGTGGGGCCGAATAATATGTGAATCCGTCTAATAATTGATTATGGAACTGCCAGCAGTCCAACAAGCAATGCTCTTGCACTAAAGCTTGTAATGCCCGGAACACCCTGGGCTTTTTCCCAGAATAGTTTTGGTCCGTAGATAGATTAATACTAACCGCTAAATTGATATTGAAATCTCCACAGAGAAAAGTAGGGTTAGGGTACAGAGCCAGCTCAGTATTCAGGTGGTGCAAAACTGCCGGATCGTCTAAGTTTGCCCCATAAACCGTACATATTGTGTAGGACCTAAAGTTTATAATTACCTCAACAATTGCCCACCTGCCTGCACCATCTTGACTAGTCCTTCTACAAGTACAGAGACCTCGTCGTGCCAAAACCGCCACCCCCCTGATCTTAGTAGTTTGACGAGAGCAACCAATTAATTCAAATCCAGGTATCCGAAGCATACACCTCTCATTCCAGGGAATGTGGGTCTCTTGAATACAAATCAGATCCAGTCGTAAAGCTAACACAAATTTTGAGAAAAGGGCCCTTTTCCTTCCGTTATTTAGCCCACAAATATTCCAGGAAGCTATCCTAATTGTTGCTTGCGCCATTCAATGAAAATACAGATACCTGTGCTATAACAGTAAGTTTCTGACTTTAAACGACGACCAGCGAATCTCTTTTCTGTGTCAAATCCATCAAAAATTAGTGAACTACACATAACTAAGTTGAGCCAAAAGCATTTTTTAATACTAAAAATAACCCTCCTCCGCCCAAAACAACTCCCCACCCCACCGCCCCCCCTCCCACCTACCCCTACAAAGGGCAACAGGGTCTTGGCTCATCATTCTGCGTTTTGAGTGAATCTTATGGAGAGGTGTTGCTGCACATAGTAAAATGCACAGAGAAATATAAGGTTGGTTCATTTGCTTTTAATGCAAGACCAGTGAAAACCTTCTGATTATGGAAAAAACAAAAGTACGTTGGAACAAAAAGGTTAGAGGCTTTTTTTAAGTTAGGATTGTTCAGATTTGGCATTATATGAAGAAGCTCATCTTTAGAACAGGCCTCAAGTTGTATGCGACTAGGTTTAGAAATGTACTCCAATTGTTCTGATCGTAGGCTTAACTATTAGCCTTTTTAACGTTCTATAGTATTCCCACTGACTATTAGGTCATATGTCCATTATTTTCATTATAACACACAGATTTACTTTCACAATAGCGTAGGGGAGCAAGGATTGGCAGGCTCTGATGGCTGCCCAGTTGTTTGCTTAGCCCGTTTATGACTAAGGGAAATATTGATTTTGCAGGGACATTACAGGTTGAATTTAGTTTGTTTTAGTTCAGTTTTCTATGTTTCTGTCCTCATTTCTAATTTATTTTTCTTCCTATTTCATTTTATTTATTGCAAAGGCACATTGCTTGAGTATATTGATAATATGCAGGCAGCTCAAACTTTCAATGAGCAGTATTTCAACTGTTTTACTGTGGCCTATCTCAAAGTTGCCTTTATGCTTCTACCAGTAACTTTTTGTGGAAAATGACTTGTGGATAAGACGATACAACTGTGAAGGATAGCTTGATTTCATACATGATTTTGTCAAACATCTTGGGCAATAATGCATGATTTAAGAATCTTATCTTGAAAACAAAAGGTAATCACTATAAATAGTAGACAAATACTGCTATAAACTCAAAGGTGTTTTTCTGTTACAAGAAACCGGTGTGCAAGAAACATTGTGCAAATTTATTGGGTAATTAATTACAGTTGTTCACCTACAATTTAACAATAGGATTGGAACATCAATCTCAAAACTGGTTTAAGGAATATAATGTGAATATGACACTTATGGATGATGCGTTAAGATGAGTTTACCGAGATAATGGTAATTTGTTATTAAGAGCTTTTTTCCCACAGCAAACATACAGGAATTCTAGCTAAAATGTTCTAAAAAAAAGAACCAGCCAAATTTCCAAGTGGAGTTGGTTAAGTGAAGTGTCGTGCCATGCCATTGCCATTTGTAATTACCGAACTGTGTCAGTATGTCCTGATGCTTCTGTCGCTCTTTTTGGGGCTTTGTGTAACTTTCTGTACACTGGGCACAGGACTTAATGACAGTGCCCGCCTTGCACAGTACACTTCCTGCTTATCTTCATTGCCATTCCTACTTACGTGTTTTAGGAGGGCTGCCCCTCTGCCACGTGCCATGGGCGATGGGTGCATCCGCCACAATACCTCTCACAGGTATCTCTTTGTCATGTGGTGCCCCCCAGCCTCATCCTCTGTCTTTGCTGCAGCTGCCCTCCTGATGTACAGCAGCCGGAGGAGTGCTGCACACAGGCCAAATGGGGTGCCCGACGTTGCTCTCTCGGTCATCACGGGGTGCATTCCTAGGGGTGCACTTTGCTTTTATTGAGGTAGCTGAAGGATCGACCTCCTGCTGTAGGTCTTCTGTACCTAGGTGGAACTGCTAAGTTAGACCTACTCAATCTAAGAGCTCATGCAGAGGCATAAGACTCAATCATGCCTCTAAAAAACACTGGACCGGTGTCCAAAAAGGCCCAATAGGAGATGCACAATGCCTGGAATTTGATTCTTTCCTCATTGAAGAGCCAATTGAACCAGGACAGATGGTAGGACGCAGAATGGCACTTTGTTATATGCAGCAGAAACTGGGCTGCAGCATTTTGAATAATCTGTAGCCGGTCGAGAGAAGACCGATTGGTCCCCAAATAGAACATAATTCCCGTAATCAAGGGGAGAGGTAATCGTAGACTCTACTATGGTCTTCTGAGTCTGATCCGGCAGAGCCCACGATCTTTTTTTAAACTGTGCAATAGGCCAACACGCACCTTATCAGTTTATTTATCTGAACCTTTATATTCAGATCACAGTTGAGCCAATCTCCGGACCTTTTACTGCAGGCATAGGAGAGAGAAATGGGTCGAGCTTGTCTGGCCACCAGGCTGCAGATCAGAGTAAGGGCTGTTTCCGACCACCAGCACTTCACTTTTACCCCCACTAAGCCGGCAGCAATTCTTCCCCATCCAGTTGGAAACCGCTAAGAGGCAACTTGTGAGGTGGTCCTCTAAGCAGCCGTGCTCTGGTGAGAGTGAAAAGACCAACTAAGTGCCATGCGCTTAAGAAAGTAGCGCAAAGCCAAAGGATTGCACAAGGTTTGACAGAGGTCAGATGTAGATTTTAAGAAAAGTTGAACTCAAGGACGAACCATATGGTACTTTGCTTTCGTAGCCCCTTTCCGCCCCTGCGGGGGCTCTGGTGTGTTTGGAGCTTAGTTGCAGTCCTTTTTTTTGTTTGATCTATTTATTGAGTTTTCATATTATAAGAGACAGAAAATCTTAACATATGATTTGTACATAACCAGTATGCATTTACATCAGTCAGGTCATTTGCAACCATCTTATCATAAAAATAACAAGAGAAATGAGAAAAAAATTGAAAAATAAGTCAGCCAGATTACTCACGAGTACGACATAATGAACAAAAACCAATACAATATAATAAAAGCATATTAAACAATACTGTCCTATAAACCAATAAAGAAAAAAATTATAGACCTTATATTGTAAACATTCATGTCACATATGTATTTCTGCTAGTGATTACATCTGGCCCGGCCGTACCTTCAGGATTGTTGATCAAACAACGTTATATATTACAGTAAAACCTTGAACAGAGTTCCGATAAAGGAAAATAAAAGAATAATGAGGAAAAAGGGGGGGAGGGAGAGGGGAGGGCAGGAGCGACATAATAAGACAAAGAATCATTTTTGCGTCCATCATAAAATTACCAGTGTGTCAAACCCCAATATGGCTGCTTACTTTACAAACCGCAGCACAATGGGCCAGCATACAGTAAACATGATATATATCTCTTAGCACTAAACTGACTGAACACATTGCCATATATGTACCTCCTGTGTTTAAGAATCGTTGGAAATGTCTACGGGATCTTCCGGAGACGTAGCCACCTGAAGCGCAGACAAAATTGTGTTCCAGGCAGTCGAGATAGGATATTTGCACAGCCCTAGTGTATCTTCCCTCAAGACAGAGACCACCTCAGCTTTGGCCCAAATTAGCAAGGATTGCATCCAGGCTTTAAGTGGTGGAGGTTGCACCGCTTTTCACGGTCTCGTGACAAGCCGCTTGGCCCTCCAGCCCCAGATCCAAGAAACGGGAAGATGCAATATGCTTTTTACCTCTGGGAAATATTTCCACAATACAAGCCTCCCATGTGTGCAGTGTTGTTCTATCCATGCATATATGTAGTAGTCCACCAAAGCATATGCAGGAGGTCCACATCCACTAATTTGCAGCACGGGCAGCAAGAATCTGTTCTGTTAAAATACCTATTGTTTTTGTCTGGGGTTAAATATGCCCTGTGGATTATGTAAAACTGGCCCATTTCGCAATCCATTGTATCTGAGACGCCAGTGTTCTAAGTTGGGCAGGGCTAATCCTCCTTGTGCAGCTGACAAATACAGCTTAACCAACGCCACCCGACAATGTGTGTTACTTAAATGAGGTACCTCATCATGCCTTCTAAAGGCCGAAAGAACGAGGCTGGCAAAGACAACAGAAGGTTAGCAAAGTAATACAACAATCTGGGCTACATCACCCTTTTTAATCAGCGCCACCCTGCCTGCCACCGATAGGTTGAGTGTCTTCCAAAAATCTATTTGAGATTGCATGGCAGCAATATCTCTAGGTAGATTCCCATTCAGAAGGTTCCGATCAGTATTTATAAATCCGGATCCCTAAATAGCGGAATACAACCAGCTGCAATGCCACCAACGCACCATCCACTACCATATGTGGAGCATCCGCGTGAGGAGTGAAAGGAAACAGACAGGACTTCCCCAATTTACACCTAGGCCAGACACTGATGCAAACTGTTTAAGTCAGGTATAAGCAGAGAGATCACCTGCAAGTCCCTAATATAAAGCAGGATATCGTCCGCATAAAGCGATACAGCATGTGTTTCCCTACCTAAAGGTATACCCCAATTTTTGTCTGATCTACGCAGCGCCATAGCCAGTGGTTCCGTGACCAGGGAAAAAATCAAAGGGGACACCCCTGTCTAGTTCACCTCCCCACCCGGATGGGCACAAAGAACAAGTTTCTGAGTCGGACCTGCACTGAGGGAGTACTGTACAATATTTGAACAAGACAGAGAATACATCCCAAACCCAAAACACTGCAGCACCGCAAACATGTAAGGACGCTCCACCGTATCAAAGGCCTTTTCCAGGTCTAGAACCATACAGCCTGATGCGGGCCATGGTACTGTTGCACCGCGCAATATACAGAATTAAGGCAACCATTCAAATAATAACAATTAATGATAAAGTACAAGCAATAAGCAATAATGAATGGAAAGAACCAAGGCAACATACATACTCAAAACAGTTTAAAAACATTGTTGAGATGGTATCATTTTCAACAGAAATGATAAATGGACACAATGTATAAAGAATGAATTCAATTAAAACAAAGTGGCACAAAATTGAATGACTGGTGATGTTCTACGCGCGTTTTGGCACACACAGGTGCCTTCGTCAGGAAGAAGGGGAACATATGAAGAATCTGCAAATAAGAAATGGGGGGTTCTTTCCAAAATACATAGAAAATGCAATAGGCATTAATGAACAATAGAAAACATTTGCATTGAAATGAGGAGGGTGAAAAAGAAAAGAGAAGAATACAAAAGATAATTAGTTGCTACAATGCTATACAGCAAGGTTTAAAAAAAAAAATTATGTTAGATTTATAAGAATGAAGTTAATTATGAAAGATTGTATTGCAGAATAACCCAATGCGAATAATCGGAGGGAGACGGAAGTGATGAAGTCATGGATAGAAGCCGTAAATATCTACTCGTGACAAAAGCTCATGTATGGAGGTGGGTGATAAAATAATATAGTCTTCAATATTACCTACTGTAGGTGGTTATACAATAACCAGTCATACTTTAGGATGAGATAAGAACGATACCGTTCTTGATATATTTATCTAGGCCTGAAAAAAGAATAACCGGTGTTGATAATTGCACAGGTACCTTTCGTTTGCTTAGGGGGTATTTCTTAGGGGTCTAGCTGATATTTACCTCAGTTACCGAAAACTTTAGCTAGGATGAAAACACTAGAATCATGCTTGTCGATATATCATCCAGAATTGATTTAAATGCGTCCCTTTATAAGAATATTGTACTGGAGGTAAAAACAAACAAACGTATAATATGGTACATACGTCGACGGTGAGAGGTCTATGGGGCTATTTTCTTATATACCTGTATGTAAACCTTTGCAATAAAGATGAAGATTCGTCGTGACAAATGAAGATAGACTGTCTTGATATAAAATAAGGTACAGGGGATATTTGTTTCGTCTTTTATTCAAGGCTTGGAGAAAAGCACAAAAATATATTTGCCAAATGATTAAAGAACCCTGGTGTAAAAGATTACAACATTAGCAACATTCTTGTTGCAAAAATAGCTGCTAAATGTGAATAATTTATGTCCTATTGACCTTGGTTATCGAGTTTATATAGATTATGCTAAGAGAAGCACAGTACTTACTGTTCTTAAAATTCGATGCAAATGAGGAAGCTCAATTAATGTCAATATTGATAAAAGGATTTCCGTAATATGAACAAAGAAAAACACAGGGGCATATTATCAAGACAGGCTATAAAATTATCGCCGCTTTAGCGGCAGAAAACTGCCGCTAAAACGGCGATAATGGGCTTGATAATATGCTCTATGGAATTCCAATTGAAGCTCAGGTTAGATGACCTTCACATCTAACATGGGCTTCAATTGGAATTCCATAGAGCTTATCATCAAGCCCATTATCGCCGTTTTAGCGGCAGTTTTCTCCCGCTAAAGTGGCGAAAATGTTATCGCCTGTCTTGATAATATGCCCCCAAGGGAGGTATGCACCACTCAATGTAAGGTATGTAATATAAGACAGATGTTAGATATTGTAGCCTAATCCTCAAAAACCTTTCAAAAAACTTGAAGCAACCGGTGCTGAATATACCGGTGCTGGTCAGGAACAAATGAATCTTTGAACGAATTTATACTCTGGCTAAACGCAAGCGATTGCAATTTAAAGTTCACCGCTAAGAGTAGTGTTCATCAAGTGGAATTTTTGGATATCCTCATTTCGGGGTCCAATAATGTTATTGAAGTAAGCCTATTTAGAAAACCTACTGCAAAAAATACTATATAACACTACCAAAGCTTTCATCCTACGAGTCAGAGAGATGCCATTCCCTTTGGTGAATTCCTGCGCATCAGGCGCAATTGCACTGATATGCAGGAGTTCCATAAACATGGTGATGCCCTGCGGGTACGACTTTTGGCTAGAGACTACCCACACAGGTTGATAAGACATGCCTACAAGAGGGCTAAATATTACGATCGAGAAGCACTACTGGCAGGTACTACTCGTACATCCAAGGACCAGGTAGTATGTGTTATAAACCACTCTCCATTGAATTATAAGATTAGAAATATCATCATGAAGAATTGGAAAATCTTAAACAGTGATGAAAATAACACTCAGTTGGAACAACCGTTGATAGCGTACCGTAGAAATCGCAATCTACGCGATCTCTTAGTACATACAAGACCGATTTAATCTAATGCAGTACGTCAATCAACCATATCTGGTCTGCCCCTGATTTTAGGTAATCACAAATGTGGTTCTTGTCATGCCTGTGATAGTGCCATGGTTACAGACTCAATACAATATGAGGGAAAAACTGTGAAACTAAGATCTTTAACTAATTGCAGGAGTCACAACATTGTATACATGCTACTTTGCCCTTGTGGACTAGCATATATCGGAGAAACTGCACGGGAATTTCGCATTAGATATAGCGAGCATAAATCAGCTATACGTACCAAGAAGATTACAGCTCCTCTTGTGCAACACTGTATTGATAAAGACCATTTGGAAAGTGATTTCAGATGGCTAATCCTGGAAAAAATTCAGAGCAAAGCAGGGACACCTATGGAAATTATTCGTAAACAACGCGAAACCTTTTGGATTTACACTCTTAATAGTGTTAAGAAAGGTCTGAATCTGGATATATAATGGTACGTGACTCAGCCTTGGTGAGGCACCTATATATCTTGGGTATCATGATAACCAAACACATTGGGGCAACTCTATCTGAACTAATAAGTTTGCTCTTAAAGTCATCATAGACATTATTTGGATGACCTATATTTGGTTCCTATTGTAGTTATGACATGTGGGTGATAGATAATCAGAAATATTATAGATAATCAGAAATATTATAGATAATGTCATACTATGTCGACATTTATTCTAGCATTGACGACTGTTGACTTACGTGAATCCTCTTGATATTCTAAGTGACCCTAATATAGAATTTAAATTACTTGTGATTCATCATGAGACATATCTTGTGAGACATCTACATTTCAGTGCCCTTCTATATAATGTCCATAGTAACCTCCATGTCTACATGTCTGAGACTATGTGTCCATAGCGTTCTTTATATACATATCAGCTATAATATTTATAAAGACGTTATTATGAAAATCAAAAAAAAATTATTTTGAATCACATGATTTTTGATTGGCAGGATTTGTGTTTACCATTGTTACTTCGGTGTTAGTCAGTCTGTTGTAATAAAGTTCTGTA
Source organism: Triturus cristatus (assembly GCF_964204655.1). NCBI lineage: Eukaryota > Metazoa > Chordata > Amphibia > Caudata > Salamandridae > Triturus > Triturus cristatus. The sequence goes on along the minus strand of NC_140584.1, from coordinate 988,942,174 downwards.
CAACTTGTCCCTCTGTTATGTCATATATTGTTGACATCTATATTAACACTGACAAATTTGGCTATTCTTGTGAGTCCTTTTAAAAAACTATATGACTCATATACAGAATTTGAATAAATCACTTTTCATGGATTACGAGTGACAACTTCTGAGAGATATCTGTATTGCAGTAGTCTTTCATATAATGTCTACAGTAATTCCCGTGTTCCCATGACTTGAACAACGTACCTTACCTTGAGTGACAACTTCTGTGAGACATCTGTATTGTAGTAATCCTTCATATAATGTCTACAGTAATTACCGTGTTCCGATGTCACTAACAACGTACTTTACCTTGTTTTTATACCGTCTTTTAGATGCGTATCAACCGTAATAATTATACAAACTTTATCGTGGACCCCGATAAAAGTCCTTCTCTTTATGATCTTTGTGTGGTGTGTATTACATCGACCACTCGCTATTAAGAAAAAGAGAAATGTTTTTTTTCGGCTAGTTTGAAACAAAACAATAAAGTTTTGTACATTTTGAGCCTCCGTTATACAATCCATTACGTAGCCAGTACAAGAAACGCCCAATCGAGTGGCACCTGTTCCATGATGGTGCTGAATAACCCTGGAAGGTAGTCCCCTTTCTTCTTTCTTTGTTGATACGGCTATACCACGCCTACATCTATCATGCGTAAACCCTATTGGCAGGTACCAGTATATTAGGTTGAGGCTCACGATGTAAAAACGTGTTGCCGCCCCGTAACTGTTGGCTCGTCCGGATGGTCGTATAGTCGGGAAATACCTTATGTCAAAGAAACTTTAAAAAGAATGTAAGTTTTAAAGCGCGTACACCGTTTATAAGAGGTTCCTATTATTGGAACGTCTTTTCGTATTTTCTTTCATAGCATTGCTTTATGAAGAGCTTGCGAAAGCACTTCTAATCTATTCTTACTTTTTGGCGGTTGTAGATGGTGAGAACTAGTGTTTGCAACTACGGCAATATAATTCTTCGTTGAAACCCTGCTTTGTAGCCGATTTCCTGCTCAAGTTAATAAAAGGTCAGAATTTATGTACTTGGAGAATATTATTAGAACAGGTCCATCTTTATTTATATATACGTACCTCAAAGGATAATAACGGGATTAGTCTCCGGTCTGGTTATAAAAATCTAGCTATACGTTAATTGAGATTTGTATATCAACTTATACTCTGTCTTAAACATACACGTACAGACTTTTTGTTCTCATTAGTTAGCATTAAGTACTTGGTGGTATCATCTCCAAAGAGTACGTGTTCTTATAAAACAGGAACAAAGGATAAAAAGTGGAAAAGCCATATACTTGTTAAGTGATTTTCAAACACCTTGGTCGTGTCTCTTAAAGAGAAGGAATTCTCTAGAAAACATTATGGGAGTTTGCACCTATATAATAATAAGCAGACTTTTAACCTTTAATTCGTTTGTCATTTCTAGTGGCACAAGGAAGGGGATACCATATTGGCCTCTGGTTCTCCAGGATACACTCGAACATACAATATTAATATTATACCGAGACTAAGACCTTAATACAAATTGTCGACCAATGAGGATGGGCAGTAAAACCTATTTTTAACAGGTAATTGAATACACTCGCCCTTTGATCACTAGCTTCGGTTTTTCATGATACGGAAAATTTTATGCCAGTCTTTTGTATTCTCCCGATAGAGATGTTCGAATTTACTAGAATTTAGTACAGGATGGTTCCTTTGATTTCATCTGTAACAGGAATTATCTGACAAACAAGTAAGCTTTTTTCCTCTGTAGTACTTGGGCTCAGGTATTGCATAGAGGACAACTATGTTGGTTTTACACATGGCGTTTTATGTTTTATTGGTGGTGGGATTCTATATTCACTTTCCCCCTTTGGGCATTTTTCTAGTTTGGAGAAGAGTTTGGGAAAATAAATCTTTTTTTCCTGTGCTGTTGGCATGTAGAGTATTCGCACTGGTTTGTTGGAGGAGGAATAGTATTGGAGTAAAATAATAATAACTCTCTATGAAGACTTTCTCTCCTCTTTTTCCTTTTGGCAAATAACTTGCTCTTATTGGTCCTTTTTAGTGATCACCTAACATGGGAAGAAATCTTTTTCCTGAAATTTTAATAGGGAACATTGGGCCATTTATTGATTATTTTTTATGTATATGTTTTTTCAGGTATTCCCTGGGCTTTGTCGTTGTTGAATATATCCTTGGTCCTGATGAAGGTGGCACCTATGCCATCGAAACGCGGCGACCATAGACCATTGACACTACCATCCTGCTTTTGCAGTTGTCTTGTTAGTTATAGGAGACCATTGTGTGTCCTTTGTCTCCTATGTTCATTATACGATAAATCTTTTTTCTTTTTTGGGTGAATTTCTGATGTGCATGTGAAAGGTGTATGAATGTGGAATGATTTGGTATGTATGCAGATGAGATTGTGGGATGATATATAGTTTTTTTGATTCATCTCAGTGTGTCCTAGGGATTACTGTTTGATGTTAATTGATATGATGCATTATCACTGTAATGAACATAGTCAGTGATTGTTAAATATAAAAAGGAAATGCAAAATAGAATAATCATTGATAACGAAAAGAAATGTATTGAATTTTTTTTATAAAAATAAAAAAAGAGGAGTAAAGTGATGAAAAAATAAAATAGTAAAAATTATTACTCTTTGTGTAGTGCATCACTGTTTTTAGACCTTTTGTTTCCCTTATCACAATTAAGTTGTATTATAAGAAATATAGGTCGTGAGGGAATTTTCATTATAGGACTATACCGGTGCTAGAAACAAGAAGAGGCTGTGTGTGCAGATAAACGGGCGGATGTAAGGAGCATACATTTACCAATTATGCATGAAGTGATCGTGCCTAATGTAGTAAGCAAGAATACGATTGCAGTATACATGGTATGGATTGCGCCAGGTAAGCAGATAACTGCCTTATGGTTGGCGTTGGATTTGCAACCTAAAAGATGCAAAGGTGAATGCTGCCATATTATCCTACAGACAGGATATGCGAGCGGAAAGGGGAGTTTATAGTCATGGTGAAAGCAGATTTAAAAGATAATCATACTATATAACATGACCGGTTTCATGTGCGAGCGAGAGAAGTCCGGCAGAGATGTGGCACCAGCGCGTACTTACGTTTTCTTCGGCACGGAGCCTCCGGATTTGGGGTTCCTGCTTGAAGCCACTCTGGATAGAGACTAACCGAACGAGGCTTGATAGTCTTGTTTTAACATTCAAACAACTGTCACGTGATGAAGATGGCCAATCGCTGGATAGAGAGTAAACGGACGAAGCCCGATTGTCTCGTTTTAACATATGACTCGCCTAAGCCCCTCAATAGTGCTTCATTGAGACAGTGTTATGAACAATAAAGTAGCGATACAGACGGCAATGTGCTAATATACTCGCAACAGTATCACTGAAATGATGAAGGTTAAGAATATTGTATTATGTAAAATGGAGAGCGATGTCACAATGTGTTTACTCCATGTTAACGTAGTTCATGGTGCACTGAGTATAGTAGCCCACTTAATCTTGCGGAAGGTGATAAAAGTGAAGAAAGAAATTGATAATGGAACACTTATTTAGGAGAATAAAAATTATGAAAAAGGATCAGGAATTACATCAAAAAATGGAGGCTTCAGCTGCTAACATTTGAAAATATATGTTACCAAAGCAGAGACAGAGTATAAAGCTATTCAAAGTGAAACACTGGGGGTGGTAGCTGTGTTTAGCCAATATAGACTTAACCAGCATTGTATCTTATTGACTGTTCCCATGGAATCTCCTGATTTAAACCATGCTTAATTGTGTCCAGAATAAATATCCAAAATACTTCTCTACTTTTTCTAATAGCATCGGTAACGGTGCCTGTTTTGATGTTTATTTTTTCCAGGACAAGCCGTTTAATATCTTCATGGCTGTGTCCTGCCTCCACCTCGCATCACCCTAAATAGCCTACGGATGTTCAGAGTGGTGTTACGAGACAGGACAAAACCAGTTTGGTCTAGATGAACTAGATGTGGAGTAAGGAGTGCCAGACGACCTGCTAGGATGCCTGCCAGGACCTTGTAGTCCCCATTCAGCAGTGCCAATGGTTGGTAGGCACTTGTTTGAGTGGGTTCCCTATCCGAATTTGGGAGTGTACTTATCGTCGCTTCCATCAGGGAGGCCGGTAAAGGAGCACCCTCTAAGGCTTTGGTGTACATACCTTCAGGAGGTGGGGACCCAACCAGTCCGCAAAAGCTTTATACTATTCGTGAGGGAAACCATCAGGTCCAGGGACCTTTCCGGATGGCAAAACACACATAGTACCCTTTACCTCCTCCAGTGCGATTGGTGTCTCCAGCTCCCTGCGTTGTTCAGCAGTGAGGGTGGGAATTGGGAGGCTATCCAGAAAAGAGCGTATTTCTATCTCAGAGGCGTTTAAGGCTGATGTGTACAATTTTGTAAAGTGTGCAGTCAAGATGCCATGAATTTCGTGTTGTGAGTATTTAAGGCTACTGTCCAGAGACCGAAGTGCAACAATGGGCCCCATGGTTTTGTCCTGTTTAATCAGCCAAGCTAGTAAAGGCCTATACCTATCTGCTTTTGTATGCACGCCTAATGCGCCGCGAAATTGAGGCACCGCTGGCGCTCGAGAAGCTCCATATGCTTCGCACGCACCTCTAAAAGGCGAGACCGATAAATCCACTGCGGCCTGAGATTCTAACGCCAATCGCTGTTTTGCCAGTGCCCTTAGTTCCAGGTCTGTCTGTTTCTTAAGGCTGCCACCCACTCCCAGACACTTCTCCCTTATTGTGGATTTCATGGCATCCCACTCCACCGTAGCAGATGAGGCAGACCCAGCATTCAGAGCAAAGTAATCACCTATGGCCTCCCCTAAGGAGTCCCGTAATAAGGTATCTTCTAACATTGCCGGCTGTAATCGCCACGTGGGAAAAGCAGGATCCCCCCACCCCCTCTCCCAGGCCAGCGTAATGTAATGCGGGTTGTGGTCAGAGTGTGTGCGGCCCCAATAATCTGAGCCTTTCATGTAAGGAAGCAGAATAGGTGAACACAGGAACCTGTCCCGTCGTGTGTGTAATTTGTGGGGCGCAGAATAAAAGGAGTATATTCTCCCAACGGGATTTCGGTGCCTCCAAACATCGAGCAGGCCCCACCCCCTCGCCCAGTTGCCGGGCACCGTAGAGTTAGATGAAGCATACGTACATCTAAGGGGGAGAAAAGATCTATCCAGACTCGTATCTAAAACACTATTAAAATCCCTACCAATCAGCCACGGGATATCACACCACTACGCTAGTGCCAGGGAGGGCGAGCCAAGAAAAGCCCTTTTTACTCCGTTAGGAGCATAAACATTGCCCAACAGAACATAACACCCATCTAGTCGACCCTTCAGAAAAACATATCTGCCATCTTTGTCAACCAATACCTCCTCTGCAGCGAATGGTGTGCCTGGGCGGATCCAGATGAGGACCCCCCCCGCGCAAACAGAGAAAAGTCAGTGGCATATATCCTTCCCCTCCATTTTCTTTGCAGCCGGGCCATTCAATATTGTTTAGGTGCGTTTCCTGCAATAAGGCAATGTGCACATTATGTCGCTTGATGTAAGAATAAACCGCATACCTGCGAGATGGTGTAAGAAGACCCCTCACATTCCAAGTAAGTATGGTGTGGTCAGTCATTACAGTGCCTTAAGCGAACCATAAGTACAGCCCAGCCCATCTATGTAACTGCGTATGTGGATCGGCGAAACATGACAATTCCGCCCAGCCCTCCCACAGGAAATCTAAATAGTGCAACAAGAAAATATATAACAGAACCCATCAGACAATCAAAAAACATTATTAGAGCGGTCCCCTTTGGGATAGATATACTGCCCAAACCCTGATGAAGAAACAATCCGTCACAACAAATTACTTGGTTACCTTTAGTAAGAAAGGTAGGAGTGGAAGGAGGCCACACTTAGCCCACCACCCTACAAACCCCAATGGACTCTGGTCTGAGCATCTGGCTATATATTACGGTAGGGATCGCTCGCCAACAGTGCTTTCAACATAGTGTGCCCACACAATCATATCAACCCCCCCCCTTTGTTTTGGGCAGTGTAATGTAATGCTGGAGAGTGCCAATGACACCAGGAGGCAGTTCCATAACCAGCCCTCAGAGTTAGTGACATGGTGTCCACAGCTTATACAATACCATCCGATGTCTGTGGTGTCACATCCAGCATCCGCATCAACACCACATCCGACAGACCAGCCGCTGACATGTCCTCATCTTTCGAGATATGAGCCGATGTTTCATTCTTACTGTGAGTCTCACTGGTTTCCACTAACCTCTCTGCTACGCGAATCGCCGCCTGCTGTTCTTGTCTGATCAAATCCTGGTCAGGTGCCACTGACAGAACCCGGCGTCGCTGTCTGGACACCTGGTGTCATTCCTTCATGCCATCTGTCTTCTTCTTGCCACCTGGGACCCCAGTAGGCCTAGGCCCTGTGAACCGCCCTGTTATCTCTAGCCAGTCTCATGCATCCTGGGGTGTATCAAAGAACCTCGATTTCCCCTCAGATACCACACAAAGCCTTGCAGGGTAGAACACCGAGGATGAAATTTCTAGTTGTCTGAGCTTCTGCTTTACCTGAAAAAAGGATCCTCTTTGGCGCTCTACCTTCAATGTATAATCCAGGAAAAAGAGAACCTTCACATTCTCATAGTTGATCTCTGGCAGTTTTCTGGTCTCCAGTAGAATCATATCATGGTCCTTAAAGTGCAGCAGCTTGATTATAAGGGGGTGCGCCCCGCTGCCTCGCGCTGGTCACGGCCTGAGATACGATGTACACTTTCTATAGTGAAGAAAGAGGAGAACGCAGCGGGGGCAGTATCTCCTTAAGCCAGCATTCAAGAAAAGTTACAGTATCCTGCCCCACCGCTCCTTCCGGCATCCCAATCAGGCAAACGTTGTTCCTTCTGGAACAGCCCTCTGTGTCTTCCACCTGGTCCTCCAGCTGTCGTATCCGGCCTTCATGTGCATTTGTTGTTTCTCTAAGAATTCCGCAGCAGGGTTCAGTTCTGAGACATCTTGTTCAACAACAGCCACTCTGTCTGACAGCTTCTGATGGTCTGCCTGTAGCAATGTGAGATCCAACGCAATTCCACTGATTCTCTGAAGTGCTCTATTGCAGCCAGAATGGCATCTAGCCGGTCCTTTGGAGGGTCTTGTGGCGTTAGTGACTGCGCCAGGTCCGTGTCAGCCAAGCCAGTGTGTTGCGAGGAGGCTCTCCAGCCAGCTCCCCTGGTACGGCCCATCTGTCCAGTAGGGATCCCCAATATATTCTAGTTAACCCAAACCACCAGCGGGACAGGGCCGGGTATCGGGAACGACACTTCCAAGGAAGGTTTTCCTTTCGCCCACTGCCAAATCGGGCCGCCACAGCTGTGACTCTGTTGTTTTTCACCCCTGCACCCACAGATCATTGACTTTCACACTTCACAGAACCCCAGGTGATCAATCCACTGATGTGAGACCAAAGCTAGCCCCAATCTTTTCAAGTCTTCTCTCACAGCTAGGTGCCTCCTCCAACGTTCTCCCGAAGGTGTCTCACCCTATCCCAAGACCTCTTCCTGAGTGCTCCTCCTCAGTACAATCTCCAGTGTTTCCGTACCGCAGTCAACCCGCAGCTTTGAAAGAAGTAAGCCTCAGTTCCCATCCTTCAACCAGCTCAACTCTGCCAACACCCCGGTGATCCAGTGACGCAGCTCCCACAATCATCCACATGAGGCCTGTCCAGAGTGGGATTGTCCCTCACCTGCTCGACCCCCGGGGGTTCCAGACCATCCTATCCACGCTAGCAGCAACTGCTGCAGCTCACTTCAGGCAGCTCAACAGTCTCTGGGCCCCTCTCAGTCTACCCTGGAAGTCAGTGCTGTGTTCCTCTGTCTCTCCGCTCATATGGGGCAGTCACAAGTCGATGCAGGAGCCTCCACAGTTTCAGGAACAAGTCTAGCCCAGACCCAGCACTCCTCCTCAGGTCACGCAAGGCCGCTGCTCCGGCAATTCCAGCCCCCAGGGGAAGTAGGGTCGACATACCAGTCTTCCCCCGGGGTGTTCTTGCATGAAAGGAAGGACAAGGTGTGGTGGGGTCAGGGGGTTGGGCTAGGGGTGGGGTTTAGGGCGAGGGGTTATAAGGTGCAGGGGAGGAGGTTTCATCCTCTTTCTGCACCCACGCCATTGGGGAAGGGTCTTTATGAATTTTGGATAGCGTAGTCAGAGAGGGTGTAGGCAATTGGTTAAGGTTGCCGGTAGAACCAATCAGTCGATTGATGCGGGGTAGGTTAGCGTCAGCAGCGGTGGTTTCTCGCTTTGCAGGACTTGTTGTTAGGCAGCCCCCACACTGTTACCCACTGCTCACCAGATCGAGGCCTGGCATGTCTGTGCCCAATGCTGAGGCGGTCCGGGCCGCTTTGCAGGTGCTAGGCCGGGCGGGCAGGGCAGACCTCCTGCGGCCTGGTGTCCTCGACCAGGCGTGGGTCACGATGGCCCGCATCCCGAGGTCCACGTCGGCGGGGGTCGCTGCAGCAGTGGTGGCGTGACTGGAGGAGCCACCACCGTCCAAAAAAGGTACGTTGGATAGGCGGCAGGGGCTGGTGAAAGCGGAGCCGGGGAAGCGCGGGGGCCAGCGCAGGAGGACGCGGCCTCACCCAGTATGACTCCGGGAGGGGAGGGGTAGAGGGGAGGAATTCCTTGCCCGGCAGCGTGATACCTTGGCAGAAACGCCATTGTGTCCCCCTGGGCAGGGGAGGGGTCAGGCTTTGCGGGAGAAGGCCCAGCGCTGCTGGGCCTGGAATTAGCACGGAGACTGCCACGGAGGGAGAGGAGGGGGACGATTGTGGGGAACCTGTGGGTGATGAATTTGACCTGCACTTGTCAGGGAGTGAATGCCAGGAGGGGGATGAGGGACTCTGGGACGATGCTCCCATTGATCTTACCTGGGGGGGGTGGGGTGGGGGGGGGAAGAGCACCTACGCCACAGGGTGGGGGAGGTGAGCACACATATTGCTATGCCCCAGTCTGTTTCCAAGGAGAGCGCAGGGGACAGCATGACTGGGCCAGCGTGGGCTAGGGAGCTGGACAGGATTCCCCACCAGTATTGCCCAGGTGGAGAGGCATGTTCCTGGAAGACAAGATAAGGGACCAGCGTAGGCTGATTCTGGACGCCGAGCACAAGTGCCAGGTTGGAGCAGCCTTAGGGGGGGGGCGCAAACCAGCGGTGGAGGCTGGTAGACATGTGGTTGGGTCGGTGGGGCCCAAAACGGCTTCGAGATGCCGGCTGGAAGCAGTAGGGGGGTCCGCGGCGGCCTACCTTCCAACGAGGGATCAGGCATCACCAGCAGCGGTGGCGGAGGGTAGTTGTGTGCCTGGAATGAAAGGGAAAGGTTTGAAGAGAGCGGTACGTGAGGTGTTGTGGGCGCCTGCTGAGGTGGAAGCAGAAATGCAGCTGGATTGCGATGCTGAGAGCGATGAGTTGGAAGAGGGGGAAGTGCGTGAGGATGAAGACTGGACGCGGGCGACTGCGGGCCCATCGGGGATGGCAACAGGGAAGTTTGGTGTCTTACAGGTGCCACCGGCAAGCACCAGCAGGAGCAAGACGGCGAGCCAGAAGAAAGTTGGCGCCAGAGGCAAGGACCAGGAGGTGCACGCAAACTTGTCAGGTGAGGGTGATTGGCGGGCTGCTTGGGACAACGGCCCCAAAGGGGGACGGAAGAAAGCATGCCGGTCAGTGGGTGTGGGGGAGGGGTCAGTGAGGGACACAGGAGCACCAGCCAGTGCAGCAGCGGTGCCTGCGGTGGGGGGTAAGGAGCCGGGAATGAAGCAGCTGGTGGTGGCAAGTGTCCAGATGGAAAAGACCGAAGGGCAGGAAGGGAAGGATGACATGGGTGATGACAAACATCACAAGAAACTGCTGTACATGGGTTTGGCCATGCCGTTGGGGTCTCACTTGTCCGAAAAGACTAGGAACAGAATTTGGAAGCATGAATATGTGGACATATTTAAACTGTTACAGAGAGAGATTCAGGCCAAGGAGGGCTCGATGGAGGAAGAGTGGGAACCTACAAGGAGGCCTGGGGTGCCAGTCAACATGGAAAACTGGACATCCGCTTTTCTTATTTATGCCAGCATATATTGCGAGAAGCATCTAGATAGGGCAATAGCATTACTGAAATACATGGATATCATCCAAAAAGCACAGATGCATTTCTTTGGTTTTGCATGGCTAAGTTATGACGAGGAATTTAGGGCTAGAATTAGCGTCAATCCTGACAAGCCGTGGGGGGAAATAGACCAGGAGTTGTGGATGCAGTGGATGTCGTCCACGCAGTCGTCCGCATCCAGATACATGGTCAGTGGCCTGCCGGTAGCGTATCGGTCCTTTCCGGAGCTTCTTGCCCAGGAAGGGGTGGTCATAGTGGTCACACAGGAAGTGCAGGTCCATCACCTAAGCCAGGAGGGAGTACCACGGGAGCTTGTTGGAATTTCAACAAAGGCTTTTGCACCAGATACCCCTGCAAGTTCAAGCACGAATGCTTGAAATGTGGGGGACTCCACCCGCTCATGCAGTGTTTTACGTTGGCTACGCCATCCGAGCAGTAGCGGGATACAAAGGGCAGAGGACAGTCTGGGCCAAAGGGCTCCTACCCCATTTAAGGTTGAGGCCATGGGCCCGTAGCTCTCTATGTACCCAGATAGAGAGGCCGCATTGTGGATTCAATGGGGTTTTACAGAAGGTTTTCGGGTGGGTTAGCAAGGCCCCCGGGAACAGTGGTGGGCGGAGAATTTGAGGTCAGCCAAGGAGTTGCCAGGAGTAGTTGCAGGTAAGTTGGGGAAAGAAGCGGCAGAAGGTAGGATAGCGGGCCCATTTGAAAATTGGCCCATGGAAGATCTGATTATATCACCCCTTGGGGTGGTTGCTAAGAAGGAACAGGGGGAGTAGAAGTTTATTCACCATCTATCTTGGCCCGAAGGGAGGTCCGTTAACGACTTCATTGCCGAGGAGGATTCAAGGGTGCTGTATGCTTCTGTGGACGATGCAATCCGCCTAGTGCTGTTGTGCGGGCGGGGGCAGAATTGGCAAACTGTGATGTGAAGTCGGCCTTTCGCCTCCTTCCCATACACCCCGCGGATTTCTCGTTGCTGGGGATGCAGTTTGAAGGGGCCATTTTTGACGACAAAGTCTTGCCCATGGGATGTGCGATTTCTTGTGCGCTGTTTGAGGTCTTCAGCGCATTTCTGCAGTGGGGGTTTACGAAGAGTAGTGGTCATCGGGATGACTTTCTATTCGTCGGGAAGGGCCAGTCTGGTGAGTGTGGGAGGGCACTTAGACAGTTTCAGGCTTTGGCGCAAAAGTGTGGGGTCCCCCTTGCGCCGGAAAAAACAGCTGGGCCCAGCTGCAGGTTGACATTCCTGGGCATTGAGTTGGACTGTGGGTGGCCAGGTTGCCCGAGGGGAAAGGTGACAGACATGCAAAGTTTCCTGCTACATGTGATTGGGGAGAAAAAGATTGACTTGCGGAGAGTGCAGCAACTCATGGGATTTCGGAATTTTGCTTGTCGGGTGGTGAGAGCGGGGAGGGGAGGACATTCTGCCGCCGCCTTGGCATGGCCATGTCCGGGGCGATGCTTCCACACCACAGAGTCAGGATTTCCATGGGAGTCAGGGCAGACCTGAGGGTGTGGCAGAGGTTTCTGTCGGACTTTAATGGTGTGTCATTGGACTTTGTGGATGACAAAACAATCTGGCAGGTGCAACTTTTCTCTGACGCTGCAGGGGCTACCGGTTTTGGGGTCTTTTGGGATGGGAGGTGGTGCGCAGAGCAATGGCCAGTGCACCGGTTGCACAGGTTGCGGCAAGGGAGGAGCATAGCTTTCTTCGAATTTTTTCCCTTGTTAGTGGCATTGGCAGTTTGGGGCCCTGAATTTCAGAACAGGTCAGTGCTATTCCATGTCGACAATATGACAGTTGTGGACCTAGTGAATAAGCAGAAATCAAGGGATTTGCGGGTCTTGCGACTGTTGCGAAGTTTTATGCTGCAATACCTGAGTCTAAATATAATCTTCCGCGCGAAGCATGTTCCTGGTGCAAGCAATGACATTGCGGATGCATTGTCTCATTCGCAGTGGCAGCATTTCAGACGTTTGGCGCCGGGAGCGGATGCTTGCAAGACAGAGCTGCTGGACTGCATCTGGGCCTGGGGGGAGTGAGAGTAGTAGGCCTGGTCAAGAAATCCATAGCAGACTCTACGAGGCGCAGCTACAGGCTGGCTTGGGCTGAATTCGGTGTATTTCTGGGATGGACCAGTGAGACGTGGCACATGTCGCGGCAGGACAGTGAACAGGGAGTTATACATTTTGTTCTGAGTTGCATTGATGAAGGTTTGTCTCCAACTACGATTGCGGGTAAACTGGCAGGGATTTCTTATTACAGCAAATTGTACATGGGTTTTGATCCTGCCAAGGATGAGTTACTAAGTAAGATGTTGAGGGTTTGGGGACGGGAGCGAGGGGGTGTGGGGGGCACCTAGGGAGGCGATTACCTTTTGATTTGTTACAGAGTTTGTTGGCTGAGTCGCCCAGCTGTAGTTATGATGATCACGAGGTCTCGGTGTTTCGTTTATGCATGGTGTGGATGTTTTTTGGTGCTTTTAGGGTTTCGGAGTTGGTGGATACGAGAGGGAGGGTTGGGAGATTGTATGAGGAGGTGCGACTGGATCAGGCACGTCTGGACATTTGGTTGGGAAGTTCTAAAACGGACCAGGCTGGGAGAAGCAAATAGGTTTGGCTGAGCGAAAGTGGCTGTTTGGGGGCATGTACGGGGCAGGAATGGCGAGGCTTCCTACGGCGGGCCCGGGGCGCATCAGGCAGGATTTTTTGTCATGCATCTCAGGAGCGTTTGACGGCTTTTCAGTTGTTGGCAGTGCTGCGGATGGCGCTGAAGCGCTTGGATAGGGACCCGGCTAGGTATGGTACGCTTTCTTTTCCCATTGGCGCGGCGATGGCGCGCCTGGGGTGGTCTTGGGACAGGATACGCCAGATCGGGCATTGGAGGTCCAGGTGCTGCGAATGATATGTGCGCAAATGAGTAAGGGTCAGCAGTTGGGGGGGTAAGGGTTCTGGGGCAAAAACGGGGAGGCACTGTGTTTTTCGTGCAGTAACACCTGTTTACTTATCACAGGTTGCGTGGGGGGCCCAGGAACCAAGACGGTTACCTGGATCGTTGGACATTTGTTTGTGCATTGGGCAGCAAAGTATGTGGATCGGCAGGTCTACGGTCGTAACCTGGGTCTGCGAAGCAGCCATCATGAGGTGCATTGGGGAAAGTAGGGATGTGCTGGGCAGCATTGCTGCCCTGGCTGACGAAAATTATATCTCAAAGAGGCTGTCTGGATATGTTGGTCCTGCACGTGGGCAAGAATGACTTAATCAGGCTGGCGGGTTTGGCTCTTTTGCATCTGATACAAAGGGATTTGGAAGTCATGCAGAGAAATCTAGCAGGCACATGCATTGTTTGGACTGAATTCGTGCGGCGTAAAGTTTGGAGAGGGGCTCTGAAGCCGGCTGCTGTCGAGAAAGCTCACAGGAAACTAAACAGGGCTATGAGAGTTTTTTGCAGCACAAGGGGCATCACTGTGATTGCACATGTGGGGTTGCGGCTGGAAGAGCCTTTGTTGTTTTGAGATGATGGGGGTGCACCTTTCGCAGATGGGCAATGCTTATTATATGATGGAGATGAGGGATGTCTTTAGTAAGCTGTGGAACGAATCCATTTGGTGTCGCAGGGACTAAGGGGCAAAAGGTGCACTAAGGGATGGGTGGAGCAGGTAACCGCCCTACGGGGGTTCCCTGGTTTTCAGTACTTTGGAAGGGTGGGGAGTCAATGACGGGCATACCTACCCCTCTGGGGAGGGGGATGCAGGTGCATGATGGGGGTGCAGGATGCAAGAGTGCGACTGCTGGAGATGCTGGAGAGGAGGTTGAAAGATAAGTGAGGAAGTGAATGGAATGAGGGAGGAGGTCGCAGAGTGAAACGGGAAAAGAGTAACATGAGTGTGGGAATGATTGGTGAATGAAAGGTTTGAGGTTTGAGATTATTATAAGTTTAATGATGTTTTTGGTTAAAGTATTGTGTTGACAAGCTTGTCCTAATAAATGGCCTTTTACGCTAACATACAGCGTGCAGAGTATTTATTGCGCAATGGCATCCTCGCAACCCCTTCAGATTGGAAGCAAGCCGCACGAGCAGTTAAAATGGGCCCAGTCCGCTCCGCACAGGCCGCTCTGCACAGGCTGCGCAACCCTTATAGCATCCATGGCGAAGGCAGAGCGGAACCCGGTCACTTCTGCCCACCACTGTACTCAGAGCACGCAGGGCCGCTGCTACCGCCGCAACGTTCTCGATGATACGTTCAAGCCAGGGACATTCCCGAGACTGCGCCCGATCTCAGCAAAGGTGTCTCTCGCTCCAGCCACTCCGGGTCAATGTCGCCGACTCAGTCCGTCGCTCCGGTTCGCCTGGAAAGGGGAGGCGATAGGCTCCTCCACTCCTACCCACATATACGATAGCCGAGTCTGGTCACAGCAATTCCGCAGGCCCAGGGCCGTTCTCAGCCGAGGTCCAGCACCCGCTACCAGTGCCTGCACGACGGCGGCTCGAACAGAATCATAGCTCTCCAAATGCCCAGGAGGCTCGCCCCACACTCCGCTGGAGCCCTACTTAATTCCCAGTAAGTACTAAGATATGTTATGGATAATGGGGATTATTGGCGGAGCGGTCTTAAGATGTGGCCACCATGATGCCTGTGCTGGCCACGCCCCCTTAGTTGCAGCCCTGTTGACAACACCCTCTCCACTGAACTGGTATGACTGTGCTGGAGCTCAGTGGCTCATGGCCGTCATGTTCCCTCACTGGCCATGCCTCATGAAATGCTACTATTGATGCAAGAGGCAGAATCAACAATACTAGGAGTCTTTAGACACTATTGAGCTATATTAAAAATAGACAAAAGACAGAATATGTACTAAATCATGGTCTAACCTTTTGAAGATAGAGGGTAAAATACCTAGATGGTTTACTGGTGACTTGGAAGACTCTTTTAGGTATAATAAAAAAGTAACACTATCAAGGGAGAAAACCTACTAAACTCTAGGGGAACAGAGTTTATCACATGGTGGGGGAGAGCTAGTGTGATTAAAGTGATGTTTATCCTTATTGACAATTTTTTCACAAGTATAACAACCACACATATTTCTGAAGATTTCTTTATAACGCTTGACGGATACATTAATGATATCTTTTTTTTTATTGAAATCCACAAAGACAAGAAATTCAAAATAGCCAAGTTTAGTTAAAATCTGAGTAAGATCTAGAGTTCCCCTTCACGCTTCCAATTACTTTGTCCATGAACTTCAAGTTTGAACACTCAGCAAATTGATATCAGGCAAGATAGTTTATGAAGACGGTAGCGATAAGTTTAATGATCTGGGCAAATTACAATTTCATATGACCTTTACAGAACATCAGGATAAATACCAAGCTGAAAATACAGAATTCTGTACATGTTTTAAACTCATATCAACGATCTCTAAGCTTGAACCTCTCATGGATCCAGATTTTCCAACTCCACTACATATAGTATATAAACAAGATCATGTAGCTACTAGACCATATAAAAGGCTAACCCATTAAACTCAGAATCTGCGATCTTAGCAAGAAAATTCAAAATGGGATGAAATTTGCTCAAATTTGAATATAGTTTTAGTCCCTACAAAGCCCGATGTATCCTGCTTTTTCAACCTATTGCCTTTGTTAATATTTTTTGCTGATGCTGTGCAGCAGTAGCAAAACAAAATTGAAAAAGTGTTGATGTGAGGGACGTGGCCTAGCAATCCATCATGGAGGACGTGCGTTAGGCAAGCTCCGCTCAGCCCGTGCCAGTTATCCTGCATTTATCCTGCCTCATCGACCATCTCGCCCCTGAACAGACTCCTGCTGCTGCAGTAGAGTCGGTTGGCGGCAATTGCGGCACACCGGAGCGGCAACCATGTGGCACGCAGGCCGGGCGGCCTAACGCGCGATGCTGGGGCGGAGCCTCCAGGGCAGTTGCCGGAGGAGAGAGCGGTAGACGAGACATTGCCAAGGGATCCGTGTGAGTGAATACTGGCTGGGGGCCTACTCGGAGCATCAGCGATGGCGTGTGCATTGTTGGGAGGATTTTGACGGCGGCCCGGTGAGTGTCCTCCATTCTCCCCTCCCCCCCCTCCATTGTCTCCATCCTGGCGGCCGGGCCTCGCGGGAGGGGCGTGGTAGACTGTAACGTGCTGAGGGACCAGACCGGGACTGGGCCGCCAGGGCACAAACTGACTGCTGTAGGGCCCAGAGGCTGAGAGGAGCCCCAGACAATGGATAGCAGACCTGCACTTGCGACCATACCTCCTGGCCTGCACTGCATATAGGCCCACGGAGCAGAGGCTGGCACGATACTGGTTGGACCCCATAGGAAGTGGGGATCTACTCGGCAGAGAGCTGGTTTTGGACAGCGCACACTGTGCTGAAGCCAGGTGCAGGCCCTGTGACGCACCACCCTTGTCTGTCGGGATCAGTGAAAAGGCAGGGAGTGGGGTGCCCGGTAGGGGAGATGGGGTGTATGACTGCCTGCGGAAGCAGCCGGGTTTGCTCTCGGTGCGGCTTCAGGGCGGGAGCCCTCAGCCCGGGCCCGCTACCCCAGGGACTCTTGTGCAGAGACAGACACTAGGGGACAAAAAGGGAAGATCCTCACACTGTGGGATCTACTAGTGTGGTTTGTTCTGAGGGCCCGACTCGGGCGGCCTCATCTTGAAGAACTAGTGTCCGGAATACACCATGACGAAGGACAAGCTTCTGGGAGGGTCCTCTAAGTACAATGGATTGCTACACCGGAGCTGGAGCCCCGGCATCAGAACAAGGGGGCGCAACGGGAGGCATGCCGGACAATGCCGCACTTATGGCGGCCATAACGCAGTCTAGAGATGCCTTGGATAGGAAAATTGGGGCGGTGGGCTTCGACGTCATGCTCATTAGACAAGATCTGCGGAACACGGTGGAGCGTATTACTGAGACCGAGACCAGGATATCAGAGGTGGAAGACTCGGTCACTACCCTAAAGAAAAAGGTGGCGTCATTGAAGACCATAATCAGAGGTCTGGCTTTGCGGGTGGACGATGCGGAAAGCAGGGCCAGGAGAAACAACCTACGCTTAGTGGGATTCCCTTAAGGATGTGAAGGGGGGGGACATGGAACGGTTCCTGACTCAGTGTCTCACAGACTGGCTCACCCCGGAATTATTGTCCCGCTGTTTCATCATTGAGAGGGCCCATAGGGCCTTGATTCAGAAGCTGCCTCTGGGCGCTAGGCCGCGGCCTGTCATCGCAAAGATCTTAAATTACCATGACAGGGACACGATCTTACAGCAAGCCAGAGCTATGACTTGCTTATGACTCCAATCGCATCCTTATATTTCCAAACTATACGCGACTGGTCCAGCAGAAGCGACAATCATTCATGGCAGCCAAGGTCCGCCTCCAGGAACTGAAACTTCCGTATGCGTTGCTATTCCCAGCCAGGCTGAGGGTGGTGTACCAATCACGCATGTTATTCTTTGAGTCGCCAGAAGACGTTTTCAGCTGGATGGAGGAGTCGGTGAAGACACGGCTCCACACGCCACCCAGGATGGAATCAGACTAGTCATCCAGCAATCTCATCCAAAAGCCACCAAAGCCCAAACTCACAGGAAACAGAAGGTCGAGATCCAGACGTCGTTCCATGTCCCGTAGTGACCCTAACAGATCCGCATCAGTGCCTCAGCAAGGGACTTCAGCCTCTAGCCGATCCAAAAAAAGAGGACAGTTGGAGACACATGCTCAGGCCGATGAGGCTAGGGGGGGGGGCAAGTACCTTTGTTAGAATTTCAATAGTCGAGGGGAACGTCCTTTGAATATGGGCTGGTTATTGGAGAACCATTGGCGGGGGCGGACGGGCGGCCCCCTGTTGGGGTTCCCAAGCAACCTCTGCCACGACAGATACTTCAGCAGGTTTGAGGTATGGGGGAGGAGGGGGAAGTTGGGGAACGCATGGTGTTTGTTTGCGCTGCATCACAGCACTACATGGCCACAGGATGATAACTGTCCCGCATACCAGAGTCCCTTGGATGGCGGTCCCAATAGTTAAGGTGCGATCCCACGCAGGTGACCTTCGAATAGTGAGTTGGAACATTAGAGGGGCGCTAGACAAAGTAAAAAGAAGGGCTATACTCCAGCAAGCCAAACGTTATCATGCAGACATCCTGATGCTCTAGGTGACGCATTTAATGGGAACCAAAGCATTGTGTCTTCTTAGATACGGCTTATATTCAAGTGTTCCACTCTGGTTTCATCAGGGTGTCTCGGGGGGTCGCGATTTTGATTCATCGTAGGGTCCCATATAAACACGTTAAGACATGGACAGACACTCAGTGGAGATACATCTTCATTAGCGGCACTATATACGAGGAATGGGTGGTATTGGGTTGTGTGTATGCCCCCCGCCTCTGTTGTGGGCCATAGTTGAGCGCCTTATGACCCTGTGGTCTGACATACCGGAAGGGTTAGCGCTAGTAGGGGAAACTGGAATGACGTGATGGACCTGGCTAGAGATAGATGGAGAGCTGGGGGGTATCCTAATGCTCACCAAGCTTCTAAACTGAACTACCTGGTGACGGGGTTGGGCTGGATGGATCCGTGGAGGCAGTTGCATGGGGAGGAACAGGGTTACACTTCTCTTTTGATGACACATGACTCCTACTCCCACCTAGATTAGATATTCGTACCTTCAGGTGCTGCTAGTAGAGTAAGGGCTGTGGAGATCCTCCCAAAGAGTTTGTCGGATCACTCCCCTGTGGTTCTTATTTTCCAGATAGGTCCCGAGAAACAGGCCTTTTGTTGGCATCACTCCCCCTGGCATTTGCAAGACGAGAAATATCGGGCGCATATGGAGCAGGCAATCGAGAAATACTTAGTCACAAATGTGGGATTGGTAGCAGAGGCAGAAATTCTGTGGGGGGCCATGAAGCCAACCCTACGGGGTGTAGATGTTTCATATTGCACGGCAGCGCGTAGACTCTGTCGAGAATCGCTTCTGAGGTCAGAGGCCCAAATGATAGAACTTGAGCAGCGTAGTAGGGGGGAAGGAGGGGGTCTGGCGCACCGGCAACTGGTGTTGGCACAGGAAACCCATGATAATATTCCGATAGATGAGGCCCGTCTGGCATGGCTGACATCCCGTAGCAGAATTTATCAATGCGGTGATAAGTCCAGCAAACTTCTGCATAGACTGTGTCAGGGGGCTTGCACCCCCAGGCTCTCCCCAGTATAACGGGCTGTCTTGCTTCACCTTTCAGATAATACAGAATCTCCCACATGGTGGCTCAAACCCACGGCGAAGCAGGAAACATACCACAAAAACAAACAACACCTTTGGAAAAGGGTTTTATTTAACAAAATGCAAATACTCTCTTTTTAGAATAAGGCTTGGGGTTTTATTGTACACAATGCCCTCTAACAGAAAGGTTTTCCCAGATGCCAAATGCACAACATTCAAATACACATAGAGATATATATGTTTATATGCATGCAATAATAACACACTTGGTAAATGCAACAGTTAAATGCACAAATAAAACTAATGGATAAACAAGCAGCAAAGAATATGAGATAAGACTCAAGCAGATATAATGGGACGTCCTGCAAGAGATCAGAAAGATATATAAACACTAGATACATCAAATGATTACTTTGCATGTGCACTTCACTCATTCACACATCACAAAGAAAACACCTCAAATGATCAAAGCCACTGGCCACACATCACAATTGCAATAATCAAAACTTAACACTTCAAATGATCAAAGCCACTGGCCACACATCACAATTGCAATAATCAAAACTCAATACATCACCTGGTGCAAACACTGCATCTTAGCCCACTCCTGACCGGGGGATTAACAACCGGGGATAAGAGCCTCGGTAACCAGGGTTCCGCTGTACTGAAGTAGACGCATCCGTCCCCATTTGGATTCCAAAATCCCAGTTTCTAAGTCAACAACCCTCAGCTTTATAATCTCAAAACAACACACTAGTAGGGTTTGAGAGGGTTTCTCCCCGCACCAAAGGAATCTTACCAGAGCTGGCCAGCTTCCAAGCAAGCATTCCTTGGCAGGAAGGAGTTGCCACGTTCCCTCTAAAGTCTTGCATGTTCCAGCCTTTATCTTGACAAAGCTCATGAAAGCCTTCAAGGGTACATTAAACAAACTCTCACAAAAACAATCCTTGAACGTGATTAACCCAAACAACTTGCAAGCGTGGCTGTTCGTGCAGATAAAGCTCATGTCAGGCAGAGTCAGAATTCAGGATCACATGAGGCCATGTCAAAGCCAATAGTAAGAACTTCATAATACTTATCAATGTACAACACAATGCACATTTGTGCACCACTGCTTATAGCATCACATACTTCATCTCTCAATGTACAACACAGAGCACATTTGTGCACCAATGCCAGGTTTTGAATTTAAACATTGCGGAATTTGAAGAGTGATTTGAAATTACTCTTGCACTTTAGGCATTAGCCAGAGAAGGTTGAAAGGGACACTGGTCCGGGACTATTTGTAACAATATTCGAATGCCTGCAGTCAAAGTATTTCCACTATGGCGACTGAAGGAATCACGTGCACAATTAATTTAAATAATGTGAACCGGCATTTCAAGGGTTGACAAAGGCCGCAAAGGATGGCGGAAACGCGTTCCCTAACAATAGCTGCTGTGATTTTAAATAAAGCTGACGACACCCTACGCCTCGAGTGCAGATTCCTTCTTTGATCTAAGAGGAACCAGGTCGACGTTTCAGACACCAGCGGTGGCATCTTTATCTGCACCACCAGCGTTCAGGTGCACTCATGGAAAACCGCAACGTTCTTTGGGTCACGACGTGTGAAACATGGGAGCCCCCGGGGGTGCAGTGATGGAAGGAATGAGAATTCTCGCCCTGATGACAGAGGTGCCTACGGAGCTGGGGCCAGAAGAGGCAGTAGCCGTTTTGGTGAGGCACAGAGCAGGAAAACAACTTTAATTTTAAACAGCAACTGGCAATGAAAGCCAGGTTTTTAATTTAAACATTGCGGAATTTGAAGAGTGATTTGAAATGACTCTTGCACTTTAGGCATTAGCCAGAGAAGGTTTAAAGGGACACTGGTCCGGGACTATTTGTAACAATATCTAAGTGCCTGCAGTCAAAGAATTTCCACTATGGCGACTAAAGGAATCACGTTCACAATTAATTTAAATAATGTGAACCGGCATTTCAAGGGTTGCCAAAGGACGGCAGAAACGCGTTCCCTAACAAAAGCTGCTGTGATTTTAAATAAAGCTGACGACACCCTAAGCCTCCAGTGCAGATTCCTTCTTTGATCTAAGAGGAACCAGGTCACTGCTCATAACAATGCACGTCAGGACTAAAAAGTACATTCCACACCTCACTCTCTCTCTCATGCTCTCAAATGCACATCCCACATGTTCTGTTCTTGGCAAGGCTGTTCCAGTCCATGACAGCTCCCACTGAAAGACTGCAAGATTACAAGAAATAAACCTTTAAGAGAAGCAAGGCATATGCAGGACGTCGTACATTCAGGCTAGGGTAAAATAAAACACCAAAGTCAATTAAAAGAATGGTAGTCAAAGGTCATCACAGGGTGTCAGACCACAAGAGTGCCTCTAGCACTACACAGGCCCGAATGGAAAGGTTCTTAGTGACCCCTCCTCAATGGCAGAGAGCTTCGCGAGCTACTTCACAGAGTTCTACACCCCTAAGGAACTCCTGCAGGGAGGCACTAAAGAATGCTTCATAGACGACCTACCACCCCGGGCCCTTTCAGACACGGCAAGGGAGGACTTGGACGCCCAGCTCACTACGGAGAAACTTTGCACAGCACTGGGGGATTTGAATTCTGGAAAGGCGCCGGGTCCTAATGGATTCCTGTGCAAATTATTTAAGAAACACTTTTCCAAATTGGGGTCCTATTTTCTCAGGGTAGTGGACGAGGCAAGAGGCTGGGGTTGCCTTCCACGAGAATGGAGATACGCTTAGGAGGTCGTTTTTCCCAGCCGGTTCCCGGAACAGCACGCATCGTATCGCCCCATTTCGCTGCTGAATGTTGAGGCTAAAATCTTGGCCAAAGCGTTGGCCAATTGCCTCCAATCCCATATAAAGAACCTGATCCATCCCGACCAGGCGGGCTTTATGCCTCAGAGAGCTACACGCCATAATATCTGACGAGCACACATTGCCATAGCCTCCATCCAGGGAGTCGGGGAACAGGCTGCCCTGTTGCTGGTGGATATGGATAGGGCGTTTGACTCCCTCAGTTGGGTGTACCTCTTCGCACTGCTAGACTGCCTCAATATAGGTCCACAATACCTGTCATACTTAAAATTGTTATCTACAGATCTTACAGCATCAGTTTGAGTTGCAGGGTCCACCTCCTACACATTTCCAATTGGAAGGGGCACGCGCCAGGGGTGCCCCTTGTCGCCATATCTGTTTGCCTTAGCAATGGAGTCTTTGGCGGCATGGGTGCAGATGGATGCACAGGTAAAGGGTTTCGAGTGGGCCCTCGGACTCTCAGACCGCATTGCATTATATACAGATGAAGTTTTATTCTTTTTAGTGGACATCAACAGGATGGGGCCGAGACTGCTCCGTATTGTGCAAATCTTCGGGGAGTCGTCGGGCCTATTTCTAAATCTCCGTAAGTCTACCTTATGGGTATTGGGGGGGGATGGATAGACTGGGGTCTTGGGCATTGGCGGTACAGGTAACAACGGAGGGAGTAAAGTAGCTGGGAGTCTTCCTGTTGGATACACTACGTGTGGCTTGGGACAGAAATATTACCCCGATATGGGCGCAGGTACAGGAGGAGATGAAAGCTTGGTCACCTATGCCCATCTCCATCAATGGTAGGTCGGCTATTTTTAAAATGGTGTTGTTGCCACACTTGCTCTACCAATTGCAGAATCATCCATACCTGATTTTTCCTACTTTGTTTGCCAGGTCGATGCGGCATTGGGCCAATTTCTGTGGGCGGGGGGGCCTCCAGAGTTGCGCTGTGGACTTGTTTTCAGTCTATATATTACGGGGGTAGGCTACATCGGACATCCAATCATACTATATGGCATCTCATCTGCTAGTACTGAATGCATGGTGGTATGGAGATAGGCGAGACCCCGTGTATGCAGTGGAGCGAGTGTGCATGGGAGCGTCTACCCTCCACACCATTTTGTACTCGGCACCCCTGTGCAACTCTCTGTCGTGGCCACGCGGGTGGTATTCCAGCTGTGAAAGCAATCCCTCCGCAGGATGGGGTGGTGGAGCAGACTTACCGGGGAAACTCCACTGTGGCATAATGGTCGACTGCCACAGCTGGCCGCGCTCTCTGGATTTTGCAGGTGGGACAACATAGGGATCTCCACGTTAGGAGATGTGAAGCAAGGCACTACCCTGAAATCCTTCCAGGACCTACAACGAGAATACCAGATGCCTAAAACTCAATTTTATAAGTACCTCCAATCTCGGCACGGCATTTCTCCTAGCATCACAGGGATAGAGGCTCTCCCCGAATTGAGTCCTATCGAGGCTAAGGTGTTTATGGGTGATCTACATGACCATAAAATCGCAACAATTTATCAATCACTGGTGACCAATAGCTCTACCACTTTGGACAAGCTTAGAGAAGCATGGGTGTGCGATCTTGGCCAAATAGATAGGGATGATTGGACAGATGCACTTGCCTCCCCCCGGCTAAGGCTGTGGAGGGCGAGCCTGGTGTCATCTCCGATATGCCTGCGGGGTGGTCGGGAGGAGAGGTCCCTCATCCATACGATTTGGCAGTGCACAGCGCTCACGAGGTTTTGGCTGGGGTTCTGACCTGCCTTGCAGAGGCGTTGGGGTGGGAGCTCCCCACCTCACCAAGATTGGTAATCCTGCACATCATGGAGAGTATCGGGGGCGATATCTATAAAAGCCACTTGTTGCTGCTGGGGCTAACTTTGTCTTAAAGAGATATAGCAAGGTTGTGGAAGGCATTGGCCCCACCCTCTGTATCGGCATGGAAGAATGGTCTGGACTTCTGTATGGGATTGACGATACCAATATTTAAGGCCAGGGAATGCCCGCAAAAGCACCCTAAAATTTGAAATCGCTGAGCGGACTACCGGGGTCTGTACTTTGAGCCGATGCCCCCTACGGATGCATCCATGCCCTCACTGCCACGGGGGGACATCGGATGAGGGACCAATCACATAGCTATGAGAATTATTTGTTGGAGTGGCACACGAGACACAGCAGTGGAACAGTGCAAAGGGGGGGTGTTTCAATATGTTCATGTTGTTTTGTTCTGCATACTCACTATTTCGATAATGTGTAAACTAAATGGCAATGCTTTGCGATGTACATATGCATCATGACACTATTGCAGTCTAGTGCGTTGATGAATTCACATATTTTGTCACCAAACATGTATGGCATGATGAGGCTGCCATTTTGTTAATTTTTATTTATCATTTCCTAATAGTGGATCCGCTTGGAGTCGTAAATGTTTAAAAAAAAGTATCTGAACTTGGCTAAACACGCTTTTTAAACCGAAGCATCCGATGTCAATTGGCAATTTCTGGGCTCTCCAAAAACAAAAAGTGGGAAAAACAATTGTTTTTTTTTAAAGACCGGGAGGAATGTGGAGCAACAGAGGAGCAGGTGGTGGTGAAGTCAAAGGGTCACAGAGGCAGTGGGAAATGGAGCAACAGAGGTGTTTGAGGTGGGGTAAGAAATAAATACCATAAAGAAATGGGGTGCAGGAATTAATGGATGACCTGCAGTTTGGGGGAGGAGGAAGCAGCACAAAGTACTCAAGGTGATATTTAAAGAGGCAATGCAGCACCTGAGGGAAAGAACAAGATAACACATGCATTTTCATAGAGTGATGAAAGAAAAACAAAACAGTAGTTCCCTAAAAGCTGGGTAGGTGAGACCAAAAAATGTCATCTGGTTTGGCTCAACGTAGCATGTGCTCTGTATAGCGGGCATATTGGACCCAGGATAGATTATGTTAAATAGACCCTATAAAATCAAATTTATGGTGGTCATGTTCAGAACTGATCAGACACTTATCACATATGTTTATAAGCGGAAACATGTAAGAAAATTATTGAGGGAAATACAAGATGACCTACAAAACATAATGGATACCCAAATACAGTTAGATTTTACCACAGTCTCTTTGGGTACATTTGCTTCTCCTATAGTTCTATATTTACAACTAGAATAGCTTCTTCTGATTGAATTAGCACTGAACATTGGAACCAACACCATAAACCCTGGAGTGGAAAAAGGCTAAATACCTGTCATTTCATACTTGATGGACATTGTTGTGCCTCACCATGTGAATGTTTAATGAAAATGACACTCCTGTGAACCAAACAACAGTGGGGTGTTATCTTTACCTCGACGATTATTATAATTGACTAAGTTCACATTGTGTCTAATTTAATGGTGGCACTTATCATTTAAGAAGTCCTATGAACAGAAAACAATATTCTTTTTGGAGGAAAGCAGTGAAAGGCCAGTTAGCATCTTTTCAACCATAATAATTAGCAGAAAATCCACCAGTAGAACTGGACACTACAACTCATGGATACATCTTATTTGCCATGAACTAACAGAAATATATGCACCTCGCAAAATACATTCAATATAGCCAAATATTACAAGACATAAAAATTGGAGAATTAGGCCTAACAGCAATCAATATTGATTTCTAATTTAGTATTCTAGAACACATTGGTAAGAAATGTTAGGGAAACTATTATTGAACCAAAAATGCAGTGTGTTTAATGAACACTGTTGCAGATAGTATTGAAAAAATAATGACAGCCTGGTACACAGTTACCCGCCATGGATAGACCAGAAATCTAATGACTACTTACTCCTCTTGGAAAACAAGATCCTCAGAAGCTAAAAGAATTGGATACATCACTATCTGAATCCACAAGTTACAAAGTAAGTTATATTTTTTAATTAATAGTCGGACAATGTTGAAAAGAAACTTTCACACAGAAAGACAATTTGTAAATAGTGCCATGGGACTCATTGTAAGCTTTATTTATCACCCCATTAAACAAATAAGTTGAACCAATTTTAGTATATAAGGAGTACAGACAATAGCACATTACAAACATCTACATCCACAGGTAACAATTCTCTTTGTGCTTTTCATATGAAGCAACAATTCATAAATCTCAAGGACATAGATTAGAAGGAGTATTTGTTAATATTGCACCTAAATCATTCATGATTTATTTAGTATAATTTAGACTTCTCACGTTGAGTGGGTTGTTTTTAATATATTTGAATGAATCTACAGTACATATTGATTTACTATACCTTAAGAAATATATATTATTGATTGTGATCAATTTACTCATCAGAATT
Source organism: Triturus cristatus (assembly GCF_964204655.1). Taxonomy (NCBI): domain Eukaryota; kingdom Metazoa; phylum Chordata; class Amphibia; order Caudata; family Salamandridae; genus Triturus; species Triturus cristatus. The sequence goes on along the minus strand of NC_140584.1, from coordinate 988,915,554 downwards.
ACATTAGTATGATATTCTCAAAAAGGTATTTAAGAAGCATGGTTGTACTTCTACAACCAAAGCTTTTCAAATTCGAAGAAAACTGCCAAAGTATTAAATAATACGTGGATTTATATTGCGTGGCTAATCACCCATGAGAGTCTCTAGGCACTGTCCATAGGCATGGGAGATTAAGTGATTTGTCTAGAATCACAGGATGTGGAACGCCAAGACTCGAACCTGGATCACCAACTCCAAAGTCGGCAGATCTGGCAATAAAGCCACACTGGCGTAATGGTGAGATTGGATAAGTAAAAAGCCTCCGTTTAAAAATTGAAATGGAATATATTGCTATGCCATTGTCATTTGACATTACTACTTACAATTAGTAATAGCCAGCAAATGAACAACAATCAAGACAAAGTACTCTCTAGAACACTACCAAATATACTTCAAGATCGGCTTCAACAAACAAGAACTGCCTCCACTTCGCAAATAGGTGAAATCGAGGACATTCAAAAACATATATAATTTAAAAATAATACACAAGAATATGCCAGTTGTATTTCAATGTTGACAAGATGAAGTTATAAAAGTCAGAGAAAATATTAATGCAACTTACAGTTGGAAACACAAATAAAACATGGCAACATGAAGTAACTGAAGAAATACCTCTGAAAAATGTATTTGCAGGTCCCAAATGAATCCTCAATTATTTTTTTTTTAAATGTACGATGTAAACCAAAGTGTTCAGTGCTTAAAACAGAGGAACATCATAAAGTATTTTCAGAAAGCACCCTCATCCAAACAGTACATAATATTAATGTTAGATACACTGCAGGCGTCATAAAAATTCAAACATCAATAAGTGAATTTAAATACTATTCAACAGGTAAGGAAAATATCCCAACTTAAGAAATTATGTCAGTTGTTTAACAGCAGACAATAGTGGACGATAAACTGCATATGTAAGAAGAACAACTTCCTGTTATGATGTAAATGACATTGTCATAACCAACAAAGCTAGACTACCTTTGAATTTGGAACATATATAAATGCTACATTACAAAATTAAGCAAGATCAACATAAAGCACTAGACTATTTATGGTATAAATCACTTTATTGCATTTCAATAATAAAACATATCACATAAGAGCATATCGTAAGCGTAAGCGTATCAATACCTTAGCAAGAATCCATATACTCTTTCCACTCTGCACACAGTCTCCGTGGGGTTCCTGGGTACCTACCATGAGTGGTTCCTTGGGTCCCCAGCTCTTCTGAGACTTCTGGTCCAAGTCTCGACATTGGTCGCAGTTTTCATTCCACTTCTTTAGTATATGGTTTGGTCTCCCCCTGGAGATCACTCTGTATTTGTGCTTTCCATTTGAAATATTGTGAGTATTGTGTTAGTTATTTACGGATAGGAGATATACCAATGTGTGAGTGAGTGTGTATAATAAATATATCTATTTTTATGACTACACTGTATGGTTCTTTTTCGTTTAATCTACACTATATGATTAGCTCTGGTAAAAGAAAGTTGCTTAACTCTCCTTCTGGCCTAAAGGCCGCTCTCCACAGCTACCACTCGGAGAGCTTTCTATGGCTGTCTAAGACCTCTAAAATCACCATAAGGGTTATCTGGATTAGAGCAAGGTGCTTCACTTAAATACTTGAATGGACATTGTTGTGCCTCACCATGTGAATGTTTAATGAAAATGACACTCCTGTGAACCAAACAACAGTGGGGTGTTATCTTTACCTCGACGATTATTATAATTGACTAAGTTCACATTGTTTCTAATTTAATGGTGGCACTTATCATTTAAGAAGTCCTATGAACAGAAAACAATATTCTTTTTGGAGGAAAGCAGTGAAAGGCCAGTTAGCATCTTTTCAACCATAATAATTAGCAGAAAATCCACCAGTAGAACTGGACACTACAACTCATGGATACATCTTATTTACCATGAACTAACAGAAATATATGCACCTCGCAAAATACATTCAATATAGCCAAATATTACAAGACATAAAAATTGGAGAATTAGGCCTAACAGCAATCAATATTGATTTCTAATTTAGTCTTCTAGAACACATTGGTAAGAAATGTTAGGGAAACTATTATTGAACCAAAAATGCAGTGTGTTTAATGAACACTGTTGCAGATAGTATTGAAAAAATAATGACAGCCTGGTACACAGTTACCCGCCATGGATAGACCAGAAATCTAATGACTACTTACTCCTCTTGGAAAACAAGATCCTCAGAAGCTAAAAGAATTGGATACATCACTATCTGAATCCACAAGTTACAAAGTAAGTTATATTTTTTAATTAATAGTCGGACAATGTTGAAAAGAAACTTTCACACAGAAAGACAATTTGTAAATAGTGCCATGGGACTCATTGTAAGCTTTATTTATCACCCCATTAAACAAATAAGTTGAACCAATTTTAGTATATAAGGAGTACAGACAATAGCACATTACAAACATCTACATCCACAGGTAACAATTCTCTTTGTGCTTTTCGTATGAAGCAACAATTCATAAATCTCAAGGACATAGATTAGAAGGAGTATTTGTTAATATTGCACCTAAATCATTCATAATTTATTTAGTATAATTTAGACTTCTCACGTTGAGTGGGTTGTTTTTAATATATTTGAATGAATCTACAGTACATATTGATTTACTATACCTTAAGCAATATATATTATTGATTGTGATCAATTTACTCATCAGAATTACATTAGTATGATACTCTCAAAAAGGTATTTAAGAAGCATGGTTGTACTTCTACAACCAAAGCTTTTCAAATTCGAAGAAAACTGCCAAAGTATTAAATAATACGTGGATTTATATTGCGTGGCTAATCATCCATGAGAGTCTCTAGGCGCTGTCCATAGGCATGGGAGATTAAGTGATTTGTCTAGAATCACAGGATGTTGAACGCCAAGACTCGAACCTGGATCACCAACTCCAAAGTCGGCAGATCTGGCAATAAAGCCACACTGGCGTAATGGTGAGATTGGATAAGTAAAAAGCCTCCGTTTAAAAATTGAAATGGAATATATTGCTATGCCATTGTCATTTGACATTATTACTTACAATTAGTAATAGCCAGCAAATGAACAACAATCAAGACAAAGTACTCTCTAGAACACTACCAAATATACTTCAAGATCGGCTTCAACAAACAAGAACTGCCTCCACTTCGCAAATAGGTGAAATAGAGGACATTCAAAAACATATATAATTTAAAAATAATACACAAGAATATGCCAGTTGTATTTCAATGTTGACAAGATGAAGTTATAAAAGTCAGAGAAAATATTAATGCAACTTACAGTTGGAAACACAAATAAAACATGGCAACATGAAGTAACTGAAGAAATACCTCTGAAAAATGTATTTGCAGGTCCCAAATGAATCCTCAGTTATTATTTTTTTTAAATGTACGATGTAAACCAAAGTGTTCAGTGCTTAAAACAGAGGAACATCATAAAGTATTTTCAGAAAGCACCCTCATCCAAACAGTACATAATATTAATGTTAGATACACTGCAGGCGTCATAAAAATTCAAACATCAATAAGTGAATTTAAATACTATTCAACAGGTAAGGAAAATATCCCAATTTAAGAAATTATGTCAGTTGTTTAACAGCAGACAAATAGTGGACGATAAACTGCATATGTAAGAAGAACAACTTCCTGTTATGATGTAAATGACATTGTCGTAACCAACAAAGCTAGACTATCTTTGAATTTGGAACATATATAAATGCTACATTACAAAATTAAGCAAGATCAACATAAAGCACTAGACTATTTATGGTATAAATCACTTTATTGCATTTCAATAATAAAACATATCACATAAGAGCATATCGTAAGCGTATCAATGCCTTAGCAAGAATCCATATACTCTTTCCAGTCTGCACACAGTCTCCGTGGGGTTCCTGGGTACCTACCATGAGTGGTTCCTTGGGTCCCCACCTCTTCTGAGACTTCTGGTCCAAGTCTCGACATTGGTCGCAGTTTTCATTCCACTTCTTTAGTATATGGTTTGGTCTCCCCCTGGAGATCACTCTGTATTTGTGCTTTCCATTTGAAATATTGTGAGTATTGTGTTAGTTATTTACGGATAGGAGATATACCAATGTGTTAGTGAGTGTGTATAATAAATATATCTATTTTTATGACTACACTGTATGGTTCTTTTTCGTTTAATCTACACTATATGATTAGCTCTGGTAAAAGAAAGTTGCTTAACTCTCCTTCTGGCCTAAAGGCCGCTCTCCACAGCTACCACTCGGAGAGCTTTCTATGGCTGTCTAAGACCTCTAAAATCACCATAAGGGTTATCTGGATTAGAGCAAGGTGCTTCACTTAAATAAGTGTGTACCATATACTAAGCCAGACTCCTATATTGGTGTGCAGCGGTTGGGATTTAAGCCTGCACTGTTTTACCAGCTCATCTAGGTGTGGATAAAATGGAAAACCATCACTTGCATTAGGCACATATAAAAATATTTGTGTAAACAAGTAAGTTCTACTGAATAGGGTAGGTAGGTGCAACACCACACAACACCTAGCAACTATGTCTTTAGTCATGGAACCCAGTGGGTCCCACCCCTCTAGATAAAGGAACTGAGGACCCTGTGTACCTCTAGAAAGTTAAAGACAGGTAAAACCCCTAACACTAAGCAACTCCTAGAGCTGCTTCTGCTAGGTGGCCTCCAGAATCCTGATAAGTCAGGAGGGCAGGACAAAGTGGATGGGGATGCTCCAGATGATGGGTCAGGAGGGGTTGCCCCTAGTAACCTTAATCCTGAGCATGACCAGGAGAAGTCTGATGACTCCACCCTGGTGAACTCTGATCCCCCAGTGAATAGTACTGATAGTACAGAGGGTGTCCCTAGAGAAGGATCCACCTTTGTTCTTCCTGGGATGGTGCAAGGAATGCAGAGGAGGTCTAGGTCCTTCTCTGTCAATTCCAATGCTTCTGTCAATTCCATCAGGACCTCCATCTCTAGCAAGAGGGAAGACTCCTTAGAGAGGGAATACCACCTGATCAAAGCTGAGAGAGTTCGACTCAAGCTCAAGCAAGAGCAGTTGGCCCTTTATAAAGAGACCCTGCAAATCCAGAGGGCTAGGAAGAATTTGGGACAAGAGTCCCGTGATGGCAGCCCTAGTGTACCTAGAGTCAGGGAACCATCCTTTGATACTCGGAACCTCAGCAGGATGGTCTCTCCTTAACAAGAGGGGAATGATATCCAGAAATAGATCACTGCATTGGAGAGGGCCTGTAAAGTTCAGAAGGTCCCTCAAGGGCAGTGGGAAGCTATCCTGTGGCTCTCCTTTGCTAACAAAGGTAGAGACAAGCTGCTCACTGTTAGAGAAGAAGATGCTGATAATTACTCAGTTTTGATGAGTGCCCTCATAGATGGGTTTGTTTTAACTACTGAACAGTACAGAGTTAAGTTCAGGGACACATAGAAGGCACACACCCAAGACTGGGTTGATTTCATAGACAATGCTATTAAGGCTCTGGAAGGCTGGCATCATGTAAACAAGGTACAGAACTATGAGGGAATGTACAATTTGATGAGCGAACATATCCTTAATAATTGTAAAGAATCAAGAACCGCACCAGTACCTGGTGGACTCTGATCTGACCTATCCCCAAGAATTGGGAAAAAAGGCAGAAAAATGGGTCTGTACCAGCGTTAAGCAGAACAACAATGGTTGGGAAGGTGACCAGAAGAAGCATGATTCTTCTAAAGCCCAAGAGAAGAGTGGGGAGAAGGGTAAAGACAAGAGGAGTCTTCACAAGGTCCCCAAACCTGCCTCTGGGTATGAGTCCCAAAACTCATACAACTCTAAAAAGAAACCTTACTGCTGCCTGTATACGGAGAAGGGTCATAGGCCACATGATGCTAATTGTCCTAAGGCCAGCACCAAGTAAGCTACTACCACTGCCCTTAAGACAACTAGCCTCCCCTAATACCAGTACAAGTGGTAGTACAGCTCCCAGGCCATTAGTAGGGTTAACGTTGGGTTCTGGCCAAGTCAGAACACCAACTCAGGCTATCTTTGTCTGTGACAGTGGCATTACTTGTAAGTCCCACTAACTTCGGCAAGTACAGACAACATCCTTTGATTAATGGTCAAGACGTTATCGCTTACAGGGACACAAGGGCCAGTGTCACAATGGTGACAGAGAAGCTTGTGTCCCCTGAACAGACCATACTTGGTCAACTATCCCAAGTGACCAATGCCAGCAATGTTAGGACTGATCACTCCTTGGCAGTTGTTAATCTCAGTTGGGGAGGGGTAACTGGCCCTAAAAGAGTTGTAGTCTCTCTAGACCTACCTGTAGATTGTCTGTTGGGCAATGATTTGTAAACTTCAGCCTGGTCTAAAGTAGAGTTCAGGACACATGCAGAGATGATGGGAATCTCCGCCAGTGCATTTGCTGTCACCAGGACTCAGGCCAAACAGCTAAGCACTGAGGGAGCACTGGATCCTGGAAAAATGGACCAGCTGGCTTCTACAAGAAGGAGCAGGAAGGGTAAGGAATTATCCTCCTCCCAAACTCCCACTGAAAGTCAGTCTCCTGAGAGAGATTATCTCAGTCCCTGTGAAGGAACTGCCCCAGAGGAACTTGGGCCTGACCAGGCAGAGTTCTTGGGGGCATGGGACCCTTCCAGGACAGACTTGAGTTTGGGGCACAAATCCTGCCCCTCTCTTGGACAGCTCAGACAGCAAGCTGCTGCTGAGGAGGAGGGAGTGTCAGTGGGTCCCATAGGATCTATTAGGAAGATGGGTTCCTGTTATCTGGGGATAGAGACACCAGGCCTGGTGCCACCAGGAGGTTGGTAATACCTCACAGGTTCAGGGATTTATTCTATCCCTAGAACATGACATCCCCCTTGCAGGACATCTTGGCCTAAGCAAGACTTGGGATAAGCTTGTCCCTGATTTTCACTGGCTCCACATGTCTAAACACACCAAAGAGTTTTGTCGCTCCTGTGTCACTTGCCAAGCCAGTGGTAAGTCAGGTGGCACTACAAATGCCCCCGTAATTTCACTCCCAGTGGTTGGGGTTCCTTTTAAGAGGGTAGGGATATACATTGTTGGTCCCTTAAAACCTCCAACAGCATATGGACATAGTTACATCCTAGAGGTGGTGGAACATACCACTAGGTATCCAGAGGCTATTCCTCTTAGGACCACTACAGCTCCTGTAGGGGCTAGGTCCCTTTTGGGGGTCTTTTCCAGAGGGGGGTTCCCTACGGAGGTCTTAACAGACAGAGGTACAAACTTCATGTCAAGTTACATTACTGCCATGTGGAAAGAGTGTGGTGTAAACTATAACTTTACCACCCCCCCCTTACCATCCACAGTGCAATGGGCTTGTTGAAAGGTTCCACAAGACCCTAAAGGGTATGATCATGGGACTTCCAGAAAACCTCAGGCGAAAATGGGATGTCTTACTACTCTGCCTTCTCTTCGCCTACAGAAAAGTTTCTCAGAAGGGAGTCGGCTACAGCCCATTTGAACTTCTGTTTGAACATTCAGTTAGGGGTCTATTGTGGCTGGTTAAGAAGGGCTAGGAGAAGCCCCTCAAACCTCCTAAACAGGATATTGTGGACTATGTCCTTGGCCTGCGTTCAATCATGGCTTGGTACAAGAAGAAGGCCAGCAAAGACCTTGAGGCCAGCCAGGAGCTTCAGAAAGCTTGTCTTGACCGAAAAGCTGTACTGACTGTTTACCAGCCAGGACAGAAAGTGTGGATGTTGGAGCCTGTAGCCCCAGCAGCTCTCCCGGACAAATGGAGTGGCCCCCACACCATCCTTGAGAAAAAAGGTGAGGTAATCTAGTTAGTTGACCTAGGCACTCCTAGAAGTTCCCACAAGGTACTTCATGTAAACCGCCTAAAACCTTTTGTTGACAGGACTGACATGAGCTTGCTCATGGCCACTGATGAGGGACAGGAAGAAGAGAGTGACCCTCTCCCTGATCTCCTCTCTCGGGACCCTGTTGATGGGTCAGTTGATGGAGTAGCCTTGGGAGGCAGCCTCACTGATCAGCAGCAAGCTGATTGTAGGAAAGTCCTCAATGAGTTTGCCCACTTGTTTTCTCGGACTCCCAGTCAAACCACCTGGTGTACCCATTAAGTGGACACAGGTGACAGTCTGCCTCTGAAACAAGCATTGGCATAGCCAATAGGTCTCGCTTTTGGGACCTTATAAGTATTTAGTTTTGCAGCACAATATCCTTGGTGCAACAACATCAGCTGTTGCATGGCTAAACCTTGTACCTTATAAGTGTTTAGCCATGCAACAGTTGATGTTGTTGCACCAAGGATATTGTGCTGGATAACTAAACACTTAATGTCCCAAAGGCAAGACCTATTGGCTATGCCAATGCTTGTTTAGCGATGTTGTGCAGCATGGATAAAGAGGAACCCCCATTAAAAAAAAAAGATGCTATTATGCAGTCACAGCAGCTGTGTCATTTTGTAGGTAAAAGCACAACACATGAACGCACCTACAGCGTGCGTGTGAAGTTTTCTTTTTTTATTCATTTACTGATCCAAGGTGTACTGGTAAATAAAGAAAAATAAAGCAGTACCAAAGAGGGAAATAACAAAAGCAGGGCTCAGAAGCAACACGGAGACTACTGGTGCGGGAAAGATTACAGAGGAGCGAGAGAGAGTGAGAGAGAGAGAGAGAGCGAGAGAGAGAGCGAGAGAGAGAGAGCGGGAGAGAGAGAGCGGGAGAGAGAGCGGGAGAGAGAGAGAGAGAGCGAGAGAGAGTGTGTGGTTGTGTGTGTGGTTGTGGGTGTGTGTGTGGTTGTGTGTGTGGTTGTTTGTGTGTTTGTTGTGTGTGTTTGTTGGTTGTGGTTGTGTGTGTGTGTGGTTGTGTGTGTGTGTGGTTGTGTGTGTGGTTGTGTGTGTGTGTGGTTGTGTGTGTGTGGGAGTGTGTGTGTTTGGGGGTGTGTGTGTGTTTGTGTGGTTGTGTGTGGTTGTGTGTGTGTGTGTATGTGTGTGTATGTGTGTGTGTGTGTGTGGTTTGAGGTCAGCTCGTGTCTTGCGATTTACTGTGACGTCATGACTGGATGGCCCATTTAAAAAGTCCAGGCAAAGCTTAGAGAGAAGCCGGCAGTACAGCACACCAGGCAGCTGTAATGCAAGATGCATTGCAGCTTGGACAATTTACTTTAAACAATGGGCAGCAATGCAGGCGCCTAAGCAGGGATTAAGACGACCCATTTTCTTTCCTTGCAATTGGCCACATACTCCATTAATATACCACATCTGAACAAGGGGTACACAGGCTACAATAGTACAAAAAATAGCAAAAATGAAACTTACAGTTTAACGGAAAAAGTAGAGGAGGTGAGCACTTCTTGCGTGTCCACGGCGTGGACCATGAGCGCCATCTTGGAATCGCTATTTATTTCCCAAATTCTGAGTCACATGCAGTAATGGTAAAAACAAACTGGGCAGCTATCTTTAAGTTATACTAATGCGTTCCCATATGAATCACGCATATCGTACGAGTGAATTTCACGTAAGAGTGGTAAAAACAAACTGGGCGGCTATCTTTAAGTTATACTAATGCGTTCCCATATGAATCACGCATATCGTACGAGTGAATTTCACGTAAGAGTGTATTGACAAGAAAAGAAAGTATTAGAATATGATTAAAACGGACATCGCGATCGTGATCACTGTAAAAGCGAAAGGGATCGCGATGACTCACGCTAGGGATGCGCGCGCAGCAGCGGGGGGAGGGGAATGGTGCTGAAGGCTGGCGCAGGAGATGGCTGGGCGAGAAGGGAGGGGAGAATGCGGGGAGCAGCTGTGCGCGTGCACGCCATCGTGCACTGTAGCTTGTCGCCAGCACAAAAAGATGGGTAGCACTTTCTAAACCCACATACAAAATGTCTCGCCAGACCAGCGCATGCGCTGGGTCAGGCGAGACCTAAAAAAAAAATGTACAAACAGCCTGACCATGTCAGAGATTGCACCAGGACTTGGGTCCAAAAGAAGCTGGAGTTAGGGGTCATTGAGCCTTTGGATAGTCCTTGGGGAGGTCCAGTAGCCCTTGTGCCAAGGGCTCACACCCAAGATGGTAAAAGAGAGATGAGGTTTTATGTAGGCTACAGAGGCCTCACTGCAGTCACTAGGACGGATGTCCATCCAATTTCTAGGGTAGATGAGCTAACTGATATCTGGCCTCAGCCAAGTATCTTAGTACATTTGACCTGGCTGCTGGCAAATCAGACTCTCTGAGGATGCCAAGCCAAAAAACAGCATTTTTAACCCCTATGGGCAATATCAATTTATTGTAATGCCTTTTGGCTTGCAAAATGCACCTGCCACATTTCAGAAGTTGCTGAACAAAGTTCTCACAGGTCTGGAAGCCTGTAGTGCAGCATATCTAGATGATATCGCTGTCTTTAGGTCCAACCTGGGATGATAACCTGGTCCATCTCAGAAATGTCCTGGAGGCTCTGCAAAACGCAGGCCTCACTATCCAGGCCACCAAGTGCCAGATAGGGCAGAGCAAGGTTGTATACTTGGGTCACCTGGTAGGTGGAGGTCAAGTTCAACCATTGGAGAGCAGAATTGAGACCATAATGGACTGGACTGCTCCCACTACCCAGACTCGGGTCAGAGCTTTATTGGGCCTAACTGAGTACTACAGGAGGTTTGTTAAGGGATATGGGTCCATTGTGACTCCCCTTAATGATCTCACCTCCAAAAGGATGCCTAAGAAAGTTCAGTGGACAGTTAGCTGTCAAAAGGCATTTGATGACCTGAAGCAGGCATATGTCCTATGCTACCATTCTGCAAAGTCCGGATTACTCCAAAGCCTTAATTGTCCAGACAGATGCTTCTGAGATAGGGGTAGGAACTGTTTTGTCACAACTTAATGCAGAGAGCCTTCGGCTTATGAAAGTTACTGGTTCAACCAGTAACTTTCATAAGCCGAGGTTTGACCCCGCCCCCCCACCCCAGGGAGAAACTGTCAGCTATTGAGAGGGAGGCCTTTGCTGTGGTCTGGGCCTTGAATAAGTTGAGACTATACCTATTTGGTACTCACTTCATTGTTGAGACAGACTATAAGCCCCCTCCTATGGCTTAAACAGATAAAGGGGGAAAATCCCAACCTTTTGAGGTGTCCATTTCACTACAGGGGATGGACTTTTCTGTGGAACATAGGCCTGGAAGTAGCCATGTCAATGCAGATGGATTCTCCAGATATTGCCACTTGAAAATGTAAACTCAACAGAACAATGTTAGTCTCATCTCCTTTTGTTTGGGGGGGGGGGGGGGGTTGTGTATCAAAGTAGGATCTGCTTTCATGATTGCCCCCACTTTTTGCTGGTGTTATTCTGTTTTCTGACTTGTCTGACTGGGATCCTGCTAATCACTGCGCTTCCTCCCTAAATTTGAAAGTGGTAAGTACTTTGGTACCCAGGTAAGTCCCTAGTATTTGGTACTAAGGTACTCGGGGCATAGGTACACCAGGGGTCTCCCATGGGCTGAAGCATGTATTATGCCACCCATGAGAGACCACTTAAACTGTGACTACAGGCCTGCCATTGCAGCACACTGAAGCCAAAGAAGACCCTCAAAAGGACCCACAGGCCGAAGGCAAAGGGGCTGCAAGAGGACCTCAAGCAGCTTACAAATGAAGCAGGCCCACGGTGCAGAGGATGCGGTTAAGACGAAGATCTTGGCAGTAAGAGATACTGGAGGATGATGCTTCTTTTAGCCCAAAGATCTCTGGAGGACAGAGTCGACAAGCCTTGGCAACGGCAAGTTGACGTGGTGCACAGTGGTTCTGTTCCAGCACTTCAGACAAGGGATACTGGCCTTAAACTTGCTGAAAAGGTAGTGCAGGCCTCGAGGGAGTTGCAGAACCACCATCTGTGTTGCTGAGCCTTTCGGAGTCCGTAGGACGTCAGGAGCAGCAGATCAGTCAGCTTCTTTGCATGCCTGCAGATGCAGGGGAGTGGCTCCTTCACTTCAAGGGAGATTTCTTCTGGTGTCTTTGATGCCCACAGGCCTGGAGAAGAACCTGGATGAGGCACAGGCGATGCAGAAGACTGGGAGGACGCCGAGACCAGGAGCAGCCTGAGTCTTCCAGGTGCAGTCACGGTTCCCAAAGCAAAGTACAACGAAGCCAAAAGCACCAAGTCGGTTGAAGTAGGAGTGGTTTCGGATCTGAATCTTGTCCCACAACGTACATGAACAGCCACCCACAGGTAAGCCCTTAAGTACCCAAAGGAAAGGTATACTTGTTCGGTGGAGGGTTTAGAAATGGGGCAGGAAGAAATGGCACACAAGCAAGTACGCAATGGAGTTAAAGATGTGATGAATGAATACGGTGCCACAAGGTCAGGGGAAACAAACCCAAGCAAAAACAACCCCTGCGAGTGTGTAGGTCAGGACCCACACTGTAAATTAGAACCAAGTCCTGTGCACACGTTTTAGGGTATTGGTTTTAGTGTCAAAACCACTTTTCAAAGTACTTTCTGTTCAGAAATTATGCAGGTCGACATCAGGAGTATCTTAATGACGATTTTATTTTTATTTTTTATATCAAGTTTTTCTAGGTCAATTCATAAAGAAAACCAGTCGACACATGTTTCGTCACGAAGAAGTTAACTTGTGACTCTTCAGGGCTGTAGGAAAAGTCAATCTGTAGTGCGGGAGTCGCAGTACCGGTGATACTTCCAACCCGGTAATCGCACGGGTTCATCAAAAAAAAGGACACAGGTTCTTCAAAAGAGGGGATATAATGGGAAGGCAAAATGTCGCCCTTTCCCACTGTTTCCGAAATCGACAGAAGACACAAACGAGCGGACGTGTACGTCCATATGGTATGGAGACCTCAGCTCCCTGGTCTGTCGGGCGAAAGTAGTAAAAGACACAGGTTCTTCACACAAAGGGATAGAAGGGGAAGGCAAAATGTTGCCCTTCCCCGGTGTTCTCGAGGTCAACAGAAAACACCAACGAGTGGACGTGTATGTCCGTATTGTAGGGAGACCTCAGCTCCCTGTTTAGTCGGGCGATAGTAATGTCTCGATTTCCGGGTAAAACTTGATATAAAAAAATCTTCATTAAGATACTCCTGATGTTGACCTGCATGATTTCTGAACAGTAAGTACTTTGAAAAGTGGTTTTGACACTAAAACCAATACCCTAAAACGTGTGCACAGGACTTGGTTCTACCCAAAGGAAAGGGTTGGGACAATTCAGGGTCCCTCCCAGAGGAGGGGCTGGACATAGGGGAGGATACTCCCATGTCCTTTGTCCAGTTTCGCGCCAGAGTGGGAGCCAACAGCCCCCTGAACTGGTTCCAAATGGAGTATGCAAGGGGGGCACCAGATGTGCCCTTCAAAGCAGTCTGATGGCACTGGTAAATGCCCCCACCCCAGCCCAATACACTAAGTCTGTTCTGGGAGGTGGTCACACATCCCTGTGACAGGAAACCTATTGTTCTACCTTCCCCTGATCGAGCCTGGCTCAGCAGCAGGGGTGCAGAATTGTGTCTGTGGTCGGCAGCAGCCCTAGCTTGCTGTTAGACCCTGAAAGGCTTGTACAGGGAATACAGGGGGGCCCTGGCGGAGCCCCCCAGTACATGGGATCCTACATCTAACACTGGAATCGGTGTAGGATTCCAACCTGTATGATATCAAACATGACAGGTTTCGATGCAGCCAATATGTAGTGAGACACCTCGTAATTGACTTGATGTCCACTATAAGTATAAAACGGATGATCGCACTTAAAAAGCCTGGAGAATTGACTCCTGGGTTTGTAGGCGGTGTCCTGCGCATGCAGGGCACCCTCACACTTATAACCAAGCACCCTGCCTCCAGGATGAAAAGGCCTGCCTTAGGGGTGACATATAGGTTTTAAGTGCAATCACCTCAGATATAAGGAAACGTATTTCGGTTGTAAGTGGTGCTAGCAGCTACTCACACAGGCTGCATTGGCAGGCATGTAGTCACAGTTTGAGTGGTCTCTCATGGGTGGTACAATACATGCTGCAGCCCATGCCCTGGGTACCTCAGTACTATATACTAGGGACTTAGAAGGGTACACCTGTAGCCAATTGGGAAGGTATCAAAGCACTTAACATAGTCCAATTTGGGGAGAGAACACAGTGAATGGGGTCCTGATTAGCAGGATCCCAGTTATCTACTCAGAAAATAGAATGACACCAGCAAAAAGTGGGAGTAACCATGAAAGCAGATCCTACTTTCCTACAGACCTTCTCCCAAGATGCCTTTATCACCTGTAAATGCATTGTGTCTGTAAAACTCAAGATTTCTTCAAGAAATTGAACACCATGTTGGTGTCCTAGGTGTGGGCAGGAAAAAGAAAGAGAGTGGCGCTGGCGGTGCTGAAGCTGGATCAGAAGGAGCGTGGTCTTGGTCATCCTGATCTGAAATTATACTGTTATGCTTCTAATATTCACCATGTTGACAAGTGGGCATCGGAAGATGACAACTGGGGAAAGAGACTGCTGCGGGGAACATATGGTGTTCACTAACTGATAAAATTGCTTATGCAGGGTAGCAGGCGCCCAAGGGTATATCTCTACACAAAAACATAAACCGCAAGTTTATGGGAGATAGCTGCTAGAGTATTGAAAAGACCACCATTTGACAAGAAGTTGCATTAGAGAGAGGGTGGTTGCAATGTATTGGGGGACTTGTACCCTGGAGAGACCTTTATTGTCTCTCAGGAAGCCCAGGAAATTATCGGGGTGGGTCTGGTCAAATACTTACAATACGCTAAGTTGGCGTGCACTGCCAGGGAAATATGGACAGATTTTCTTAATGCTTTACCTGTAAACTGAAACTTTGGAGTCAGTCTTGCAGTTGGGCTCTGGTAGACATTTGGTAACCCGCATGTATAGGCCAGTGAAAGCAAGGCACACATCCAGGGCCAGTCGCCCTAGGGCCACCACCATTAACAAGGACCTTACAGATGGGGACTGCATAATAGCCACAATGTTCATCAGAAAGGTCTTGGTAGACGCTAGGTTTAAATTGGTACATTTTAATTACCTACACTGCACCTACATGACTCCCCTTACTTTAAGCAAAATATATATGGGTAGTTCGTGGCAGTGCCAGAGTGATGGTGCGGTTGAATCTACTTTTTTATACCGGGCATGGACATGTCAGGGGGCTCTATAACTTCTGGGAGAGGGCCATGAAGAGCTTCCAGGAAACAACTGAGATATGGCTTGATATCTCACCCAAGCAATGTCTATTGAGAGCTATTATTAAACCTAAACATAGAAAAATGTAGTATAGATTTCTACAGTTGGGGCTGCAATTAGCACAAAGGTGAGGGGACTACTGGTTGGGTGGGTACAACAGTTCCCATTGTTAATACCTGGGTTAGGGATGTGTCAGAATGGGCATTGGCAGAGGAAATTCATATTGCATGTAGTAGGAAGGATGACAAAATGGTGGAGGACATTCAGTTATAATAAGAGATGAGGCAGACACTCGTGGGTGGGGAGGCCTTGGGTGCGGACTAACAACTGTGTCCCTAATATGTTATATCAATATGAATTCATTGTTTTCAGTATGCTTAAAAAAGAAAGTCAGAGATATGATGTGCTGCTCAGAAGGTTTGTTGAAGGCATCCATACTGTGCAACCTATTGGGGGTTAACACAACTGTTATTGCTATTATTTAAATGAGAAATGCAATTGCAAGTTCACTGTTCTTTGGTCTGTGAATGGTGGTAATAAATTTAAAAAATATATATTTTTAAAAAGCATTAGGTGTACACCTCAAAATTCAATTGGAATGAGACCTCATGAAATCTTCACGGGAAGAGCTGTGAGATTTCCAGGAATGCCCTCAACAGTTTTGATAAACTTTACTCATGAATTGATTTTGGATTACTGCAAATGCCAGGTTTCTACAGTATACTCTATCTCTCATCGCATTCAGCTTGTAATACCTTCTGGCCAGTGCCATGAACTGGAGCCAGGAGATTCACACAAAGAGAGTGCGTTCGATGGATGATGTAACAATGAAACAAGCCATTGAATCACAAAGTAAAACTCAAGTTTGATAGGTGGATCCAAAGGGGTTTGAGAAAAAGAAACCAGAAGAGAAACAGAATTGAGAAAGTCGAACTTGAAAATTTCAAAATGTTCAAGCAAAGTAAGCTCAAGCATATCAGACTCTAGTAAACAAAGGAGTTGAGACTCAGCAAACTTGAGCAGAGAAAGTAACAAAAGAGGATGGAATCTTGAATCAATTGCACCTGCCTGAAACTTGTGAGGGAAGACATCCAGTTATGCAATCTATAGGCCAATTTGAAAGCAGGGGTTACTAATTCTGAGGCCGTCCGATACAAACTTTTAAATGAAGTTCAAAAAGGCAGAATTGTTGGACGATGGAAAAATCTTACAAACTCACCAACTGGGATGGTTCTTAAGAAACAACAAGGTGAGATTAGACTGATATATCATTTGTCGTGGCCAGGAGATGAGCCTATTAAATATTTCATTGCCAGTGAGGATATGGATGTGAGAAACATATCAGTGGATGATGCAATTGCTTTGATAAGGGATTGTGGACCTGGGGCGTAAATGGCAAAGCCAGATATTAAGTCAGCTTCCAGATTTTACCGGTGCACCCAGAGGATTTTTTTACTCTTAAGTGTACAATTTGAGGGTGTAATGTATGTTGATAGACTGTTACCAATGGGTTGTTCAGTTACCTCTTCATTAAACATTTCAGTACCTTTCCGCCATGTTTTTCCCAGTTCAGGCATGGTTTTCATAAAGTTGCTCATTACTTGGATGATCGCCTCGTAGTGAGCAGGGATAATTCAGCGAAGTGCAGTAGAGCTCTTGAAGCTTTTCAGAAGACAATGGAGGAGTTAAGTGTGCACTTGGGACCTGAGTAGTAGCTGTAATTATTATGTTTACTGGGACAAATGCCCATAAAACATAATCCAACAATTAAAATACAATAAACCCATGAAACTAAGAAGCCAATAACATGATCAAAATATGGTTAAAAGTGCTGCTACTTTGGGCTACCGGAGACGGAGAGGCTACGGTACCTGCAGGTCAGGCACTGGGCGCTCCAACCGCAGGTTCGCTCTGGGGCCAATAGACGCTTCTCCACGTATGAACGATGGCTCATCACACGCACATCGGACAAAAATCTCATCTCTGATCTCTATAAGCAGCTGCAGCTCAAACACAAGCACTCACACAATCCCAGCAGGGAACGGTGGGAATGGGAATTGGGCAGAGCCTTGAGTCATAAGGACTGGGAGGGCATTTACTATAGGGCCAGACACACTGCATATCATATGGGGCTCACGGAGACACTTACGAAGATTGTAACATACTGGTACTATACTCCGGAGCGCCTGCATGCGATGGACCGCTCTTGTGAGGTGACCATTGGAGGGGTTGCGGCCAAGTGGGAAACTTGGTCCACTTACTCTGGGACTGTACACACATTCAGGCCTATTGGACCCAGGTGCTAGACGAAGTGGATAAACACTTCGAGACCGAGATACCTCGCTTTCCAGCCTATGTACTGTTGGGTCTTCCCAACCCTCTGACTTACCCACTGCGATCCCGTAGGGGCAGACAGATGGCCATTGCTCTAGGGTCAGCGACACAAAACATTCTCGCACATTGGCGCACCCCCCAGACCCCCACCTTCACCGGCTGGTTGCATCGTTTGTGGTACGTTCTGGGTATGGAGAAATTAGCACTAACTCTGGCCAGGGAAGGGGATCGATATAGTGAGTTGTGGCAGCCCTTTGTATCACTTTTGGCCACTGAGTTTACAGCAATCACATGCCCCCGATATCTCCGGCTGCTACGCATCACAGAGGTCCCGGGGGAGGGCGGCCGATAGGAGCTCTAGGGGTTCGGGATGACTTGGGGAAGGACGTGGAGCATGGGGAGGAGGAGGGATGAGGGTAGGGGAGGGGCCTTTTTTGTTTCTTATGCTTTTGGGTTTTCAGTTCTTTCCTTTCCTTTGAGAGTTCCTCTTGGTTGAGGTCACTACTCGACTATGCACACGCGGTTCGGATGACACTGTTACAGGACTTCCGTTATGGTATATCAGTGCCGTGTTTGATTACCGTTATACGCATGTAACCTTGCTTTTCGTATGTGAATTACTAATAAAAACATTTAAACCATAAAAGTGCTGCTACACAATCTTGTTATCTGCCCTATTATTTTTAATACAGAGTAAAACATGCTCGACCTACTGTTACGTTGTTAGACATTAGTGCAGTCGCTTCCTGAAGTTGGGCTGATTTAAAAGACAAACAATCTATCCAAATATGACATACAGAGCAATTTTTATTTAAGGGACATTGACACACACCGTTATTCTCCAGCCAATTTTTATGCCGTTCCGGGTGTAAAAACATTCTATTAAACCCAAGCCGTATTTGAAGTTTTTCTAATCACTGTTTGGGATCCGGCAAGTTGAAAACATACAGGAAAAGATCTGCATGTCCTACAGTTTTACATATGAGTCTGATAGAGGGCCTCTTTGATAAGTAATTCATGTCCTGTCTAAAGGAAACTTGAAATGCTGATTCCTTCAGTAGTTGTTTATAAGGAAATGGATACCATTTTGATACTGAGCCCAGAGACGTTTGTATGGATTTTAATTCATTGACTCCATTAACCTCCACTCTGGCCCATTTCCTTTTGCTGCCATTAATTTCCTCCCAACAAAACTTGGATATTATTGATGAGTATTCATTCTGGGCTAGCTGATAAAGAAAACTTAGTAGACGGTGAAACTGACATGAGATGCTACGTATATCCACATACAAAGAACTCCTGGGAACCGCCTCCCATGAAAGGTGCCGCGCTTACCGCGGAGACGACCGGTTGTCAGTTTCACCCAGTTCAATTCAATACAGCGAGCACTCAGGCAAATATGGTAGAACATTAAACAAAAAGGGATTTATTTACTGCATAAATCCTCCTTGACGGTTACGAAGGATTTATGCAGTAAATAAGTCCCTTTTTGTTGAACATTCTACCATCTTTGCCTGAGAGCGCGCTGTATTGTATTGAACTGGGTAAAATATATATATATATATATATATATATATATATATATATATATATATATATATATATATATATATATATATATATATATATATTTTTTTTTCTTTCAACTCTATCTCCTCCCAGTCCACAGGAAATACTCAGACACTCCAGTATGCTCCAAGACTCCAGTTTAATGACACAAAAAGATGCGTTTCGGCATTACGCCTTGTTCACGGTCATCAACAACACAGTGTCACATTTCCTTATTTAAATTCATTATAAAAAGTGAAAATGGACTTCACCCACATAGTGTATTCCGATAACCAGAATAGTGGCGGCGATCTCAGGTTGATTGACTTCATTTCATGAAATAGATACAATATGTAATCAAGTAACTTGCAATGTATTAAATTACAATGCTGTCTCAAAAAGCAAAATTAAAATTAAAGCAGTAGTACCCTTCAACGGTACCATAACCGTATATTTGTAAATATATAGACTTGATGTTTTGCGATCTTGTTACAATAAATTTCGTTGTGAGCCCGTTTGCAAAATAAGATATATATATCTCATAATAAACAAGAATGTTGTGTATATTCTTCATCCAGCCCAAGTGGGCAATCATTGTATTCATTCACTGGCTGTCAGTATGTTTGTATTTGGTCATATTCTACATTCAGCTACACAGTATACACACATGTTAACCACGAATATAGCTCAGATCCTATATCCTGCCCCAGTGGCAATTTTAATCCAATCAATCCCATAGTTGACGGGACAAACATTGTAAACAATACCAGTATTCTATGGTCATGTTACCCAAATATCCAATATATTTGCTCTTATTCCATAATGTATAAAGAAATTAACATAATAAATCTTTCTCTGAATATTCAAAGATAGCAGATTCCACACTATTCATTTATCAGAAAAAGGGAAAGGAAAGTGCCAGCACCTGTGAAAGAATAAAATATACAGTGTTATAATTAAAAACCATAAAAGACCATCTGAAAAGATTAGCACGATTATAATTCCTGTTCCTAACTACCCAAATGGATGTCAAGTTCTTCACTGGAGTTCAAACCCTGCGCTACCAGGGTTTCAAAATCAATTATATACTTTGATTCCAGCTTGCGCAGTTCTAGCTCACGATTGCCACCCCTCATATTGATCCCCGCAGCATCAATTACCAACATTCTCAAAAGTTTCTCATCCTTAAAATGATGATCAAAAAAATGCCGTGCCACATGGTAATGATTATTGTTGTGTCTAATGGCACGAACATGCTCTAGCACTCGTTTTTTGGCACGATGTATAGAACTCCCTATA
This sequence comes from Triturus cristatus, assembly GCF_964204655.1. Taxonomy (NCBI): domain Eukaryota; kingdom Metazoa; phylum Chordata; class Amphibia; order Caudata; family Salamandridae; genus Triturus; species Triturus cristatus. The sequence continues at coordinate 988,895,122 of NC_140584.1, read as the reverse complement.
TACATCTTGTAACATGGACAAACCAGTGCATACACACACTAAGTGGTGTTACAATTAAGAGACTTTTTGATAACAAATTCTCTTTTAGAGTGGGGTATTCGAAATTGTGTACAATCTACGCTGTTGCTGCATGCCTACAACTTTTAAAGCAGCGGAAACCTGGGCAACCAGTATTCCTGCTTACATTCTCTTTTGTAATCAAATTCTGATTCAATTCATCGCGTAAAGATCTGCTTTTTTTTTTTAAAGTAATCTGGGGATTACTGTCATGGTCCTGCAGGGCATGTCTGACTTAAGAGCGTATGCGAGTGCGTGCCTTCAGACTGCCTGGTGCACTCGAATGTGTGATGACGTATGCGGAAGGTCGACGGTCTAGCTTCTTATACCGGAAGCGGACACCCATGCACTACAGCGTTTCCAGGGGAAACCACATAACTGCCTGCGGTACCCGCCAGGAAGGCGCTTGGATTCTTGCCTTCGCTTTGACAGTCCGTCCTCCTGGTTTAACGGACTCATTCCCGCAGGTAATCAGCCTGAGCGCTGGAGCACAAGCGTTTCCTCTGTGGTTGCTGTGTTCATGCACGTGCAGAGCGTTTTGCAACCTAACCTTCTTGCTTAGTGTTGGCGCACTAACAATCCCTTCCTTACAGGACTCATAGAGTTACTGAACCCCTTCCACATTGCCTGTACATAGCGCTGGAGCGCTTGCTGCCTTTCGCTGTTGGAGCGCTGGAACTCTGGCTGCCTTTCTTGCTGCAGTGCAGGAGCGCTTGTTGCCTTCCTTTTGATTTAGCGCAGGAGCGCTTGTTATTTGCTTTAGTGACTTTCATAGGTGCTGCTGCATTCTTCCTTGCACGTGCTTAGGAGCGCTTTTTTTTATATTTATTTATTTTTAAGGTTTTATATAGCGCAAGCTCCACCCGAGGGTATCAGAGTGCTTTACATATTGCATGGTAAAAAACAAGGAAAGAGCAACAATTGTTATGAGAGACAACAAATTATACAAGGTGGTTTAAAAGAGTAAAATGAAAAATTTAGAGTACGTAGTGAGAGAGGAAAGGAGAGCATAATTAGACCCAATCTTAAAAGAACAAATATGTCGTTACATAATAACACTTTTACAGTATACGAGGCAAAGATAGTAGAACGGGGGTAAATTGGGTAGGGTGCAGAGGGGTGGGATGGGAAGAATGGGCTAGGTAAGGGTGGTGAGAGGGGTGTGGAGGGGGTCAGGAGGGGGGTGAGAAGGTGCGAGAGGGTGTATAGGGCAGGAGGAGGAAAGTAGTCAGTACGGAGAGCAAGTGATTAAGTCCCCCAGAATTTAGTGAGAAGGTGTATTTTAAGGACTCTTTTGAAGCTGACGTACGAGGGGTTACATCGAAGGTCTTTAGGGAGGGCGTTCCAGATTTTGGAGGCCTTGCCAGAGAAGGAGCGGGATTGGGAGGCGTTTTTTTTTCGTAGAGGGGGTATGAGTAGAAGAGAGTTTGTGCTTCTCAACGTTCGGGCGCAGCCTGCTTTATTGAGTTTGGTTGTGAGGTAGAGTGGAGTCTTTTGATTGAGGGCTTTGTGCGTAATGTGGGCATTTTTATAGGAGGATCTGCCTTCAATGGGGAGCCATTTGAGGTTTTTGAGGGCAGGTGAGATATGGTCAAAACGTTTACAGTTAGTTGTTAGTCTGGCCGCAAGGTTGAGGACTGATTGATGGGGACAAGGTGGATTTTGGGTGTTCCAGACAGAAGAGCATTTCCGTAGTCAATTTTTGATAGGACAAGCGATTGGATAACTAATTTGAAGTCTTCGGCTGGGATGAAAGGTTTGACTTTTTTGAGATGCCGGAGTGTGAAGAGTTCTCCTTTTGCCAAGTTCTTTATATGGGAATGCAGCGTGAGTTTATTGTTGATGGTGATGCCGAGAGATTTGACAGATTTGGTCGAGGGAGAGAGAGCAGTTTAGGGCGTTTAGGTCAGCAATCCAAGTTTGAATAGGGAGAGGGTTGTTTTTGGGAGAAAAGAGAATGATCTCAGTTTTGTTAGGGTTAAGTTTGAGATGGTTGGTGTGGAACCAGGTTTGGATCTTGGTTAGTGTGGTGTTGAGGTGTAGGATATCAGAATGGGATTTTATTTTATAGTACAGTTGGGTGTCGTCGGCATACAGGTGATAGTTAATTACGGCTTGTTTAGCAATGAGGGTAAGTGATTCTATGAAGAGGTTGAAGAGAGCAGGAGAGAGAATAGATCCTTGGTGGACACATGTTGGGCTAGAAAGGCAGTTTTAGATTTTGATTTTGATTTGTTGGGTTCTATGTTGGAAGTAAGAGGTGAAGCAGTTTAGGACAGTGCCATTAAGGCCGAAGCGATCTTTGAGTGCATTGAGTAAGGTTGGGTGGTTAACTGTGTCAAATGCAGCGATAAGGTCGAGAAGGATGAGTAGGCAGGTCTCGCCCTTGTCCAGGGCGAGGTGGATGTCGTCGACTATGTTGAGCAGTGCAGTTTCAGTGCTGCCACCTTTGCGGAAGCCGGATTGTAGGGGGTCTAGTAGGTTGTACGTGTCAATGTGTTTGTCCAATTGAAGTAGGGTGCATTTTTCGAGGGCTTTAGAGAGGAGGGGCAGGTTGAAGATAGGGCGGAGGTTGTTAGGGTCATTAGGGTCAGCCTTGGGGTTTTTCCGGATGGGAGTGATTTGTCCGAGTTGGAGGGAGATAGGAACACTTCGTGCTGAGAGGGAGGCGTTAATGATGTTGGTTCAATAGGGGACAATGACGTGCTTTAGATCTTGGACAAGTGCAGAAGGGAGAGGGTCCTTAGTGTGAGAGGATGGTTTAAGTTTGGATAGGATGTTTAAGACTTCCAGTTCCGACACGGAGTAGAAATTCTGCCATAAGGCATTGTTTTTAAGCGGTGGAATAGTGAGGTAGGGTTCAGAAGGGGAAGGTGGTGGAAGGGGAGGTGAGGGGGTCAGGGGTGGTTTCCAGGGTAGGGGTGGTAATGGCGTGGTGTTCAGGGGATATTGGGGGGTGAGCGAGAGTTGAGTTCCAAGGAAAGCACGATCAATTTTGGCAATTTCTTCGGTGACAAAGTTAGCAATTTCTTCACATTAGTTAGTGGAGGCCATCGGGTTGAGGGGTGCAGGGAAGGTTTGATTTCTAATAATGTTGAACAGTTATCTGGGTCTGTTTTTGGCATGGGAGAGTTGCAGACGAAAGAAAGATGCTTTTTCAGAAAAGATGTGTTTTTTGTAGGAGGATCTTGCGGTTCTAAGGTAGAGCAAGATGGGAGGGGGAAGGGAGTTGTCTCCATGTTCTTTCCGCGAGTCTAAGTGAGCGTCTTTCTTTGTTAAGGTCTAAGGTGAACCATGATTTAGAGGGGACTTTTTTTGCGTTTTAAGTTTCAGAGGGGCAAGTTGATCTAAAACCTCAGAGACAGTTTTGTTAAAGTGCTCAGTGAGTTCATTTGCATTTGAAGGGAGGGGGGTGACGAAGTTGGGATTGGAGTTCATGTTCCAGTGCGCAGGGGGGATTTGCTTAAGATTTCTTGTCATAATCGTGGTTTTATTGTTTTTCACTGGGGCGGATGGGGCTGGAGGGGAGATTGTAAACAGTATGAGAAGGTGGTCAGACCAGTCAATAGGGATGATGTTGGATAGGGATGCCAAATCAGAGTTAGAGATGATGGCATCGAGGATAGCTCCTTTGGAGTGAGTAGGGGAGTGTCAAAGTTGTTTGAAGTCGCTAATCTCAAGAAGGTTAATGAGAAGGTTGATTGTAGGGTCATCAGGTTCATTCCAGTGAAGGTTAAGATCTCCTAGGAAGAGATTTTTGGAGTCGGAAAGTAATGATTTAGTTAGAAGGTCATATAGTTCTTCGGCAAAGGGAATGGGCTCATCAGGTGGGTGGTAGATGTTATGTAGTGGTATTGGGGAGAGCTTTTCATTTTAAGTTCAGTATTCGAAGGTTGTGTAGTCAGTGTTACTGATTAGGGAGGGTTGTAGTTCTTTGAAAATAATTGCTAATCCACCTCCTATTTTTTCAGGTTTGTATTTTCTGAGAATAGAATAACCAGGGGGGGCAAGAAGGTCAAGGATGGGTGTTGAGTGATCTTTGAGCCAGGTTTCCGTGAGGAAGGCGATCTCAATATCTTCATTAAGGATGGTTTCTGATATTTCAGTCGCATATCGGACTGCCGAGCGGCAGTTCACGAGCATGCAGGTAAGGGGTTTAGGGTTGGGGGCGGGGCATAGTTGAATAGCGGTGAGTTGAGGAGGGTCTGGGGGAGCTAGTAGAACAGAGGGTTCTGCTAGTCCCCATGATTACAGGAATGTAGGAGTGAGGGGAGGAAAGATCTTTATGTGGTGGTTTGTTGAGGTAGGAGTTGCAGAGGTCAGAGAGGTCAGGGGCGGAGTAGATACATGAGGTGCGAAGGGGTCTGTGTGAATGGGTGTGCAGAGGTGTTGTTAACCAAAGCTTGGGATTAGGGCTTTTTCGGGGGCTAGCACATGGAGCAGCAGACCTAGAGGGGCAGGTTCTGGGGTTGTAGGATTTGAACTGATTGAATTCTTCTCTGAGTCTAGTAAGTTCAGTAACCAGGGTGGAGATATTGCAGTCCAAGTTGCGAAGTATCTGGTTAAGGAGAGTGAGGAGGGAGGTGGTTGGGGCTGAAATGGGCAAGGCGTTAAGGCCAAAATAGTTTGGGTGAGAAGGTTTATAGTTTGGAGAGGGCGAGAGGTCAGGAGGGGCAGATGTGGGTAATGTTGGGCTTGTGGAAGTGGGGGAGGGCGAGGGATGGGAAGGAGGTGTGAGCAGGTGTTGGGTGGGAGGGAGGGATGTGGTGTAGGATGGCCTGGTGATGAGTAAGGGGGAAAGGGGGTGAGGGGAGAGTGTGAGGGGTGTGAGGAGACGTGGTGACAATGTTATGGGTGGTAGTGTAGATTGGGGAGGGAGGAGGAAGAACAGGAGGGGCTATGGGCGTTATGGGACGGTTAGGAGGGAGTGAAGGTGGGTTAGGGAGGTGGTAGGGTGTTGGAGGGGGACGGTCATTATGGGATATGGGAGATTGGGGGAGCGTGAGTGTGTTAGAGGAGTTGAGGGGGGAGGGTTCAAGAGAAGGTGATTTAATAGAGGTCGAGGAAAGGGATGTGTCAATAAGGGTAGGTGTGTCATGGGGAAGTGGAGTTTGCCTCTGGGAGGCGGGGGTGAGCTGTGGTTGAGAGTTCTAGAGAGGGTGGAAGAATGTAGGTAGTCGAGAGGGGAGTGTCATTAGGGAGAGCATTTGGAGTCGGGCGGCAGGGTAGAACCAGGGGGGGTTTGGGGATTGTGAAGGTGTTGGGGGAGGAGTAGGTAGGGACACGTGGTAGGAGAGAGTGTTGAAATTGAGTTCAAAAATGGTAAGGTGATGTTCTGAGGCTTGGATCAGGATGTTTCCAGTTTTGTAGATGGAAATTGTAATGGATCCCAAGATTTCTGCAGGAGCGTCAGGAATCCGAAGAAAATGCCTCAGCCTTCCCCTACGGCCCTCCGACTCTATCAGACTCTAGAGTATCGGATGGCACGCCAGGGGAAAACAGGGAAACAAAACAAGGGAAGGCGGGGGAAACTCCTGTAGCGTGGCCGAAGACAGGTCAGGAATGGATAGGCGATATTCTGCTGTAAAACAAAGGCGGGGTTAACTCCAGTATGTACAGCGTGTCCCACAAGTAATTCTAACCCTAGGTCCCACCTACCCGTATGTTGTCACATCTGTGCTGATATGGTGTGGGTGTACGATGTCAACCTTGGGGATCCTATAGGTCAGAAGACACAGGGTTAATGAAGGCAGTTCCACTGAGAACCTCTACTGGATTGTAAATGAGGGCAACTCACCTAACGCAAAGGTATGTACTTGGCTAGGGGTCACTATGCTCGATAGATGTAGTCAGCTAGGGCGTTAGGAGAAAACCTGTCAAGAAGAATAATACAACACTAAGTACCCCCCAACTGTTGTAATAACTCTCAGATAAAGAATAGGGCAGCGCACAGCGCTGTTACCGTGCTTCTGTCGTGTAGAGATTACGGGCACAGTGGTCCACGCGAGTATCCCCAGGGAGCTAAACAACTGGACTCTCCTTGTGATGACCAAGGGAAGGATACGAGTTCCCTGTTGAAGACCAGGTAGGTAGTAAAGCAGCGAAGACCCTGTCGTCGGTAAGGCGGCCAGTAGCAAGTCTGAGAGAAGGTGGGGTCGGAACTGAGAACACAGACTTGGCGCCAAAAGGCGCACGAAATCCCACGAAGAAGTATCGGAGGAGTGGGAACACAGGAGCATAGGACCGGGTAATAGGGAGAGATTATGAAATAATAATGACCAGGAGGTGTTTCGTTCAAAATGCACAGGACCTATGACGAGTATGGGACTGGAGAGCTGAACACCGGGATATGGGAACACCCCAGACAGCGGGAGAGGGGCAGGAATCGGGAGCAGAATAGGTCAGTAACTATGAAGAAACGCGTGGGCTTAAACGCGTACAAAGTAGTAACACAAGTGATGCTGGGTGCACCCTAGACAGCGGGGAACCAAGTAAAGACGAGGCAACGCTCCGGTCAAACGCGCGCAACCCAACAGGGACTGAAGGCGGAAACCGGAAGCAAAACACCGGAAGTCAGGCAACAATCCTCCGGACGGAAACAGAGCTCACCGCAAGAACGCTAAGCGGAGAATGAGGGCATCGCGGTCCCTTAAATACTGACTCGTCTCGTGAGTCGGACCCCGGGGCATGACAGCACACTTCCCCCACAATGGTCTCCCACCTGCTTGGGCTTATTCGGATGCCTCTGGTGAAAAAGGCGGACCAATCGAGGAGCATGTACATTACCAGCTGGTTCCCATGTGCGTTCTTCTACCCCATACCCCTTCCAATGCAGTAGATACTGGAGAGACTTCCCCACGAAACGAGAGTCCACTATGGTCTCAACTTCGTATTCTGCAGTATCTTGAATGGTAATAGGAGCGGGTCTTCTCGGAAGTATTGTACCTGGTTCAACAAGTTTCACTAACGAGACATGGAAAACCGGGTGTATCCTGAAGGAGGCAGGCAAGTCTAGTTTCAGGGCCACCGGATTTACCATACTCAGCACCCGATAAGGGCCTATGAATTTAGGGTTGAACTTGCGTGAACCACTAAGTGCCATATGTTTGGTGGAAAGCCACACTTTATCCCCAGGTTTGTAAATGGGCTCTAGTCGTCTGTGCAGGTCCGCCCCCTCCTTATATTTCACTTTAGCTATGTCGAGGTTTTCTACAGTACTGCTATGTATCTCTTGTAGCTTTAGCACCAGGTCCGTAGCAGCCGGGGTAGGGCCACCTGGGGACACCCCTGTAGGCAAGAGCTTGGGATGAAACCCTGAAGAACAAAAGAAGGGTGAGTGGACTATGGAGGAATGTGGACTAGTGTTGTAGGCTATTTCAGCTACCCACACCCACTCATCCCAATCTGAAGGGGTTTGTAGGACTTGATTCCTGATGTACTGTTCGAAACACTGATTTACTCTTTCGGTTTGTCCATCTGATTGAGGATGATGACTCGAGGACAACCGAACGTCTATCCTGAGCAAGGAGCACAAATTTTTCCAAAAACGGGATACAAACTGGGCTCCCCTATCCGAAACTAAGACAGAAGGGAATCCATGGAGTCGAACCACGTGCTGTAAGAACACTGAGGCCAGTTCAATTGCGGTAGGTAACCCACCCAAAGGGATAAAGTGAGCCGTCTTTGTGAATAGATCCACCACCACCAACATGGTATTGTTCTTGTTCTTGGTGACTGGTAATTCTACTATAAAGTCAAGTGAAACCGTATGCCATGGACCAGGAGGGGTAGGAAGAGGTAGGAGCAGGCCCACCGGGTTTTGGTGGGATGCCTTGGTTTGAGCACACACATGGCAAGTCTTTACGTATGTCTCTATATCTTTAAGCATGCCCGGCCACCAAAACCGCTCACGTATTACTTGGGTGGTCTTCTTGATCCCTGGATGTCCAGCTAAAGCATGGGAATGGTACCATTCTAAAACCTGGTCTTGCAATTCCCGAGTGGGTAATACCACCCACCTTGCACACAGATATACCCTTCCTGGACAGTAGACGCATGCGAATCTACCAATTCCTGCATCTCCCTGGAGGACTGGCACTGACGAAGCAAGCTATGAAACTTTTCTTCTGTGAGTACCCCACCTATGATGGCCTCTCTGGGGACAATGTTTGGTGATTCCAAAGGTTCATCAGGTTGCAGAAAGCCTAAGCGGGATAAGGCATCGGCCTTGCCGTTCCGTCTCCCTGGTCTGTATTGGATGGTGAAGTCATACTCACAAAAAAATTGAGACCAGCGTAATTGTCTCATTGATACGGCTTTGGCCGATTTCAGGTATTGAAGGTTACGGTGGTCAGTATATACGATGGTCCGATGTCGGGCGCCTAATAAATACTGCCGCCACTCTTCAAAGGCCTTTTTTATAGCAAGAAGTTCTTTATCCCCTACAGCATAATTGTATTCAGCCGGAGTGAACTTGTGCGAAAAATAGGCCACCGGATGGCCCTGTCCGCTGCTAGAATCCGTTTGGCTTAGAACACCCCCTACTGCCACCTGCGAGGCATCCACCTCCACCAAAAAGGGCAAAGCGGGATCAGGGTGGCGTAGGACAGGGGCCCCTCGTGAAAGCGAGGCGTAACTGTTGGAACGCATCCTCCGCCACCCTAGACCATTGGAAGAGGACCCCTTTCCTCAAAAGGGCTGTGAGAGGACTTGCCAATTCTGAAAAATTCCGTATGAACCGCCTATAGAAATTGGCAAAGCCCAAAAAGCTCTGCAAGTCCTTGACTGACTTAGGAGGTGGCCAGGAGAGAACCGCAGTGACTCTAGCGGGGTCCATGGCCAGGCCCCACGGAGACACCACGAAGCCCAAAAAGGGCACCTCTTGGGTGTGGAATGTGCACTTTTCCAACTTACAATATAACCTGTTTTCATGAAGGCGTTCTAAAACAGCCCTCACATGGAGGATGTGCTCGGACATGGAAGCCGAGAAAATCAAAAGGTCGTCTATGTAGGCTATTACATACTCATCGAGCATGTCCCTAAGCACCTCGTTAATAAAGAACTGAAATGCTGCAGGAGCATTACAAAGCCCAAAAGGCATTACAAGGTACTCATACAACCCGTACTTAGTGCAGAATGCCGTTTTCCACTCGTCTCCCTCCTTGACCCGCACAAGATGGTATGCGCCACGTAGGTCCAGTTTCGTAAAGAACTGAGCCCCACGGACTCTGTCAAGGAGGGAGGCAATGAGGGGCAGCGGGTACCTGTTCTTAATGGTGACTGAATTTAGTTTCCGGTAATCAATGCAGCAGCGTAGACCCCCTTCCCGCTTGGGTATGAAGAATAGCGAAGAAGAGGCCGGAGAACGGGAGGATCTGATGAACCCCTTGTCCAACATGGTATCTAAGTATTCCCTAAGATACGCATTTTCTTTCTCAGTAAGGGAATACACACGGCTGCAGGGGATTCTAGCTCCCGCCTCAAGATCTATACGGCAGTCATATGCCCTATGCGGGGGTAGGACTTCTGCTTCTCTGGGGTCAAACACCGCCTTCAGATCTTGGTAACAGGAAGGCAACTCAGGAACGGGTTCTCCCTTTTCTGAGGCGCTGTTCACCTGGGTACCGGCAACCACTGACTCCTGCCTCTTAGCAGGACGAAACTCCAGGGTAGATTTCTCCCAGTCTATTATGGGATTGTGGAACTTCAACCACGGAATGCCTAAGAGTACGGGAATGTGAGGTGAATGAATCAAGTCAAATGATATCTCCTCACAATGGTCGGGGTCGATATTCAGACGGAGCATAACAGTTTGATGTGTTACAGGCCCTGAAATAAGGGGACTACCATCAATGGTGGTGACCCTGTTGGTCACATCTTTCTCTTGGCATGGAATCAAATTAGCATTGGCCCACTCAGTGTCCATGTAATTCCCAGAAGCCCCGGAATCTATCATTATGGCCACATGCAGACCCCGGTGTGCCACGGTGATATATGCAGAAACATAAAGATGGGAAGTGGGAGATTTGTCATACTCGGCGGAGGAGACCAGATATCCTGAACAGCCCGGGATTCTTGACTCACAGGACCCCGGGCTTTCTAGTTTCCCTGTTTGGTAGATTGACTCGGCTTGATCGGACAAGACTTCAGAAAATGGCCAGCTTTGCCACAATACAGACAGAGTCTATTAGTCCGTCTCCTTTGCCGTTCTTCGGGCGACAAGGGACCTCTCACGGCTCCTATTTGCATAGGCTCACTTTCCTCAATGCCTTTCGGAAGTTCACTCTTCTTTTCCCTGGAAGACACATAACGGGGTTCCAGTCGCCCTTTTTCCTGTTTCCGCTCTTGTAGTCTGTGATCTATTTTAACTGCTAAATCAATGAGGTCTAACCAGGACTCGGGGAGGTCTACTATTTGTGATAGAGCGTCCTTTAGTTCGTCGCGCAGTCCCCTATAAAATAGGGTACAGCGCTTTTCCTCAGGCCAGTTAGATTCTACTACTAGCCGCCTAAACGAGGTGATGTACTGTACTAATTCGTGGTTGCCCTGCTTTAATGCCAACAACTCCGTATCAGCTGAGTGAGTATACATGTGTCTGTCAAACAGTTTACGAAATTCCCTCTTGAAAGCGGAATAACTGTACAACAGAGGGTCGTCTCTGTCCACCAAAGGAATAGCCCAATCAGCTGCGGAACCACTTAAATAAGAAATCATGAAGGCAACCCGGGATTGATCAGACGGAAAACAGTTTGCTTTACAGGAAAAATGCAACTGACATTGGCTAAGGAATGATGCACACCTAGCAGCATCTCCAGCAAACCGCTCTGGCGGAGCTAGGGGAATGGAAGGAGGTGTAGTAACCTGTATAACGGGCTGTTGAACGTCAGCACTCCCTCCTGTAGCTCCTACCCCTTGCTGTCGCTGAAGGGCGTCTACTCTATTAGATAAGGCCTGAGTTTCGGCCTGCAGATTGCCAATCATGCCGGCAACATCGGCCAATGAGACAGCTCCCAAATCCATGACGCTCGGGCAGAACACACTACTTGGGCTTAGCGTTCTGTAATGGATCCCAAGATTTCTGCAGGAGCGTCAGGAATCCGAAGAAAATGCCTCAGCCTTACCCTACGGCCCTCCGACTCTATCAGACTCTAGAGTATCGGATGGCACGCCAGGGGAAAACAGGGAAACAAAACAAGGGAAGGCGGGGGAAACTCCTGTGGCGTGGCCGAAGACAGGTCAGGAATGGATAGGCGATATTCTGCTGTAAAACAAAGGCGGGGTTAACTCCAGTATGTACAGCGTGTCCCACAAGTAATTCTAACCCTAGGTCCCACCTACCCGTATGTTGTCACATCTGTGCTGATATGGTGTGGGTGTACGATGTCAACCTTGGGGATCCTATAGGTCAGAAGACACAGGGTTAATGAAGGCAGTTCCACTGAGAACCTCTACTGGATTGTAAATGAGGGCAACTCACCTAACGCAAAGGTATGTACTTGGCTAGGGGTCACTATGCTTGATAGATGTAGTCAGCTAGGGCGTTAGGAGAAAACCTGTCAAGAAGAATAATACAACACTAAGTACCCCCAACTGTTGTAATAACTCTCAGATAAAGAATAGGGCAGCGCACAGCGCTGTTACCGTGCTTCTGTCGTGTAGAGATTACGGGCACAGTGGTCCACGCGAGTATCCCCAGGGAGCTAAACAACTGGACTCTCCTTGTGATGACCAAGGGAAGGATACGAGTTCCCTGTTGAAGACCAGGTAGGTAGTAAAGCAGCGAAGACCCTGTCGTCGGTAAGGCGGCCAGTAGCAAGTCTGAGAGAAGGTGGGGTCGGAACTGAGAACACAGACTTGGCGCCAAAAGGCGCACGAAATCCCACGAAGAAGTATCGGAGGAGTGGGAACACAGGAGTATAGGACCGGGTAATAGGGAGAGATTATGAAATAATAATGACCAGGAGGTGTTTCGTTCAAAATGCACAGGACCTATGACGAGTATGGGACTGGAGAGCTGAACACCGGGATATGGGAACACCCCAGACAGCGGGAGAGGGGCAGGAATCGGGAGCAGAATAGGTCAGTAACTATGAAGAAACGCGTGGGCTTAAACGCGTACAAAGTAGTAACACAAGTGATGCTGGGTGCACCCTAGACAGCGGGGAACCAAGTAAAGACGAGGCAACGCTCCGGTCAAACGCGCGCAACCCAACAGGGACTGAAGGCGGAAACCGGAAGCAAAACACCGGAAGTCAGGCAACAATCCTCCGGACGGAAACAGAGCTCACCGCAAGAACGCTAAGCGGAGAATGAGGGCATCGCGGTCCCTTAAATACTGACTCGTCTCGTGAGTCGGACCCCGGGGCATGACAGAAATGTCTATTTCCCCAGAGAAGAGAGAGGTTGGAGTAGTGGAAAGTTTGAAACCGTTGGGGATTTTGATTGCATTAGATACTGGTAGGTGGCGCAAAAAGGTGCTCTTCCATTTGGAGGGGCGTTTGGTGTAGAAAATATAGTTCGTTTCAAAGGGGGACGAGAGGCTGTGGTAGTTGTCTTCAATTAGGGTTTCGGGATGCTGGATAGTAATTTATGTTTAAGATTCTTTTTGGCATTTTTTGAAAGGTTGAGGGGGTAGGGAATGGTCCAAGAGTTGGGTCCATGTTTAGTGAGGGCGGGGTGTTTGTAGGTAAGGGCAGGAACAGGGCGTGCTGTGGGGACGGGGTGGAGGTGGGACATGGTAGGGCAGTTAGGCTGGCAAGCGATGAGGGAGTGGGGAGGGGTAAGAGGGTGGGGTTAGATTTCACGGCGGGAGATCGGGGGGGTTAGAATGGCGATTGGCAGGGGTAAGGAATGACGGTGATGGTGAGGAGAGAAAAAGAAGCAACAGTTATAGAGGTAATAAAATCAATACACTCAATTTAAGGTACATGCAGATCGAATTAAATACCAATGAGGAAATACAATGAACAAAAGAGCACAAAGGAGAAAATCATGAGAAAGGAAGGGCAGGATTTCATGGGGGAGAGATCAGAGCAGGAAGTTCAAGTGCGTGCGGGTAGGATTGGATAGTAAGGGGGAGATGAAAGGTAGTGAGGATAAGAGCAAAACAAGAATAGGATAGGGCATCAGCTTAATAACAATGGGGGGATGCGTAGGAGAGAGCTATACGGGAAGATTAGGTTGCTAATGGCACATCAGAGTCAAAGTAACCGCTGTAGTAATTTTGGGGATGGCTTAGGAACTCCAGCCAAGGGTTGCCGGTCGCGGTTGGTTAGGTGCGGAATGGTCAGGCCCCTGAGAGATTGATTAAGATCGTGGTCTTAGAGATCTGGGCCAGGGGCTATAGCGTGTCCCCGTGTTGCGGTAAAAAATGAGGATAAGGTGCCCGGAGGCCCTGGGGCAAGTCACAGAAAGCCTGGTCAGGTCCCCAAAGGAGTGTCTAAGAGCATGGTGTCCTGTGGTAGTCAGATCCGAGGGTCGTGGGTAGAATGCATAGGATTACTTGGGCGCTCCCTCAGGACAGGTCAGCACCGATCAGAGTCTCAAGTTTTTTCCAAGCGATGAGGCATCGGTGGGCCCATAACAGCGGGGAGGGTGGGGTGGCAGCTGAGGAGTGAATTCAATCGAGTTGGGGGATTTAGGTAGTTCTTTAGCGAGTTGGAGAGGTCGTCAGGGCCGGAGGTATGGAGAACCTCTGATTATAGTGTGTTGGGGTAGTTCCAGAAGGCCGGATGTATGAGTTACTGCAGGCTGATTGGAGATTCATTTCGGTCAAAATTAACAATGGTGGTATACAATCCTCCGGTGTGGTCCTGGAGTGGTGACGCCCACTTTGTGTATCTTTTAGATCTCTGTGCTGGTGTCTTTATTTTCCTCGAATTCCTACTGCCAGTGATCATCTGGACGGTACCTTCAAGGAATATGTGTATAGAATTGGCTATGTGGTATGTAGTATACTAAATATAAGTATACACTAAATATATAAGAGTATTTATTGCAACTCCAAGCGAGTTTATATTAACGATGGTATGTGTACAAAACTAATCCAAGATGGCCGCCACCATGTTGATCCTGGTTCCGATTGCTACTGTGTTCCCTTGATTGTTTTCATGGTGTAGTCCTCTTTCACTTGCCATATGCTGCCATTATAGAACGGGAATAGCACCATAAGAAGAGGGCAGCCCGGTTTACCAAGTGGCTTAGGTAGTAGATGTGCAATTTATAATTTGCATTTTACTTTGTGCAGCATTATCACGTTATTAATGGCCCACTGCCATTTTAAAGTTAGGCATTATTTTGCGATCATGATGTCTTCCCATCGCCACCATTTTAAGGTCAGGCACTGATCGGAAAGACCTCGGGAAGCAGTGACTGTCCCTGTTAAAAACTCTTCTCGGAAATTGCTGTTCTGCCCTCACAGTTCTTGCAAAATCACTTCCTTTCGTGAAGGCTTCAGGACACCCTCACTGACAGATGGGCCCTGAGTAGACAGAGGCTTTTTGAGCTGCCATTTTGAGCACCGTTATCATTCGTTCCATGGACATCGCAACCGGCATAGGAATAGCAAAAGTGAAGAAAATACCTGAATGAGGGAGCCGTCTCGCAGACCAATTGCTGAGGTAGGTAGGGTCATTAAATTAAATTAGCCTATACTAATCTTAATGTGACCAGTGGTCGAAATTTGCCATTTTGAGTGTTATTGGTTAAGCCTCTTTTGGATCCGATTTTCAGCACTTCGGATCTTTTTTCCACCTTCGGGTATGCGGGATAGTTAGGGCTCGGGGTGGGTCGTCAGCACTGGGGTCCTGTACTTTGCGAACGGGTCATCTTAACTGAGCAGTGCAGCGTTGTCCACAAAAATAAATAAATAAAAACTGATGTCCTGAACAATGAGCCGTTGTCTATGTTCCTGTGTGCAATCACAGATTAGAAGGCTCTCTCTCCGTGCTGTTGAGCTCACCGGGGTACTAACTAAGCAGCGCTGGTGCTCTCGTTGGGATACTGAATTTTGCAACGGGTTGTGCCGTCTCTGGTGATGCGCTATCTCTTGTGGTCTTGTTAAAAAATTAGGTCAAATTCCAAGGCGCCCGATGCGCTGTATTCAGACGATCAACTTTTTGATGGGCAAGTTTTCCTGGGGACCCTTGAACCGCCCTAGGATAGGTGTGAGAGCTTTTTGTCGGGCGGCGGGTCGTGGTCATCACAGTCTCGGTTCCAGTCATCCGGAATCCTGTAATCCGTCTCCGGTTAGGTTTCCATTCGATACTGTTTTTCTTCCTTCATCGCCGTTTCAAAGTTACTGTTTTTTGGGGGGTTCCTTCGTTCCTTATTTCCTGGACTGCGATGTCTTGCATTGGCGGGGGCAATGGTGGCTAAACGGGGATATATTGGTAATATCGATCCCCAGCCAACGGAGCTCAAACCTTAAGCTCCTCACCAGACGCCATCTTGCTTGCTTCTTTGATTGCAGTACTTTGATTTCACGCAGGAGCGCTTGCCCTTTAATTTCAGAAGCACAAGGGAGCTGGACCTTTCCTTTTCTTCTACTAGTGCAGGAACACCTCTTCATTTAACAGTCCCTGCTGAAGACGTTTATTACCTCCTTTGGTGCCATACATAAGGTGACTATTCACTGTGCCTTGTTGTGTATGTTGTATGGGCTAGACGGTATGAATCAGTAGTAATTGTATTTTCCCTGTGTCTTCCAGACATACTTCTCGAGGGATCTTGGGAACATAGTCCATTCACCATTCCGGTCTTCAGGAGAGTATTCTTCATACCACTAGCTTCCTCCCCCGGTCCCATCTCTCTACCGGCCCGGCAGAGAGAACGCTAAAGCTGATGCCCTATCCCGTCTTGAGGAAACCGAAGATACCATCTCCGCAGTAGAGCCGTCGTCCATCATTCCAGAACGCTGCTTCCAAGGGGTTGTGTTTTCCTCTGCCTTCCTATTCCAGCTACACAAAGACATCGAACAGAAAGATTCAGCAATATGGATAGGTGATCTCAAAGGAATCACAAAGCAAGATGGATTCCTGTACAAAGGTGACTGCTATTATCTACCGGCGGCAAGCCACCAACAACAGGCATTGTACCTGTGTCATGATCATCTGTTGTCTAAGCACCCAGGATACCACAAAACAATGTATTTGCAAAGACAGTTCTGGTGGCCTGCCATGGATACCGACGTGCACGCCTACCTAGCTCGTTGTGCCGTCTGTGCCCAAGGTAAAACCACGTCTCAGTCTACAGTTGGCTTATTGCATCCTATCCCGGTACCTCCATTTCCTTCTCACACGATATCCATGGACTTCGTCGTAGAGCTGCCCAAAACCCAAACAGGCCATACCACCGTTCTCACCATAGTAGACCACTTGACCAAGATGGCTCATTTCGTCCCCCTGAAAAAACTCCCTTCAGCAGCCGAACTGGCTGTGGTCTTCATGCAGAACGTGGTTCGGTTACATGGTATTCCATCCATGCTGATCACAGACCGGGGCTCCCAGTTCATATCCCGGTTGTGGAATGAAGTGTGCAACATCATGGACATGGAAGTACGCCTGTCTTCTGCATACCACCCCCAAACTGATGGGCAAGCAGAGAGGACAAAATAAACCATGGAACAGTACCTCTGCTGCTTACTGTTGTCCGTGGAAAAGGAATGATCAGAAGTGCTCTGGATGGTGGAATACGCTTCCAACAACAGCAAGCACTCTGCCATCGTTATGTCAGTGGTTCTATTGTCTCCAAGGAAGCCATCCATGAACCGTCCCCTGGGAAAAGCCACAGGACAGCACCCTGCCCACTGTGCAGGCCTACCATACCCTACTTGGCGAACTCTGGCAACAAGCTTGTTTTGAGTTGGCTAAAGCCAAAGAAGTATATAAGCAGCACGCCAACAAACACAGACAAGCTGAACCAGCCTACAATATGGGGGTAGGGTGTGGGTATCCATAAGAAACATCAACGTGCATGGCGCCAAGAAACTGTTGCCACGCTATGTAGGTCCTTACGCCATAGTTATGGTGATCAACCGTGTTTCCATGAAACTCTCCCTTCCACCTCAGATGAGAATACATCCCGTTTTCCACGTATCCCTCCTACGGGCTGCTCACCCTGATTGTGTGGCCACTTCCTCTCCTCCTCCTGTTCTCCGGGTTGACCACGAGGAGTATGAGGTCAGGGCTATTCTTGATTCCCGTAAGACCCGTGGTAGGCTCTATTACCTGGTGGACTGGAAGGGGTATGGCCCGGAGGAGAGGTCCTGAGAACCACTGTCGCACGTCCGTCACGCTTCCCGGTTGGTTCGTGTCTTCCATGGTTGTCATCCCCTCAAGCCTCGTCCTGCCACCCCTGTGTAGTCTGTGTAGGGATTGGGTGGGGGTACTGTCTTGGGAGGGGGTACTTTCATGATCCTGACGGGCATGTCTGACTTACGAGCATATGCGAGTGCGTGCCATCAGACTGCCTGGTGCACTCAAATGTGTGATGACATATGAGGAAGGTCGGCGATCTAGCTTCTTCTACCGGAAGCGGACGCCTGTGCACAACAGCGTTTCCGGGGGAAACCGCATAACTGCCTGCGGTACCCGCAGGGAAGGCACTTTGGATTCTTGCCTTTGCTTTAACAGTCCGTCCTCCTGGTTTTACAGACTCATTCCCACAGGTTATCAGCCTGAGCGCTGGAGCACGAGTGTTTCCTCTGTGGTTGCTGTGTTGGTGCACCCGCAGAGCATTTTGCAACCTAACCTTCTTGCTTAGTGTGGGCGCACTAACAATCCCTTCCTTACGGGACCCTTAGAGTTACTGAACCCCTTCCACATTGCCTGTACATAGCGCAGGAGCGCTTGCTGCCTTTCATTGTTGGAGCGCTGGAAGTCTGGCTGCCTTTCTTGCTGCAGCGCAGGAGCACTTGCTGCCTTTCGTTGTTGGAGCACTGGAACTCTGGCTGCCTTTCAGCAGTGTTTGTTGCCTTACCTTTGATTTAGCGCAGGAGCGCTTGTTATTTGCTTTAGGTGCTGTTGCATTCTTCCTTGCATGCGTGCAGAAGCCCTTTAATTTCATAAGCACAAGGGAGCTGGACCTTTCCTTTTCTTCTACTCGTGCAGGAGCACCTCTTCATTTAACAGCCCCTGCTGAAGACGTTTATTACCTCCTTTGGTGCCATACATAAGGTGCCTTATTGTGTATGTTGTATGGGCTAGACGGTATGAACCAGTGGTAATTGTGTTTTCCCTGTGTCTCTCCTTCCAGACATATTTCTCGAGGGATCTTGGGAACATAGTCCAGTCACCATTCCGGTCTTCAGGAGGGTATTCTTCATACCACTAGCTTCCTCCCCCGGTCCCATCTTCATCCTGGTCAGTACACACGCTTTTACTAGGGTAAGGTGGGAGACGGTGGTGGTTGTTCATGTCGTCTCTGCGAGATTGCTTCACAAGCAGAAAGTAAGACTTGTGGGGTCCTGACAATTACAGTTCAAACATTTACGCAGATTTATCATCAGTTCTCAAAACATGACAATGTTTTTGTAAAATCTTACGCACCTCATATGCCTGGTGTGAGAAAGTTGTTATAAAACTCACTTTATCCGGATCTTTTTCTTGAACCACTGGATGCAGCAGTTCATTCCTAGTGACTTTTTCAACTCTTTTGCTGGCTTGATCAATGCATTTACGGCTGTATACTCTCTCTTCAAATCGCCTTCAACTTCTGTTCTACAATTACGTTTCGCACGTAACAGCTCCCCATAGGGGATACTGTAGATGAAATTCGGAGGGTGTGCACTCCTAGCACTAAGTAAGCTGTTGCCTGCTGTGGCTTTCCTAAACAACTTTGTCTCCAGGGCTCCATCCTTCGCATTCACTTGCACATCCAAAAAGTCAATAGATGTCGCATCTACAGTATCCCCTACGGGGAGCTGTTACGTGCAAAACGTAATTGTAGCACAGAAGTTGCATTTATCGCTGGGAAAGAGATCATGTGTAGGCGATTTGAAGAGAGAGGATACAACCGTAAATGCATTGATCAAGCCAGCAAAAGAGTTGAAACAGTCACTAGGAATGAACTGTTGCATCCAGTGATTCAAGAAAAAGATCAGGATAAAGTGAAGTTTATAACAACTTTCTCACACCAGGCATATGAGGTGTGTAAGATTTTACAAAAACATTGGCACGTTTTGAGAACTGATGATTATCTGCGTAAATGTTTGAACTGTAATCCCCAGATAACTTTTTTTAAAAGAAGATCTTTCCGCGATGAATTGAGTCCGAATTGGATTACCAAAGAGAATGTAAGCAGGAATACTGGTTGCCCAGGTTTCCGCTGTTGTAAAAGTTGTAAGGCATGAAGCAACAGCGTAGATTGTACACAATTTCGAATACCCCACTCTAAAAGAGAATTTGTTATCAAAAAGTCTCTTAATTGTAACACCACTTTTTGTATGTATGCACTGGTTTGTCCATGTTACAAGATATATATAGGGAGTACTATACATTGTGCCAAAAAACGAGTGCTGGAGCATGTTCGTGCCATTAGACACAACAATAAGCATTAGCCCGTGGCACAGCATTTTTTGATCATCATTTTCAGGATGAGAAACTTATAAGAATGTTGGTAATTGATGCTGTGGGGATCAATATGAGGGGTGGCAATCGTGAACTAGAACTGCGCAAGCTGGAATCAAAGTATATAATTGATTTTGAAACCCTGGTAGAGCAGGGTTTGAACTCCAGCGAAGAACTTGCCATCCATTTGGGTAGTTAGGAACAGGAATTATAATCGTGCTCATCTTTTCAGATGGTCTTTTATGGTTTTTAATTCTAACACTGTATATTTTATTCTTTCACAGGTGCTGGCACTTTCCTTTCCCTTTTTCTGATAAATGAATAGTGCGGAATCTGCTGTCTTTCAATATTCCGGGAAAGATTTAATATGTCAATAATTTCTTTATACATTATGGAATAAGAGCAAATATATTGGATATTTGGGTAACATGACCAAAGAATACTGGTATTGTTTACAATGTTTGTCCCGTCAACTATGGGATTGATTGGACTAAAATTGCCCACTGGGGCAGGATATAGGATGTGAGCCATGTTTGTGGTTAACATGTG
Organism: Triturus cristatus; assembly: GCF_964204655.1. Lineage (NCBI taxonomy): Eukaryota > Metazoa > Chordata > Amphibia > Caudata > Salamandridae > Triturus > Triturus cristatus. Next base: position 988,874,951 of record NC_140584.1, on the reverse strand, counting down.
TGTATACTGTATAGCTGGATGTATAATATGACCAAATACAAACATACTGATAGCCAGTGAATGAATACAATGATTGCCCACTTGGGATGGATGAAGAGTATACACAACATTCTTGTTTATTATGAGATATATATATCTTATTTTGCAAACGGGCTCACAACGAGATTGATTGTAACAAGATTGCAAAACATGAAGTGTATATATTTACAAATATACAGTTATGTTACCGTTGCAGGATACTACTGCTTTAATTTTAATTTTGCTTTATGAGAAAGCATTGTAATTTAATACATTGCAAGTTACTTGATTACATATTGTATATATTTCATGAAATGAATTGAATCAATCTAAGATGGCCGCCACTATTCTGGTTATCGGAATACACTATGTGGGTGAAGTCTGTTTTCACTTTTTTATATTGAATTTAAATAAGGAAATGTGACACTGTGTTGTTGAATGTCCGTGAACAAGGCGTAATGCCAAAATGCGTCTTTTTGTGTCCTTAAACTGGAGTTTTAGAGCATACTGGAGTGTCTGAGTATTTCCTGTGGACTGGGAGGAAATTGAGTTGAATGTCAGGGTTACCCAGTAACCCAAACTCAGACCGCTATTTTTGACAGCTTCGTATTCACAGGGACTGGTGTTTTGACATATATATATATATATATATATATATATATACACACACACACACACACACACACACACCAATCTTCCCTCTAATTTTTTTCCTCTGTGTGCAGCAATGAAGGGTTTCTGTATACTGTAGCCAAAGCTGTGTGCGCTGAAAACTATTGAAAATTCACTATTCATGTGCATGTGGTGCGTGAACTTCTAAAATTAGTTGTGTTCACTCCAATGAAGGTTTATTTGAAAATTAATTCAAAATGTTTCATTTTGATTCAGTTTAGCAACGTGAAAGCAGTGGTGGTTGGTGTATTTCAAATGTGGTATGGCACATATTTTATACTGGACTATAATGTGCTAGTGCAGCAAGCGAAGACTGAAAAAGGAATGTGCATGGGATTCTCCCACCGCAAGAACCTTTTTTGTAAAATTTGTTCAAATGGTGGATATTACGGCATACAGTAAGTCATTGAAAACTTTACGCTTCGGTGTAAGGCAAAGAACAACAGCATAGTGTGCAGTCTTTAACCAAGAAATAACCGCACACATAAATATGCACAGACAAATTGAGACCCATTTCTTGGCTTTGTACAAAGCAAAACCAGAAAATCTGGATAAATTGTGGCTTCCCTGCTTAAATTATGTGATCTTAAGCAAATTCTTTATTTCACCAAAACTCTTTTTTTTCATTAACACGTATAAAAGCACTTTCAAATATGTGAATTCAGACTGCCACTTGTACAAAACTATTACTTTTGTTAAGTACTTCTTAGTGCAGTGCTATAATGTGCCTTATTAATGTTAAAGCTTTCACATGGTAAAGAAATAATTGAATTTTGAAGAGACTTTACCATATTTTACACAATGTTTGTTGCAGGAATTGCATAATAAATATTTCCAGGAATAGGCGTGTGCACAGACTCTACCATCCAAGTCAGACCCTCGGCTCGGCCCTGCCTGTTAATTTGTTTTCTCGGCCACCTCTACAAATTTAGCGCCAGTACTGAAGCCCATACAGACAGTCTTTCGTGAATATCTCTGCTCCTACCATTGTAGCCTGTGGTTTTCCTGTGGACTGAACACTAGTATGAGAGGGATGAATGTGATGTGTGAGAGAGAGTTTTTGGATACACTTAACAGCCCACTCCAAGTAGCAGCCAAATTATGATTTCTTACTGATTCTCCTTGGGTCTCCTTCTGAATAAATTGAACTAAGGAGACCCAGGTAAGCATGATGAAAGCACATAATACAGATCAAACACAAAAACATTTCATTTTCTTCTCTCACCTTCCACCCCTCACACACTACTCTCTCTGCCCCAGCCCCTCTTTTGCTGTACTTTGATTCCATGACTTTACTGACTCTGTGGCTTACTGTCACAGCTTCGCTTACCTCCAGGGGGCCTCTAATCTATCAGGGTCGCAACAGACAGACCAAATGTGTGCATGCTCATGGAACAATCAGACTGTGGCTGCTTGGGAAAATTTACCTCCTGTGTGATGTTGAGGGCTCTTACACACACCCCTGTGTAGTTGTACTGCTATCAGTCCATACCTGTCTCTCTCCCAAAAACTGGAAGATCTGCTAAGCAGGAGCACACACATACATCCACTCCTCTCCAACCCCTCATAACAGCAAAGATTGTTTTAAATTGTTTGTGCCATCATGGGCCCCAGGCGAGCATTTGATTCGCAGAGGAGAAAGGTGAAAAAGCACTGTTTTAAACACAAAGTGGTTCTCTGCAGGGGATGATTACAAAGTAATCAGTGAGAATGCCTGTTATCGATGTACGTCGGTACACCTTGTCCTCGTGTTTGGGAGGGGGAAGAAGTTAGTCCAAACCACTCTTAAATGGGAGAACGTGACAGACTTTAGCAGAGTGTTTTACATTCCTTACTGAATTAGAAGTGCGCGCGCTCCTGGAACTGAATGCGCGGGGGAGTAAGAAGAGCTGCCCAGCCACTCAGGCGCGCACCTTAGAGGTAACATAGATACACACACACACACAAATATATTACCTACTATGTTTCCACAGGAAAAGCATTTTTTGACTTGCCGATAACTTTGGCATAGTTTGACCAATCTTCATGAAATTTTCTGAAAAAAGTGTCAAGGTAGGTTCTGGTTGTCATGGATTTTGGGGGTGATCCGTTCAGTGGGGACCGAGAATTTGGGGCACGAAATAAGGGTGTGTTTGTAATGTTAATTCCCATAGGAACCTTTAGCCATATCTACAGCCTGAACTGCTGAACGGACTTACACCAAATTTGGCAGGGAGGTAGATGTTGGTTCAAGGAAGTGTATTTTGCCTATTTGGTGTAAATCTGTTCAGCTGTTTTTGAGAAAAAAAGCTGAAAATGATAGTGCTATCTCTAGCAGTGGATATTTTGCGAGGGTTTCGCGATTACTCGGGAATGCACGCGCCAAGGGGAATGCTCTGATTGGCTGGACGCAACCTGAACAGAAAGTGTCAGGTCCCGGGTGAGGAGAAGCGCTAGAGGGGGCACAGAGTAGCGTATGAATGCGGTAGGGGGACTCTGAACTACATCTCCCAGGTCGCGGAGGAGAAGAACTACCGCTCCCAGAATCCCCGAGCAAGACGCGAGTGGCTTACTTAAGCTCCGCCCACCAGGAACGCGGGGCTTGCCTCTCGGAACTCTTCCGGGTTTCCCCGCGGAGTAACTCTGGCCAACGACGAGTACGTTACTCGTGAAGACGAACCGTCAGTCGTCGAAGGAATTTCCACCGGGCGCCTGGCCCGTTCTTAATTAACTTTTGCAGCGGAAGCGCGTTGCGCTACAGGGACCCCTGTGGACGCCTACGCCCTTGCCGCTCCAAGTCTCAAACACTGGGCTCGTGGCCCGTGTTCCATCGCCTTATCTGGGGAGGAGCGCGTTGCTCTAAGTGAGCTGCTTAGGGCGCCTGCACCCCGGACCACCAGTACGAGGACTGGAAGCAAGTCCGCGGCTCCCCGTCAACGCTACTTGCAGCGCGTCGACGAACGCGAAGACTCGACCCTGCTGGGAGCGCGCCGGCTCTCTGTTTATTTGCACCATAGCATGTGTCCTGGCGCTAGCAGTCTAGAGCGAGGGTGACTTCAGTGCCTGCTCCCCACGGACACCCGGGAGAGGCCTGAAGCTGCGCTTACAGGGCTTTGCTAAACCTGTTCCTTGGTGAGGTAACCAAGTGAGGACAACAGGCGTGGATCCAGTCCCAGCCCTCTGGACTCTGCAAACCTTGGAGATAAGTACTTTCTCACTATTACTACAGATCATTGAGACACTGTTATATTTTAGAACATGCCTGCTGGACAGAGGATGATAAGCCTGTTTTCTGTAAGTGTGCGATTCTGAGGAGCGCAGGGAGAGGGGAGGTTGGTGCTGAGAGCGCGCCTGATGCAATGTGTTTATGTCTCACTTACAGGGCCTCTGGGGTGGAGCCTAGCGAGAGACTGTCTATCTAGCGAGGTCTTCCCGTGCCAGAGTATACCAGCAGTAGATTATTTCGTTTTGGTTCCTTTGTCCCTTTTTTCCCTTTCCCCTAGAGGGGTGGTATACGTGTTGTGTTAATTGAGCACGCATGGGTGTCACCCTTAGGGGGAGAGGGTCATTTAGCTGCGCATCGTTCCTGCTGTACCCGGCTGCCAGGTGAGTCCTGTCTCCCTCTACGTGATAGAGTGGCAAGCCCACGGTGACATACAGCCTGAACGATGGACACCAACACTGTGCTTAGTTCAGTGTTGGAAACGCTAACAGCCTTACGAATAGAAGTAGAAACCTTTCGTGGCGAGAACTTAGAGCTCCGCAATGAAATGAGTACGATGAGACGGGAGGTTGCAGGGTTATCCTGCCCGGGGACTAGCGAGGTGCGGGGAGCCCAATATATAAAATCTTGGACGCTACCACCGCCCAACCATCAGGGGGTAGGAGGAGGACAGGTAGCGCAGGCGACAGGGGGTGGTTCGAGCCCCTCAACCATCCAGGTTATCCAACCCCCACACCTGCCTTTAGCGCCACCCGAAAGTTATTACGGCGACCCAAAGAAGTTTGGTATATTCTTGGGGCAGTGCAAGTTGCACTTCATGTGTAAGCCCGAAGTCTTCCATAACGATCAGACAAAGACAGCATTCGTCATGTCCTATCTGGGTGGGAATGCGGCTAGTTGGTCCTTTCCCCTCATTGAAAGAGATGATCCAACCCTGAGAGATTTCGACACCTTCTGTAACGAGATGCGCAAATTATTCGATAGGAAGGCGCATCTCCTTTCCTTGGACAGAGAATTGCTCACCTTGAAACAAGGAAGTCAGGACTTACTTACATATATAACTACCTTCAATAGACTCGTTTCCGAAACAGATTGGCCCATGGAAAAAAGATCCTCCCTGTACTACCAAGGATTGAGAAGCGAGCTTAAAGACGTCTTGGCCCAGGTGGTACATTTGCCGTCAGCCTGTGATGAGCTAATTGATCTCACGGTCCAACTCGATCATAGGCTACAGGAGAGAAAAGGAGATAAACCTCATTCTGATGTTCGATACACTCTGCCTCACTCCCGAACGCCCAACGAGGGCTCTACCCCTAGCACAGAAGGAAGCGAACCCATGCAGATAGGGGGTATCAGAGGACCTTTGACCCCAGAGGAGAGAGAGAAACGAAGAAAACAACGTCTATGTTTATATTGTGGGAAGTCTGGTCACTTCATTAAGGAATGTAAAGCAAAAACCCGACTTCCGTATCGAGACAGCAAGGGAGAGCAGAAAGTGTCTGCGATGGTATACTCCCCCGAAGTATCGGAAAACTAGAGTGCCCAAACACGATTCAGACCCCTTGTTTGAGGCCACGAGAGGAGGAGGTCTGCCATGCAGCGGTTAACACCGTCCAGAACGTTGTTGCCCATATCAATGTCCCTTGGATGTACCGGAAATAGGCCTGAGATCGGTGCATGCTTTATTGGACTCTTGAGCAACAGGCAATTTTATCGATCAAACATATGCACGAGACATAGGCTTGCAAGGCATTAAGAAGAAAATACCAGAGATGGTTAAAGCGGTGGACGGCTCAGAGTTAACATCAGGGCCCATAAGATATCATACTCCCGTGGTTCAGATGAGAATCGGAGCACACCACAGGGAATTCATCCAATTCGATTTAATCGACGCCCCCCCAGTTTACCCTGATATTAGGCATGCCATGGCTCACGCTCCACGATCCTTTAGTGCAGTGGACAGCAAGGACGGTTACATTGAACTCTCCCTATTGTATGGAGCATTGTAATTTCGAGACAGTACAGACACAACCAAAGACTACCAACCCCGCGGGGTTTCTAGCCAACAGTAATGTACCCGCCAGCGTGAATTGTACTACGATTCTACCTAACGAATACCTGAAATACCAGAATGTGTTCAGTGAACAGGAGGCTAGTAATCTACCCCCTCATCGGGAATATGACTGTGTCATTGACATCGAACCTGGAGACAGTATCCCGTGCAGTCGCATATACGCCCTCACCCAAGCAGAAACGGAGTATCTGCAACAATATCTGAGTACACTTTTTTTTTTTTTTTTTTTTAAAAACCTTTATTTTCAAAAGTCAGGACACAGCTATTCAGCCGACAACCCGGAGGTTCGGCAGCATCGATATATAGAAACAGAGATGCGTCCCCAGTACCGTGAAAGGAGAAGTGCAAAGGTTCAATTTTAAGTAAACACAACAACACACAACAAACCCCAGCAAGGCAAGAACACTGAAAGCCCATGGTGAAGCCCCCCAGGGGAGGCCGGACCCCACTCATCTACCAGTTACAGTACAGTGTAGAGAGGAAGAAGGGGGACAGCAGAGGCCAAAAAAGTCCATAAACCATACTGAGCTGGAAAGAAGGTTAGGAGGAAAGCTGTTCCTCGGGAGGATCCAGATCCGGGGCAAGACATATTCCCCCCCTGTATTGATTCCACCGCCCCCAGATGGCGTGCCACTTCCGGGGGCGGCCTCTAGCGCAATAGACCGTCTTCTCCCTTAACATACTCCAGTCCATATTTTCTTTCCACGCGGTCAATGTGGGGGGCCCCGCGGAGCCCCACAATCGCGCGATATCTCTCTTAGCGACCATGTTACCCAGAGTCACCCATTGGGTCTGTGCCTCATCGTGGTCAGTGGGCCCCCAGACATTCAGGAGGCAACACCGCGCTTCCGGCTGCATCGCAATGCCCGTCACCTCCCCCATCACTGCATGGACTCTCCTCCAGAATTCCGTAATGACACCACATTCCCAAATGATATGCAGGAAAGTACCCACCATACCACATCCCCTCCTGCAGAGGCCGTCCTCCGAGAATCCCATGTGAACCAGCCTTGGCCCCGTCACATACACTCGATGCAATATTTTAAGCTGCACCAGCCTCAGACGCGACGGGATCGTGACCTCCTTAGGAGAAGAGACAGCCGACTGCCAATCCTCATCATCCAACTCGAGGCCATCCCTAGTCCACTGGTCGCTCAGCCCCAGAAGCATGTCCGCCCGGACGTTGATCAGTTTCTTATAGATGAGCGAGATCGTGCTCTCGGGCATATGGCCATCAAGGACCCGGTCCTCCAAAGGAGAGGACTCAGGCACCTTCTCACCTTCTACGAGGACTGATCGGAGGGCGTGACGCACCTGAATATATCGGAAATACTCGGAGGGCCCCAGCTCATACTCCGTCTGCAACTCTTCAAAGGACTTCACCTTCCCCTTATTCAGCACATCTCCCACCCTGGAGATGCCGATCAGGTCCCATTTATCAAACCCTTTTGTGTGCCAAAGCCTTCCCAGCCTCTCCGATTCAAACAACGGGGTAGCGAGGGTGAGCCTATCCTTCCAGCCCAGCGGGTCAGTTGCCATCTTCCACACACGCACTGCCACACCAGTGGGCCCCGTGAGGGACGAGTCTAGGGACCGCGAGTACAACGCCCTGTAGTAGTTACCACCACGCAGCAACCACCTGTCCATGGCATACCCAGGGCTGAGGGCAGGGCCATAAAACCCATGATTAATCGCGCTCAGCTGGGTGGCGCAATCGTACCGTCGGATGTCTGGGAGCGCAATGCCCCCGTCGTACCATGGAAGCGTCAGCTTTGCAATAGCTATTCGCGGCCGCCCATCCCAAAGCAACGTTCGTTGGAGGCCTTCGACCTCCCGAAAGTATTTGGCCGGAACCCAGTCCAAGGTATTCTGCAGTGCGTAGAGGAAGCGGGGAAGAGACATCATTTTAAACAGGGCCGCACGCCCAACGAGGGAGAGCGGCAGCCTCCGCCAGCTTTCAACATCCCGCCTCAGGCGTGCCAGGGGGGGGAGCAGGTTCTTCTCATATCGCACAGCAGAGTCCATGGAGATAAAAATCCCCAAATACACGAAGCCCTGCTGAGCGACCTGTATCGAACATGTTCTAGGGATCGGTGGAGCCTCGCCACTAAGAACATACAAATACGATTTACTCCAGTTGATAACAAGACCCGGGTTCCTACCAAAAGATGTGAGTACGTCACAGACCACTATAAGTGATTTCTTGGGTGAGGCAAGATACAGCAGGATATCATCGGCATAGAGCGAAATACGGTCCTCGTGTTCAGGCGACCATCTAAGGCCCCGTATATCCGGGTGCCAACGTATCCACGCAGCCAGCGGCTCAAGGGCGAGGGCGAACAACAAAGGCGACAGGGGGCAACCCTGCCGAGTACCCCTCCCAAGTTGAAACGGAGTTGACGCCCGACCATTCACCACCACACTCGCAAGTGGCCCCTCATACAGCAACCTCACCCAGCTCACAAAACCGTGGCCAAAGCCGAACTTGGTCAGCACGGCCCACAAATATGCCCATTCCACCGTGTCAAAGGCCATCGTGGCGTCAAGAGACGCCACAATAGCTGGTTCACGCAGCGTGCCCGCCCTGGCGATTACACCATGAAGGCGCCGAAGATTTAACGCTGTGTTTCGGTGCGGGATGAAGCCGGATTGATCCGGGTGAACCAAGTCACCGAGTACCCTAATCAATCGGGTCGCCAGGAGTTTAGCCAGAATTTTCGGCTCTGCGTTAAGAAGTGAGATAGGCCTATATGAGGCGCACTTATCTCGGGGTTTGCCCTCTTTGTGTATAACCACTATCGTCGCCAGTCGCTGGTCCAACGGGAGGGTCCCACTCCCCCGCGCCTCCACAAACATGGCGCGCAGGTGAGGGGCGACCCTATCCGGAAACAGCTTGTACAGGTCGACCGGCAAGCCGTTCGGTCCCGAAGCCTTGCCCGAGTTTAACGCGCGGTTAGCCCCCGCCACCTCGTCAACCGTTATGTCACCATCTAGATCATCCCTATCTATATCGGAGAGACAGGGCAACTCGATATCACGGAGGAGGTCACACGAGTCCTCGGGCGGCCTATCCGACACTGAGGCATAAACCCTACAGAAATAGTCCGAGAAACACTTTACAATACTCTCAGGTTCCACAATCGCCTCTCCCCTCTCTCCCGTCAACTCTGGCACAACTCTATTGACCCGTTCTTTTTTGTCCAGCCAAGCCAGGAGTTTCCCTGCCTTGTCACCAACATCATACAACCGGCCCTGCTGTTCCCTACTGAGGGTCCTAGCGGCGTTCGTCACCAGGTCCTTATACTCAGCTTGCTTCAAGCAAAGCTCATGCAGTGAGGACTCTGTAACCTCCTCCTCCAGCACTCCCTCCAGAGCCGCGATCTCCTCCTCAACCTGCAGAACCTCGCCATCTCTCCGCCGCTTGGCAGCTACTACTAGGGAGAGAGCTTCCCCTCGGAGCACGGTCTTAAATGCTTCCCACAGCGACACTGCCGAGTCCACGGATCCCTGATTGTCCTTGAAAAATTATCTACTTTCTTTACCAGCGCGCTGCGCATCTTGGGGTCTCGGAAATACCACGGGTTGATAGGGGCCACCCTTCCTCCTCCCTCCCGACCTAGATCCAGCCGGATCCACACTGGCGAATGGTCAGATATACCACGCGCCATGTGCCTCGCCTCGGAGACCAACGAGGCATGCGCAGCCAGAGTGAGTAGGTAATCAATCCTGGAAAGACTACCATGTGCCCCGGAGTGGAACGTGTATTGACTCTGTGTGGGGTGCCGGAGCCTCCAGCAGTCTATCAGGCCAAGCGTGTCTAGGAAGTCTGGAAGCCACTTCTGAGCCCCCCCTGTGTCTCTGGGCGGGTATCTATCCAGCAGGCCGGAGCCAACAGCGTTGAAATCACCTCCCACCACAAGCATACCCCCCGGGAGATCTAGCAGGGCCCTACCCAGATCTGTGAACGTGGAGGCCTGCAGGGCCGGCGGGACATAAACCGAAACTAAAACCAAAGTTCTTCCTTCCCACCGCCCCGCCACCGCCACAAACCTCCCCCTATCATCAACAATGGTGGAGTCCACCTCAAATGGTAGCGAGGCTCTGACTAGGATGCCCACCCCCCTGGACCCAGAGGAGAATCCCGAATGTGCTATAAATTTATAACCCTTCCTATTCAGAGCGTAGCACGTATTACCTATAAGATGCGTCTCCTGCAGCAGGGCAACATCCGGCATTGACCGTTTCAAGAATTGCAACACAATCCCACGCTTAATGCGATCCCCCAAACCATTAACATTCCAGCTTATAACACTTAAACCCCTACCCCCCATCCTCAAACGTAAAGAGGCCCACCCCACACCCGAAGAGCCACCATGGAACAGTCCTGGAAACAATCCCCATGCCTTGCAGAAATAAACCCCCCAACAACAACCCCAAAATCCCAGAAACCCCCCCCACCCTGCACCCCTGCTGCAGCTTACAAATCCCCCCAACTTGCAGTGTGCCTGTCGCCCTACAAAACCCAAAAAATCTACAAAAAGTACCCTAAGGGAGGAAAAGGGCACCCCTCGTCCTCCCGCAGCCCTCCGCATTGACTGCACTCTATTCAAGTCTTCAAATATAGCCAAATCGAGTCAGACCGGCTCCGAAAAATCAGCCCTGCCCATCCCGGCCACTGTCCCCATCCTCGGCAATGTCCTCCCCCGTCCGTCGCCGGGGCAAAGCGTCCAGCCATTCATCGGCCATAACAGGAGAGTCAAAGAAGAATGTCCGATCTTCGTGCACCACACGTAGTCTGGCAGGGAAGAGCATGGCATACTTCAGATCCCTCTCCCGGAGCCGCCTCTTCACCCCCAGAAAGCCCTGTCTCTGCCTCTGCACCTGCTGGGTGAAGTCCGGATAGAAATTCACCGACGCGTTCTGGAAGGGGACCGGGCCCGTCACCCTCGATGCTTGCAGGATAGCGTCCCGATCTCGAAAATGAAAGAGCCGAGCGACGATCGGCCTCGGTGGGGCACCCACCTTGGGCCTCCCACCCGGCACTCTATGGGCCCTTTCAACCGCAAAGAACTTTCCAAGACCCTTAGGCTGCAGATGATTAAGCACCAAGTCCTCGACAAGCAGGTCAACCGAAGCCTCATCCGAGGACTCCGGGACCCCGATGACGCGCACGTTGTTGCGCCTGGCCCGGCTCTCAAAGTCCTCCAGCCGGCGGGCGGCGAGATCACTCTCGGTCCTCAGCTTACGAACCTCGATCTGCAGTTCCGTGACATCATCGGTGAGGCCCGTGGTCTTGAGGTCCAGGGTCCTAACCCGTTCATTCGTTTTGCCCAAGTCCGCACGAATCAGGTTAACATCCACCAAGATGGCATCCACCTTATGCGCCAGGGCATCAAACTGTCTCCCAATCGAAGTCTGCATCCCTTCGAGCGCGCCCATGACATCCTGTAGTGAGAGCTCCGGGGCCAAAGGCAAGGCCGCCTTCTGGGTATCCGGCGACTGGCCCGACCCACTCGGTGATCCCTTCTGCAGAGCATAGCGGTCCATACTATTGACTTGGGTATAGGCTCCCCGCCTGGTAGACTTAACCTTCAGCCGATCCACCTCTGCTTTGCCTGACATGGTTGATACCAAGCAGGTCGGTTCAGATAAGACGGGTCCCTCTCAATGAAAGGAATCAGGAGTGATCAGTTCTGCAGTGGGCCACCAGAGTAGCCTGCAGAGCGTCCATAGGGTAATAAAGCCACCAAGAGCTCTCCAGGGGCAGGGCTGACAAAGGGAGAGAAAGCGAAAGTGAAAGGACGGGGACCTCCGTCCGACAGTTCACACCTCGCCTGGCCGTTGTTGTTCAACTAGAAGTCGGGCATCCTGCCAACTCTAGCCCCCGGCATCCCTCGGAGATAGGCCGCTATCTTCCGCCAGGCATAAGTCCGGTTCCCGGTGGGCGATCCGACCGCGGGTAGCATCAATCGCCTCCCTGACAGGTCATCCACACGATGCCATGCATACCGACAGGATTAGAGACAGGATAGTCGACGGAGGGCGCGAGGGTCTCGGGAGCTCAGAGCTCACGCGGCCATCTTGGTCAAGCGCTAGGCTCCTCCCCCTCTGAGTACACTCTTGGCCAATGGATTTATACGTCACTCTACCTCTCCAGCGTCATCCCCTCTTTTTCTTATTCCGAAACGTGAGGGAGGCTTAAGGGCGTGTATCGATTATAGAGCCCTCAACCGCATTACAAAGAAGAACAGGTATCCTCTCCCCTTAATTCCTGTACTGTTAGACCAATTAAAAGTGGCCACGGTGTTCACGAAATTGGACCTCAGGGGAGCTTACCATTTAGTACGAGTGCGGCGGGGGGATGAATGGAAGACGGCCTTCAGAACCAAGTTTGGCCTCTATGAATATCAGGTAATGCCATTTGGTCAATGCAACGCCCCCGCCGCCTTCCAGTATTTTATGGATGAGGTGTTGAGAGGCTTATTGGATGTCTCCTGTATCGTCTATATCGACAACATTCTAGTGTATTCCTCCTCCATGACCGACCACGTTAAGCATGTCTCTGCTGTATTGGAAAGGCTCCAAAGGCATTCTCTCTATGCGAAACTAGAAAAATGTCTTTTTCATACCCCTGAAGTGGAGTTCCTGGGGTATGTCAAAGGTCCAAAGGGACTCTGTATGGATACGAAAAAGACATTGGCCATTCGGGAGTGGGTATCTCCTTCTTGTGTAAAGGCCCTGCAAAGCTTCCTGGGGTTTGCGAATTTTTATCGACGATTTATTCAAGACTTCTCGAAAATCATTCAGCCCATGACGCAGCTCTTGAGAAAAGGGGCGGTGTTCCACTGGTCACCACTAGCCAAAGACGCCTTTCAAAAGCTCAAACAGCATTTTGTGTGTGCCCCTGTCTTACGACATCCGGATGCATCACAGCCCTTTATCCTAGAGACGGATGCTTCATATTATGCAGTGGGAGGAGTACTGTCACAACGCCACCCAAAGACCGGTCAACTACATCCGGTCGCCTTCTATTCAAAAAAGTTAACCCCTTGCGAAATTAACTATACTATTTCTGACAAGTAGCTGTTGGCCATCAAAAGAGCCTGCGAGGAATGGCGACACCATCTGTTGAGAGCCAAGCACACCGTAGAGATATATACTGACCACCGAAACCTGCTATTTTTGAAAAGTGCCCGAGCCCTGACACCTCGACAACTTCGATGGTCGCTATTTTTTGCGGACTTTGATTTCATCATCAAGTACAGACCAGGCCCCCAGAACGGAAAGGCAGACGCACTGTCGCGACCCCCGTCTGCCGGAACCATGGTGCCCAAGGAAGAAGAACCTCCCGTGATCATGCAGAGGGCGTCCTTTCCGATAGAGACGGTGGCGATACTTTACTCTCACGACTTTTGTACTGAAATAAAAGAACACTCCTCCTTAGTTGGATACAGGAAGCCCCCGAACAACAACATGAGAAAGATGGATTCCTATTCCATGAAAACAAACTCCTTTTGCCTACAAGAATTCTCCAACAACAGGCCTTACAATGGATTCACGACTCCACCTTGGGGGGACATCCCGGAATACATAAAACGGGACTTGCCCTATCCAGATATTTTTGGTGAGCATCTCTACAGAAGGATGTGGCCACATATGTGTCAGGATGTTCCATTTGTTCCCAAGCCAAGGCACAACGTCAACGACCTAGTGGGTTACTCAGACCAATACCCACACCACCAGCCCCGTGGCACACAGTCTCAATGGACTTTATAGTAGAAATGCCGCAGAGCCAGGGGTATGACACCATTCTAGTGGTAATCGACCATCTAACCAAGATGGGGCACTTCCTAGCCCATACCAAGTTACCCACTTCCAGTACCACAGCCTCTGTCTTTCTACAGAACATCGTTAAATTACACGGAGTACCATCAGTCATCATCACCGATAGGGGAACCCAGTTCACGTCCAAGTTTTGGAAAAACCTGTGTGACATCATGAAAATTGACGCCCGCCTCTCTACCAGCTATCATCCCCAAACGGATGGGAAAACCAAAAGGCTTAACCAGACTCTCGAGCAATACCTTCGTTGTTTCACACTTCAACACCAGGAAGAATGGAGCGGATTACTATGGTCCGCTGAATTTGCGTACAATAACACTTCCCATTCATCCCTGGGATGTTCACCGTTCTATTGCCTCCAAGGGTTTCATCCCAACATGCTACCTTTTGAACATCCTGTAGTCTCCACGCATCCCTCTATACAGGAGCACCATGCACACCTCAAACAAACATTAGACACGGCCAAAAAACACTTAGAAGAGGCTCATGCTAGAGACAAGAAACAGGCGGATAAAAAGAGAACGCCTGAACCAGCTTATCAAGTAGGAGACCGGGTGTGGCTTAGTACCAAACATTTAAGACTCAAGGGGAATACTCGCTTACAGTCCAAATACATAGGACGCTGCCTAATCGCCAAAGCCATCAACCCTGTTGCCATGAAACTAACACTGCCACTACAGTGGCGACTCCACCCGGTATTCCATGTCTCCCTACTCAAACCCTGTCACCCAGGGACACGGGTACCTATCCGACCCTCAGTCATAGAGGGAGAAGGGGAAGAGGAATACGAAGTACAGAGCATCCTAGATTCCAAGGTCGTCAAGGGACGTGTACACTACCTAGTTGATTGGAAGGGGTACGGTGCGGAGGACCGGTCATGGGAACCCAAAGCCAATCTCCATTGTCCCCTATTGGTACGGCGTTTTCATTCCCGTTACCCCCTGAAACCAGGCAATCCGTCGAGATGCCGGACATGGGGAGGGGGTACTGTCAGGTCCCGGGTGAGGAGAAGCGCTAGAGGGGGCACAGAGTAGCGTATGAATGTGGTAGGGGGACTCTGAACTACATCTCCCAGGTCGCGGAGGAGAAGAACTACCGCTCCCAGAATCCCCGAGCAAGACGCGAGTGGCTTACTTAAGCTCCGCCCACCAGGAACGCGGGGCTTGCCACTCGGACCTCTTCCGGGTTTCCCCGCGGAGTAACTCTGGCCAACGACTAGTACGTTACTCGTGAAGGCGAACCGTCAGTCGTCGAAGGAATTTCCACCGGGCGCCTGGCCCGTTCTTAATTAACCTTTGCAGCGGAAGCGCATTGCGCTACAGGGACCCCTGTGGACGCCTACGCCCTTGCCGCTCCAAGTCTCAAACACTGGGCTCGTGGCCCGTGTTCCATCGCCTTATCTGGGGAGGAGCGCGTTGCTCTAAGTGAGCTGCTTAGGGCGCCTGCACCCCGGACCACCAGTACGAGGACTGGAAGCAAGTCCGCGGCTCCCCGTCAACGCTACTTGCAGCGCGTCGACGAACGCGAAGGCTCGACCCTGCTGAGAGCGCGCCGGCTCTCTGTTTATCTGCACCATAGCATGTGTCCTGGCGCTAGCAGTCTAGAGCGAGGGTGACTTCAGTGCCTGCTCCCCACAGACACCCAGGAGAGGTCTGAAGCTGCGCTTACAGGGCTTTGCTAAACCTGTTCCTTGGTGAGGTAACCAAGTGAGGACAACAGGCGTGGATCCAGTCCCAGCCCTCTGGACTCTGCAAACCTTGGAGATAAGTACTTTCTCACTATTACTACAGATCATTGACACTCTGTTATATTTTAGAACATGCCTGCTGGACAGAGGATGATAAGCCTGTTTTCTGTAAGTGTGCGATTCTGAGGAGCGCAGGGAGAGGGGAGGTTGGTGCTGAGAGCGCGCCTGATGCATTGTGTGTTTATGTCTCACTTACAGGGCCTCTGGGGTGGAGCCTAGCGAGAGACTGTCTATCTAGCGAGGACTTCCCGTGCCAGAGTATACCAGCAGTAGATTATTTCGTTTTGGTTCCTTTGTCCCTTTTTTCCCTTTCCCCTAGAGGGGTGATATACGTGTTGTGTTAATTGAGCACGCATGGGTGTCACCCTTAGGGGGAGAGGGTCATTTAACTGCGCATCGTTCCTGATGTACCCGGCTGCCAGGTGAGTCCTGTCTCCCTCTACGTGATAGAAAGTTGGGACTGCCATTTTATCTATTGGGAACAGTTCCCGGGGCTGAAAATTCATGTGAAAGCCCACATAAGGGGTCAGGGTGGAGATACTCTGACCCCATGGTTTAGAAATGTGGGAGTTAGTGACACAAATTATGTGTCCAAAATTGAGTTTTTATTCGCGCTTGATATTTATGCTGACGCAGCGACCGCCAGTGCAGCCCCCCGTGTATCATCGCGGGGACATCGAGACTATCAACGTCTTTGCAAATATTAGTGGAAATATTAAAAAATATATTAGAGAATCATTAATATGCTTTGGTATAGAGATATTGAGATTCTGATAAATGTTTTTATAGAGTTATTTATACAGTGAGTTATCTACTGTGATGGTTAGAATTAATTGTATAGTTATAATGTGGTGGTGGCCATTGAATTCCTGCTTATGTTTTCTGTTTTCGTGACGTGTCTAGGGTTATCTCGATTACTGACGTCATCGCGAACGTCGGAGTGACCGTGAAAAGATAAAATAAGTTTTAGAGATGGTTTTTATAGAAACTCTCTAGAAAAACATGACTTTAGAGAATACTGTAAGAAACCCCTAATGTGTAAAATACTGTAGTATGTGTGGATATATGTGATTTAGACTTTATAGAAAAGGCACCTTTGTGATGGTTAATGAGGTCATTGCAACGTCCCGAATAACCGCAAAAATGGAAAATTGGTCTGAAAGATGCTTTGTCAGGAAATGTAGTAAAAAATATATGAAAGTAAACATGCTTTGAAAGAAGTATTTACATAGTAATATGTGCAGCGCAATGTTCAGAATGGATTTTTTTACACATTATTTTTTAATGTGTTGGTGGCCATTTAATGTCTGCTTTTGTTTTCCATTTTTTGCTACATGTGTGCGGGGCTTGCGCCGTTGTTGCGTATATAAAAAATGTAAAGAAAAAAAGTTTAATATGCCACTGAAGAAAATACAAGCTTATAAAAATACCTCTTATAGAGCCATGTTAAATAGAAAATACCATTTACAAATCTTAAAAATTCAATTACAAAAATCATAGGTTACATGAACCTTGCAATCTCCTGAGGCGGAAGCCGGGAGACCTCCGTTTTTTAACATTTGATTATTTCTTGTGTCACCTTTGATAAAACTGTATTTTAAGCGCACTCACCCGGCAGGCACCTCAGCAGCGGGCTCGAGAAACGCTCAAACAGCGACCCCTTCGCTGCTACGAACAAAGCAAAAACTCACTTTTTGCCGCCATTGACGGCGAGGAACCGAGGCCACGCCTACCTTAGGCCACGCCCACCCGCCACAATATAAAAACGCTGTTGACAGCGTACATCAATCAGAACCTTGCAATCTCCTGAGGCGGAAGCCGGGAGACCTCCGTTTTTTAACATTTGATTATTTCTTGTGTCACCTTTGATAAAACTGTATTTTAAGCGCACTCACCCGGCAGGCACCTCAGCAGCGGGCTCGAGAAACGCTCAAACAGCGACCCCTTCGCTGCTACGAACAAAGCAAAAACTCACTTTTTGCCGCCATTGACGGCGAGGAACCGAGGCCACGCCTACCTTAGGCCACGCCCACCCGCCACAATATAAAAACGCTGTTGACAGCGTACATCAATCAGAACCTTGCAATCTCCTGAGGCGGAAGCCGGGAGACCTCCGTTTTTTAACATTTGATTATTTCTTGTGTCACTTTTGATAAAACTGTATTTTAAGCGCACTCACCCGGCAGGCACCTCAGCAGCGGGCTCGAGAAACGCTCAAACAGCGACCCCTTCGCTGCTACGAACAAAGCAAAAACTCACTTTTTGCCGCCATTGACGGCGAGGAACCGAGGCCACGCCTACCTTAGGCCACGCCCACCCGCCACAATATAAAAACGCTGTTGACAGCGTACATCAATCAGAACCTTGCAATCTCCTGAGGCGGAAGCCGGGAGACCTCCGTTTTTTAACATTTGATTATTTCTTGTGTCACCTTTGATAAAACTGTATTTTAAGCGCACTCACCCGGCAGGCACCTCAGCAGCGGGCTCGAGAAACGCTCAAACAGCGACCCCTTCGCTGCTACGAACAAAGCAAAAACTCACTTTTTGCCGCCATTGACGGCGAGGAACCGAGGCCACGCCTACCTTAGGCCACGCCCACCCGCCACAATATAAAAACGCTGTTGACAGCGTACATCAATCAGAACCTTGCAATCTCTTGAGGCGGAAGCCGGGAGACCTCCGTTTTTTAACATTTGATTATTTCTTGTGTCACCTTTGATAAAACTGTATTTTAAGCGCACTCACCCGGCAGGCACCTCAGCAGCGGGCTCGAGAAACGCTCAAACAGCGACCCCTTCGCTGCTACGAACAAAGCAAAAACTCACTTTTTGCCGCCATTGACGGCGAGGAACCGAGGCCACGCCTACCTTAGGCCACGCCCACCCGCCACAATATAAAAACGCTGTTGACAGCGTACATCAATCAGAACCTTGCAATCTCCTGGGGCGGAAGCCGGGAGACCTCCGTTTTTAACATTTGATTATTTCTTGTGTCACCTTTGATAAAACTGTATTTTAAGCGCACTCACCCGGCAGGCACCTCAGCAGCGGGCTCGAGAAACGCTCAAACAGCGACCCCTTCGCTGCTACGAACAAAGCAAAAACTCACTTTTTGCCGCCATTGACGGCGAGGAACCGAGGCCACGCCTACCTTAGGCCACGCCCACCCGCCCCCTTCCCCACCTATAAGGATGTGCAATCACCGGACGCGCAGCGGACGGGCGCAGCGGGCGCGCCGTCAGTGCGCCGAAGGCGCGCCAAAGGCAAGCCCGTCTGGGCCCATCCGGGCCCAGACGGCCTCAGGCCTAGACACTATGCCCAAACCGCAGAAACGTATCTCTTACACCCAAGATACACTGCTTGCCTGGAATCCTAAAAAACATCCCCAGTGCAATTACATCCTCAGGGAAGACGCCCCCTTTGCAGGATGTATCCTCTGTAACAAATCTGAGGAAACGGAACGCCACAAAGAACTCCGGCTTGGCCTCCTGAATTGCAGATCCCTAGTAAAACACGCCCACGAAACCAACATCCTCGTCCAGGATCTGATGCTAGACATATTGTTCCTGACCGAAACATGGCTGACCCCGCACAGCGACTTCGACATGGTCAATGCAACACCCCCCGGCTACCAAATTTGCTGCCTGAATAGGCCAGTCGGGAGAGGTGGTGGTCTAGCCATACTCTACAAAGACCATCTCAAATGTAGAATTGAATGTGGAACCGTCAAAGATTGTGAAAACTGTAATTTCACCTTCCAGATCTCACCATCTATCTCCCTCTCTGGACTGTTAGTGTACCGTCTGCCAGGCTCTCTAGGAGAATTCACCAGTACTCTGATGGATTACATTTCACTCAAGACTATTTCAGTCTCTAACTTCCTCCTCATAGGGGACCTTAACATGCACTTTCTTGACCCCGCGGACAATGCCGCAGCCAACTTACTGGCTGATCTCACCACAGCCGATCTTCATCTTCGAAACTCTAAGGCCACCCATGAGAAAGGACAACTCCTGGATCCAATCTTCACCAACATCAAAAACCTAAATGCCCAGGATCCCACCTCTCTACCTTGGACAGACCATATGCTAATTCCTATGCACTGGTCACTCAAAACGACACCAGCACTCAAACAGAAAACTAGGATCCGAACTAGACGGTGGTACAAGTTAGTACCAGAGGAATGGGAAGCCAAATTACGTGAAACTAGCAGCCCTCTATCCACGGATCCGAACACCGCGGACAGAGAATTTAACAATTGGCTAGCCCACCCCCTAGACAGTCTCATCCCACTTACCAATACCTTAAAACACGTTAAAAGAATCATCCCCGCTCCCTGGTATACACCTGCCCTCAACGCCCTTAAGAAGGAATGCAAAAAGTCAGAACGTACCTGGAGGAAAAATAAGTCAACGGCAGAGAAAAGTGCTTACCAATCCTCCATGAAAACATACAAACGTGCCCTCCACAGCGCAAAATGTGACTTCTACGAGGAAAAAATAAAAAGCTCCTCCTGTTCAGCCAAGGAGACTTTTTCCATCCTCAACGAGCTCCTCCATGTCCCTGACCCCCCGCAGGATTCCATGGACCCCCAAGCAGCGGAGAAAAAATGCATCAAGTTGGCCACCTTCTTTGACGAAAAAAATCAAAAAAATCCTCACCTCCCTTCCTGCCGCTAACTCTGATTCCATAGAGAGAGCTAAGGAACAGCCGCCCCCACCCGACAAGCCTTATCTAGCGTCGTTTGGTCCAGTTACAGAAGAGGAAGTGATGGCTACACTCACATCAACCAAGAGCGGAGCCCCTAGCGACCCAGTCCCCATACGGTTCGTCAAAAACATCTCTCAGACCATAGTCTCCCAATTGACAGCCCTCATTAACATCTCGTTGACACAGGGAGAGGTCCCTTCAAACTGGAAGGAGGCTGTCGTAAAAGGGCTCCTCAAAAAGCCCTCTCTAGACCCGGCAGATCTATCCAACTATAGACCTATCTCACTCCTCCCCTGGATAGGTAAGGTCGCCGAAAAACTTGCAAATAAAAAATTGTCGCACTTCCTGGAGTCAAATCAACTTCTCAATGACTCACAGACAGGCTTTAGACCAGGTCAGGGTACGGACACTGCTCTTCTCGTAGCAGTAGAAAAGACCAGGGAAATTATCGATACAGGAGGATCAGTGGCAGTGGTCCTCCTAGACCTGAGCGCGGCCTTTGACACGGTCAGTCATCAGGTCTTAATCCAACGCCTCGATAACATCGGGGTAAAAGACATGGCGCTGAAATGGCTCTCGTCTTTCCTCTCCCGACGCTCCTTTCAAGTTTGGGAAGGTGAAAGCCGCTCCCCCTCCATCCCCCTCCAGTGTGGTGTGCCACAGGGCTCATCCTTGAGCCCCACGCTGTTTAACGTGTACATGGCCCCACTGGAGAAAATGGTCTCACCCTTTGGAATCACCATCGTCAGCTACGCCGACGATACACAGCTGGTGGTGACGCTCTCCCACCCCAAGCTAGAGCCCTCCAATCTCCACGACTGCCTTTCCAACATACATCAGTGGATGAGTGACTCTGCCCTTAAATTAAACGGCTCCAAAACAGAGATTCTGCTCCTAGGGCATAACACCACGACCCTCCCCCATAACACCTGGCCCGCCTGCTTGGGTGAACCCCCCATCCCCAAGACGGAGGTCAAGAGTCTCGGAGTGTGGCTGGAGGCTGATCTCACCTTTAGGACACAGGCAAGAAAGACGGCCGGCATATGCTACGGACTACTTAGATCTTGCAGGAAGGTGATCCCTCTACTGCCTTTCCAGTCGCGTCGCCTGCTGATCCAAGGCCTAATTTTATCTAGGCTGGATTTCAGCAACGCCATTTACCTGGGATCCCCAGAATCCACTCTCCAAACTCTGCAAAAAGCTCAAAATGCCGCAGCCCGAATTCTAACTAACACCCCGGCCAGAACATCTGCCAAGCCCGCATTGAGGACGCTGCATTGGCTCCCCATCAGGGAAAGGGTAACTTTCAAGGCCCTTTGTCTGGCCCACAAGGTACTTCACAACTCGGGCCCCCCAATCCTAAATAACTGGATCAAACCTTATAGACCCACGAGAGCTCTTCGTTCCGAACATGGAAACTTCATCACGATCCCCAAGGTAAAGAAAGCCCGTGTAGGCGGCCGCCGTTTCTCGGTCAACACGGGAAAAAAATGGAACGCACTCCCCCTGAGCCTCAGAGCAGAACCAAATCTCCTGAGATTCAGAAAATCTCTCAAAACCCTACTCTTCCCCTGAGCTATTTTCTCTTCTCTCTCCCGACTCTCCCCCCTGTGAGTAAGAGGTTCAGCGCTGGGATACCTTTTGGGTGACTACGCGCTTTAGAAAAACCTAAAAAAAATAAAAAAAAATAATTGGGAAACAGAATTTGAAAAACCTTTGCAATTCACTGAAAGACCAAAGGTTACAGGGAGGTTATAGCGAGGATTTAGCATTTAAAAAAACCTTAGAAATTCACAAAAAAAACAACGGTTACAGGGGAGTTATAGTTAGGAAATATAATTTTTTTAAACTTAGAAATTCAGTGAAAAAACCAAAGGTTACAGGTACGTTGTAGTTAGGCTGACATTTCACTCATACAAAACCAGAGAAATTCAGCAGTTATAGTTAGCTGAGCTAACTATAACTCGCTCCCCGCAATGCACTGCTTATAACCTCACATATTACATCACTCATGATATAGTCATTGACATCACTGATGATATCACTGATGACATCATCCACAGAATCTCTCACACACCCACTCACACCCCAATATAACCTTTCAATCACTCACTCTAGCTTTCACAGTACCATTCTCAAAACCATTGACACAACAATATCAGTACGTACACACCCACTCACTGATTCACAGGTCTACACATACATCCACTCAGTCACCCATACAGTTACTCCTACACCAACTCACACACTTATACAGCCACTAATATAGCCACACATACAGCCACTCACACACTCTCAGTCACCCATAGATCTAATCACACGCCAACTCACTCACCCATAGAGTCAATCACACAGCCACTTACTCACCTATACAGTTATACACATAACTATGGATAAATACAGACGGAAATGGCCAGAAAATAAATACCATAAAACCGGGAGCCCAAATTACAAGGATTACAATTTATGAAACGCAGGTAACAAAAGGAGCTCTATGTTAAGAGCAGTAACCCACTTTACTATCTACATAAAATAACAAGCATTTGCATAGCCAATAGGTCTCGCCTTTGGGACCTTATAAGTGTTTAGCCATGCAACAGTTGATGCTGTTGTACCAATGATATTGTGCTGCATAACTAAATACTTATAAGGTCCCAAAGGCGAGACCTATTGGCTATGCCAATGCTTGTTTTTTCTGCTCTCCCATCATCATTGTTGTTGCTTGTTTCCCCGCGCTCTCGCTCACGTTGTTGCTTCACCTCCCTCCGCATTTGTGCTTTACAATACCTTAAGGCGGATGCGTGTGAGGTGTGTGTTATAGAAGTGGCAAATATTTCCATAGCAGCAGTAGTGAATTCTCTAAAAGAACATTCCAGCGCTTGCAGCAGAAGGACACTAATTAAAGCAACTAGTACTTCGTCCATGCTCCACGGGAGAGAGAAACAAATGAAGGAAAATTGAAATCAGCACATGCTGACCAGGCAGGAATCAGCAAACAAGGGTGACAATGAAGCCTGCAAAGGGTAAGCACTGAGTGGGGTCATAGCCCACTTTAAGTTACCAAACGTCTTGCAAGCAATGCGCGGTCTCCAGCAAGACTTAAAAAGAGTGCTTGGGCTCCCCTGGTGCTCAGCGCTGGCTGCAGGGTAGGCGAGTGTCCTTAATGGTGACCCACTACTGCAGGAGGAGGGCGCTGTCACAGAGCAGGCCTGGCAGGTGGCTCCAGCGCAAAGGCCAGACTCCATCCCGTGGGCATCATCAGGTAGCTGCAAGGGATTAAAGACCAACTGGGATGAGGAGTTGCAAGCCTCGCACCTCTTACAGGGAAATGGAAAGAACAGCATGGACTGTGCTCAGCAGTTGACATGGTTCAGTTACTGCAAAATTATGAAGGTAAGGAAATGAAGGGCATGGATTTGGGGGGGCAGTTATGCATATGCTTGGGGCAGGGGAAAGAGATTATAAAAGAGGAGGGTGCGGGGAATGAGGTGTTCAAGTAAAAGGTAGCACACAGTACAGGGCAGTAGGCAAAGTGGACGCAACCTGACAGCAATATGTCAAGGGCTGGCCCAATGCGCAGCATATCTGGGTTGAAAGGCAGTCAGGTGAGAGGTAGCAAGGTGGATGAAGGGAATGGAGTTGTAGAAGGTAGAAGCAGGCAGATGAGTGGGCAGGCAGGTCCTAAGGAGCGATAAGTGTGGGTTATGGCAGAGGAGGAAGAAAGCCTATAGGGAGTAAGGGTTCAGTAAAGTGATATACCATGAAGTTTGCTTTGAGGACTAACACTGCTTCAATCAGGAACTCTTTTTTGATATGCACCTGTTTCATTAAAGCAGCTTTTTTCACACCAAAGATGGCGTGGTTCTTCATGTAGCACAATCTAATCTCGCCCTATAAAATAAGCAAACACTTTGCTGGGCCTTTAATGGCAGAACAAACGTGCTAGGTGCCCTGGATGAAGCAAGAAACAGCCTCTTGTTTCATACGTCTTTCACAATTCAGGTAAGAGGTCCAACTGAAGAAACTATACTTCTACACACTTTACTCAGTATCTGTAGTAAGAACTGAATTGCGCGTAGACGGTCTTTCGCACATCTTGCTTCACAAAAGTAGCCATTTGTCAACTCAGTAACCGGGGGCAGCGCTTGTAGTGTCGCGGTCTAGTAGACGCGCACTACGTAAGCACGCAAATGCGCGTGGCGGCCATATTGGACGCTACTGCGCATGCGCGAGACGCGCGAGGCAATATTACAGCGATCGGAGGCTTATGCCCGGCGCTCTTGGTGTTATCAGGATCTGACCAATAAAGGAAGGTTAGATCACCATCTTGGCTCCTGTTCTTCACTGGGGGGGGGAACCTACAACATTACAGTGGCGACGAGGCTGGGACGCAGAGGACCCTGAAGGACACCCAGGGGAGGAGAAGCCCCCACCAGCAGGAGAGCCGGAGGGGACGACGTCCTACAGTGGCAGATACACCAGGGGGTGACAGGACAGACACCAGGAAACAGAGAGAGCGCGGCAGTGGCAGAAGGAAGCCAGAGGGAGGCACGAGAAAAGCAAGGGTGCCGACCAGTTGCAAGGAAGCGTAAGCAGGCAAACCAGGGCGAGATATAGAAGAGGCCCTGGCGGAATCAGGGAGGAACAGCGCAGAAGGTACTGAAGAGGCCCAGACGACCCGAAGAAGGGACGGAAGCGCCAGGTAGTCCCAGAAAACAGGCGGAAGCCAAGATGTGCGCACAGGCGTCAGCACTAACTATGCCGGTCCCGTTCCTACCAAGACCAGGGGAGCCTCAAATGAAATGGGAGGACTGGAGAGAATACTTCAAAAATGACCTCGAAGCATTGGAAGACGAGAATGAAGAGGCGTTCTCCAGCAGCCGGAGGAAGAGGATACTCTTACATAATCTGGGACCAGAGGGCATACGAGTATTCCAAAACTTAACACCGGTCACCGACCAGCAGCTGACGATGACGTGTTCAAACACGCCATTGAAGACTTAGACAACCACTATCGCCCCGCAGTCTGCACATCTATCGACCGCTACAATTTCCAGCAGAGGAAGCAAGAAGCGGGGGAAACGATAGACGACTACGTTGCGGCACTAAGGAAGCTGGCGATAACGTGGAAATTTGGAGCTCTACACAACGAATTTATAAAGGACCAAATAGTAATGCACACAACAAGCAAGACGGTGCAGGATAAATTGTGGGCAAGTGGAGATGCGACGCTAAAAGACGTGATAGCCATCGTGAAAAGGGCAGAACTGACCAAGCGCTGCGCAGACGCAGCGAAGAGAGACCAGGTCCTGAGACCCACGATAAACAAGGTGGAGGATGCCGACCAATATGGAAGAGGAAAACCGGCGCCAGGAGAAAACAAGGGAACGCACAAGGGGAAAGGAAAACCAGGACAAACGTGGAAACAAGACAAAGAAGGAACGTCGAAGTGCTACAGGTGTGGGAGCCCGAACCATGCGGCACATGACAAACGATGTCCCGCCTTCAGAGCAAAGTGCGCGTTCTGCGGACTGGTCGGCCACTACGAGAAGGTGTGTCGCAGGAAGTGGAAACAGCGCGCAGTGAAATACGTGGCACAAGACCTAGGAGAGGAAGAAGAGGGTCAAGAGGAAGACGACGTCCTTTGCGTGGAAGACCAAGTACTAGGCATTTACGGCAGAAGGTCTCGCAAACCCCAGTGCGACATTCACATTGGAGGAGTGGAAATCACCATAGTAGCGGATTCGGGGTCCCCCTAAACAATTGTCCAAAGATCAGTGTGGAATGCGAAATTTGAACCTAAAGTAGGCCCACATCTGGAACCGCCCGACATACGACCGGTCACCTACACGGGGGAACCTATCCCAATGGTTGGATTTAGAAGACTGCTCTTCCAGTTCAAAGAAGGCAGGGCCCAGTGCAAATTGTACGTTGCAGAGAAAGGACCCTCGGTCCTAGGGTGGATGGACCAAGTAGAATTGGGAATGCAACTGAATCCTGGAGGAGACACCCAAGTGTTAGTAACGTTGGAAGGAAAATGGTCCAAGGCAGCAGGACTGCGAAGCGAACACCCGAAAATATTTGGGGACAAGATAGGGAAATTGGAAAAATGTACCCACAAAATCGTGCTCAAGGAGAACGTCCAACCTGTCACACACAAAGTGAGGAACATACCGATCGCAGTGAGAGAGGCAGTGCAACAGGAGCTACACCGACTGGAGGAAGAAGGAATTATTGAACCCATCGATAGCGCGGAATGGTTGGCACCATTGGTGGTGGCCATGAAACAGTCAGGCAAGGTGCGCTTATGTGTGGGACCTCAGAGAACTCAATAAATGTATTGTGGTGGAGAAGTTCCCGCTACCACGCATAGAGGAAATGCTGGCACGAACAAAAGGAGTGAAATGGTTCTCCACCATCGATCTAAAGTCGGCGTACCACCAGGTAGTCCTGCACCACACAAGCAAGAAACTGACGTCATTCATAACTCCATTTGGGTGCTATCAGTTCTGCCGCATGCCCTTTGGTCTGGCATCGGCAGCGGCAGTCTTCCAAAAGCTAATGGCCCGCCTGTTCAGAGACATAGAGGGAGTACAATACTTCCAAGACGATATCCTAGTGATGGGGAAGGAACAAGAAGACCACGACGAGAAGCTGGAGGTGGTACTTATTTATTTATTTAAGAAGCTTATAAAGCGCGCGGCTACCCCCAACGGGGGTGACCCGGCGCTGTAGACCATATGCTCAGAGAGAAACAGTTAAGAAGAGGTGAACAGCCAGGTTTTCAATTTGCTACGGAAAAGAGATTCTGAAGGAAGAAACCTAAGATCAAGTGGTAGGCTGTTCCAAAGTTTGGCCGTCATTACGGTAAAAGCTCTGCCGCCCATTCTAGAGCGTCGGAAGCGAGGAACCGTGAGAAGGCGTAGATTATTTGAACGCAAAGATCTGGCTGATTGGAGAAGCACGAGTCTCTTTCTCAAGTAGCCTGGGCCTGACCCATTGAGGGCACGAAAGGCAAGAGTCAGCATCTTGAACTGGATGCGGCGAAAAATGGGGAGCCAGTGTAACTTTTTTCGATAGAGCGCAACCGACTGACGATAGAGGATATTACCAATTAGTCTTGCCGCCGCATTCTGAACAATCTGAAGACGTTCAATAAGGTACATGGGGGCACCGGCATAAAGACTATTGGCGTAATCCAGATGTGATGTGATCAGGGCATGAATGACAGTTCTACGAGCATCCAAAGGCAGGTATGGGAAGATCTTTCTAATCATACACAACTTCACAAAGCAGGCTGCCGTAACCTTACTAATTTGAGCCTTACAGGAAAGAGCGGTCAAATTGAAAGCCCAGGTTACGCGCTGTTAGAACAGGGGAGGGGGGGGGGGGGGGTTGAGCACAGACGGCCACCACAGAGTGGCAGAAGGGATGGTTTTCTGATTAAAGAATAGGACCTCCGTCTTATCAGTGTTGAGTCTGAGATGATTAGCAGACATCCAAGAACATATGTTGCTTAAACACTTGCGAAAGCTGGCGAAGCTGGAGTTTGAGTGATCTCTAAAAGAAAACATAAGCTGAGTATCGTCAGCGTAGGAGATCACCCTAATAACCCAAGACTCCACTAACTCAGCCAGAGGTGCAAGATAAACATTAAAGAATAGTGGGCTGAGTGCAGAGCCCTGAGGCACCCCACATGTGAGGGGTTTACTCTCTGATTCAAACGGTTTAAGAAGAACTTTCTGAGTACGACCGGTAAGGAAGGAGGCAATCCAAGATAGAGCAGAGCCTCCCAATCCAAACTGCAACAGGCGATCCAGTAAAATTTCGTGGGATACCGTGTCAAAAGCGGCGGATAGGTCGAGGAGGACCAACATGGCCTCCTCGCCCCTATCCACACACTCACGGATCGTCTCAGATACTTCTAATAGAGCAGTCTCAGTGCTGAAACCAGTTCTAAATCCTGACTGTGAGTCATGCAGCAATGAGTTGGTTTCTAAATATTCTGCTAGTTGTAACTGCACAGCCTTTTCCAGGACCTTCGCCGGTTTGGGAAGAAGGGAAATTGGGCGATAGTTACAAAATTGTGTCGGATCCGCATCCACTTTCTTCAAAATGGGAACTAATAGGGCCTTCTTCCAAACAGACGGGAACTGGCCCGAGCACAGCGATAAGTTCCAAATAGAGAGAAATGGACTGACCAACAAAGGAGCCAAATTACTCATGATTTTAGCAGGGACGGGATCAAGAGGGGAGCCTGACTTACACTGGATAAGCAGACTAAGTGCCGACTCAGTGGTAAGTTCTTTAAAAGCCATCATCGATGGTCTTGAAGTGTCGTTGACCCCAGAGATATAGGGGGTCAGCACCGTAGGGAAGGCAGACGTAATGTTGGCGATTTTATCTTGAAAATAATCCGACAGACCATTACACAAAGCCTGACTAGAGGAATTCTGAGGCACCATGGCAGGGGGTTTCACAAAGTCCTTTACAATCTTAAAGAGGGTTTTAGACGAGTTGTCAGCGTTCTTAATTTGTAGGGCAAAGAAATCTCTCATCGTAGATTTCTTTAATTTAGAGAAGTTTTTTAAAGCAGATTTATAAACAATTTCTGCCTCTGGATCATAAGTTTGCCGCCAATTACGTTCTAATTTTTTACACCGACTCTTTTCAGCACGAAGGGCAGGGGAAAACCAGGGGGCAGCAGGGCGGAGTCTGGCGGAAGTAATACGTTGAATAGGAGCAATAGCATCAATGGACAGCAGTAAAGCAGAATTGAGCTGAGCCACACTAGCATCGACATCTGTGGACAGAGAATCAGGTTGATATGTAAAAAAAAGGATCCAATGCCGAGCAGGTGACTTTATGCCATTTTCTCCTATACACCCTGTCAGGCGCCCCCGGACCAAAGGTCGCGGGGAAGGTGAGTTCAAATGGGATGAAATAGTGGTCTGACCAGGTGAGAGGGAGGGGGGAATGGACAGTGATAGCAGGATGATTAGAAAAGATTAAATCAAGAGTATGACCTGCAACGTGCGTCGGGCCCTGGACTAATTGGGTCAGGTTTAAGCCCTGTAGAGTGTCTAATAGCTGAGTAGCCTGGGAGCAGGACGGGTTATCAACATGTAGATTTAAATCACCGAGAACTATGAAGTGCGGGTGTTTAAGGGAAAGATCCGCTATCTGATGAATCAGTGGCAACAGAGAAGAGGCTGAAGCCTTGGGGGGGGTTATATACTAAAATGCCTGCCAGAATAACGGCAGCCGAATCAGAGATAGTGAAGTACATGGCTTCGATCAACCCAATGTTCATTAGTTTACTAATAGTGAAACGGAGATGGGATTTCAATATGATGGCAAGACCACCTCCAGTTTTTTTGCCCACACGATTAATGCCCATTAGGAGATAACCAGGGGGCAGGGCTAAATGAATGTCAGGATTGGAAGTATCTTTTAACCAAGACTCAGTAAGAAACAAGATGTCCCAAGCATGGGAGTCGAGAGATGTCCAAATATCACTAGCATGGCGAGGAAGAGAGCGGCAGTTGACTAAGCCAGCCCTAAGCATCAGGGGGTGAATGGGTCGCTTAGTGGGGTAGAAGCGAGGTGAGGCGCGCTTACTCATGGAGGACAGTACCGCGTCGCAATGAAGGCAGGTGAAAGGGCGCCCCTCCAGCTTACACGGATCGCAGCGATAGATAGGCTGGCAAATACCTGCTCGCAATTGAAGAAGCTGTTCTCTAGACCAGCAGAGAGGGATGACCGCAGGACAGCCGGCAGGGGGACTGGCCCTAGGCACGGACCCGGCGCGGACGGGCGCAGACGGGCTTGCCTTCGGCGCACCATCGGCGCGCCCGCTGCGCCCGCCCGCTGCGCGGACGGGAAGTCCGCCTGGTTATATACATAGAGAGGAGGGTGGGAGGCGTCCAAGATCTGGACCGCTACCCTGCCTCCCCCTAAGATGGCGGCGGCTATCCTCAGCGTGCAGCGTCAGCGCCTGAGATCGGACAGCGCTAAAGGCCACTACAAAATGGGGATCCTAGAGGATTTACAATCAAGGCACAAGGTAAAAAAGCACAGTTTAAAAAATACACAAATTGTTTAAAAAAGATTAAAAACAATCACAAGCAGTCACGCAGCGAGTCACAGCAAGAAACTGACAAGCGCCCCCGGCTTCCGCCTCAGGGGAAAGTGAGCAATTAGTCTAGGGGCAGGCAGGAAGAGATCCCATAAGTAACGAGGGAGGGCGGGAGGCGTCCAAGATCTGGACCGCTACCCTGCCTCCCCCTAAGATGGCGGCGGCTATCCTCAGTGTGCAGCGTCAGCGCCTGAGATCGGACAGCGCTAAAGGCCACTACAAAATGGGGATCCTAGAGGATTTACAATCAAGGCACAAGGTAAAAAAGCAGTTTAAAAAATACACAAATTGTTTAAAAAAGATTAAAAACAATCACAAGCAGTCACGCAGCGAGTCACCGCAAGAAACTGACAAGCGCCCCCGGCTTCCGCCTCAGGGGAAAGTGAGCAATTAGTCTAGGGGCAGGCAGGAAGAGATCCCTTAAGTAACGAGGGAGGGCGGGAGGCGTCCAAGATCTGGACCGCTACCCTGCCTCCCCCTAAGATGGCGGCGGCTATCCTCAGCGTGCAGCGTCAGAGATCGGACAGCGCTAAAGGCCACTACAAAATGGGGATCCTAGAGGATTTACAATCAAGGCACAAGGTAAAAAAGCACAGTTTAAAAAATACACAAATTGTTTAAAAAAGATTAAAAACAATCACAAGCAGTCACGCAGCGAGTCACAGCAAGAAACTGACAAGCGCCCCCGGCTTCCGCCTCAGGGGAAAGTGAGCAATTAGTCACTTACTTAGGATCCTGGAGGAAAACGGACTAACAGCAGTGTGGGAGAAGTGCCATATTGGCATTTCATCAGTCACCTACCTAGGGCATGAAATCGGAGAGAATGGAATAACACCAAAAAAAGGGAGCGTGACAGCCATCTGCGATGCTCCTCCGCCTGCCACCAAGGAAGAAGTAAGATCCTTCCTAGGGATGGCGGAATACTACAGTAAGTTCGTCCAACACTTTGCCACGAAAACGCACCACATGAGGAAGCTCACGAGGGAGAAAACAGCTTTTGCATGGACGGAAGACACGCAAGAAGAGTTTGACACAGTTAAACGAGAAATCAGCCAGGCTATCCCGCTACAAGGGTACGGTCCCCTAGGAAAACCGATATTGATGACAGATGCCAGCGAAAAGGGGTTAGGAGCAGTGCTCATGTAAGAGAGACAAGACGGCAAGAAGGAGACGATCAGCTTTGCGTCCAGGTCACTAACGAATTCAGAACAGAAGTTCAGCGTGATAGAGAAAGAGATGTTGGCCGTAGTATGGGCCATGGGGAAGTATCGCCAGTTCCTGTGGGGCACGCGATTCCTGCTGAAAACGGACCACAAACCACTAGTGAAGGTACTAACGTCAAGCGGACATGCCGGCGCGACACCCCGCATAGCGAAGATGACACTGAAACTCTTGGAATATCGTTATGATGTGGTCTGGCTCAAGAAACAAGATAGCAGATTATCTCAGCAGAGCGTCATCAATGGAAAGTGCCACCAGTGGCACAGAAGATGATGATGAGATGGTAGCCTTGACAGATGATCCGGAACGGGCAATAAGCAGGCGAGAATGGAAGGACGCGTATGGAGCAGATAGAGGTCTGGAAGAAATCAAGAGATGCATAGTGCGAGGGTGGCCCGATAGGAAACAACAGAAGCCCCAAATTCGACAATTCTACGAGGTCAGGGATGAGTTGTCGGTGGGGAATGATGGAGTGTTTGTATACCGAGGAAACCGAGTAGTCCCACCAGCGAATATAATACCATATCTTTTGACTATAATACATGAGGGGCACCTGGGAATCGTAAAGACTAAAGCAAGAACCAAACAAACTTATTGGTGGCCAGGTATGGATCTACAGGTGGAGAGACATGTAAGAGACTGTGTGCAGTGCCAAGGAGCTGACAAAATCCTGAAACCTATGAGACCTGCTCTAGGAAGGTTCACGAACCCCAGTAATCCCTGGGAAGAAGTGGCAGTGGACATCTTGGGGCCGGTACTTGACAACCAGGGAATTCCCAAGTACATATGTGTAATAGTGGACAAATACTCAAAGTGGCCAGAGGTACACATTCAAGAAGAAATGGACACTGACACAATAATTTGATTCCTCACAACGGTATTCCTCAGGGAGGACATCCCCAGAGCTATAATTAGTGACAACGGACCCCAATTTACTTTGGACAAATGGACCCGATTTGCAGAAAGAAATGGCATCCTGCTCAAACATACGTCGGTATATCACCCTGCCAGCAACGGCCAAGTAGAAAGGTTAAACAGGGTGATAATGGGCTCCATACAGGCAGCCATCTCCAGGGGCAAAGACTGGGAAAAGAAAGTATAAAGCACGGTATGGGCCTACCGCATCACCCCCACTAGCACGGGGTACAGCCCGTTTCAAATTCTACGTGGAAGGCAACCCTTCACCAAAGACAATGTCGCGTGGAAAGAGAAGACAATCACGAGCAAATGGTCTCCAGCAGTGGTGCAACACAACCTGGAGAAAGCACAGAAGATATATACAGAACATTACAACCGCAGAAAAAACGTGAAAGAGACAGCTTTAGAAAAAGGGGAGTGGGTCAGAGTAAAGTTGGCAGTTCTCAAGAGAAAGGGAGACAGCAAATACTCCCCACCCCTAAGAGTGGAAGAAGTGTATGACCGAGCGGCGCTGCTCAGTGATGGAAATGTATGGTCCCAAGACCGTATGGCCAAATGCAACAAAATCCTACAGTGGCCCCGCGAGGACAAGGAAGGAGTGACATCACCAGAGGACACGAGAAACGAAATAGGAACTCCGAATGGAGAGAAGGAAGAGAGTATGCCTGAAGATCATAACAGCGAGAGGGAAGAACGAGAAGGACCAACTACGGAGGAAAGGACCCGGGAAGTGGGCGAGAATGGAGAAAGAGAAGGAAAAGGTACCCAAGAAGGGGAAGCCCTGTCGCAGAAGGGGGTCGAGAAGGACACACTACCTCTGTAAGATGCACCCGAGTTGGGCGAGCGGTGGTGAGACCATCCAAGTTTAAAGACTATGAACTGGAATAACAGACTATGAACTGGAATAACACTCTCAGTCATGTAATTAGTTTTGTGGGGTATACAAGGGGGAGATATGTAGTGTCGCGGTCTAGTAGACGCGCACTACGTAAGCACGCAAATGCGCGTGGCGGCCATATTGGACTCTACTGCGCATGCGCGAGACGCGTGAGGCAATATTACAGCGATCGGAGGCTTATGCCCGGCGCTCTTAGGTGTTATCAGGATCTGACCAATAAAGGAAGGTTAGATCACCATCTTGGCTCCTGTTCTTCACTGGGGGGGAACCTACAACATTACAGCGCTGCCTTTGAAATGAGCATGCATGAAATGGAGATAGCTCCGTTGGAAAATCGACAATGTAACTTGAGAGACACTGATCTACTTTCCGAGGCATGACCCTGTTAGATTCCTGGGAGGTAGCCTGTACATATTCTTCGGGTATCTGCTCATGTTTGCAGCAGTGCATTAAGGCACGCCGCACAGGAAAAGAATGCCAGTGCTTTGCTGTACACGTTAAAAAAACGTATTAACCAAGCTTGTTTTTTGTAAATCAGGAAGTACATATAAATGCGTATATAAATAAGCAATCGATTAAGACGCAATTTCAAGCCGACGTATTGGTTTTGTTGGAGATGCAGTGAGTGTGCGGGGGAGCACAGCCCAGGGCTGGTTACAGCACGAAAATATATTTCTAACATACACAGCTGCATTGTTTGTATACATACCTCTTTGGTAACATACAGTAATAACTTGTTTTTATATAGCACTTCATACTGCGATTTTGCTATTTCTAAGCACTGTAAGTATCATGTCGCCATCTAATCAAATAACCTTAACACATATAAATCTACTGGGAAAAGAAAGCAGAGATTACTAACATATTACCTATATGCCGCTAACCTTGGGTTCCGGAGTAGCGTCCTACTCGCAGCAAAAGCCTAGTCAGTGGGTAGTAAGAGCTACATAAATACAATTTAGAATTACATTTTAAAGGACACAGGCCTGCTGACCCACTCTTTCTCCCCAGGTTGGCCCCGAAACAGACTGGAGGAATGCAGCCAGTGGAAGGGATGCCACTACTGCATTAAGTGTGCGACGGAGGTTGAACGTGCACCCGGCCCCATCCTGCCACTGCGCACAGCCAGGGCTGCCATAAAGGACATTCCTGGGAGGTTCCACGGACACTGACCCAGTCACCATGCAGCACCCATCGGCCAAACACCATAATAATGTGAAACTTCAGCGGACTATAATTATTCGCAGTTTATCTACGGTCAAACCTGCAATTGTAATCAATCACTCATTCAGTCCTCGCCAAACCCTTCATAAAACAAAATAGTATGCGGCCCTGCTGGATTCCACACTCCTGGGAGTGAAGGGTAGGCTTCTCTTCACAGCACTGGCGCCATGCGAGGGCAGTTTGACACCTAAAGAGACACGAATCATGAGGGTTGCTTAATTGATATTTTACCTAAATGGCAGTCGTTTACCTGCAAAGGCACCCTCTCAGACAATGATGGCAAACGCTGGCCAGGTCGGTCGTCATAACACGGCCCCAGGAAGCCAGGTAGACACAGGCAGCGGGGCCTGCAGACGGTGAACCCACCGACAACAGTATGTGTATCAGAGGTGAGCAAGGGCGGGCAAAGCACTCTGCAATAGGGTAAGAACTGCGGGAGAGAGGGTGAGGGGATTTAAACTGATATAGAGAGACAGGGAGATGCTAATTTCAGCTCGGCCGCCGGGTGGTGCAATACACACATTTGTGAGTCTGGCACATTTCATGTTCCAGTTTGCAAAATATTTAATCCTGCATTGAAGAGCGCTCACTAGCTCGTGTTGTCGAGCTGTTGTTGCACTCGTGCCACCTATAGCAGCCCTGGTCCGGAAGCGCGGTTACACTGCAACCCGTCCTCGCATCTCGCGAGAACCGCTCTTCCTGTCGCTGAGCGCTGTAGGCTGCCGCACAGCTCTCGCGAGATCAGCCCGGACCCATCATGGCGGAAGGTATTGCTTGCTTGTTCAGTGTGCGCCAGGGTCGGGTTTCAGGGGGGTGGTGAAAGGGTGCCTGTGGTCCTGTACATGCACCCAACCTCCTGAGGTCACCCGCGTACCGTTCCACGGGTGAGCGGCTGGGTTAAAAGCCAACTATCTTACGTGTACTGGTCCACGCCCTGCTGAGGCTGGAGGCGGCTAAGCTGTCATCTTATAAATAGTGCTGCTGAAATTTGTTATCGATATGTCCCTCTCCCAACTTTTACACTTGTGCTTGCATCCTCTCTCCCAGCAAAATACAACTGCTTTGCCTTCAGCAAAACCTGAATTTGCCAATTACAAACCCTGTAGTCCCAGGAGATGATAGTATGGCTTTATTCTTCGTGGTCCGCATTCCGATATTACTATATTTTTGTAAAATCCAAGAGGCATGTTTTGCCTCTGGCAGAATAAACATTGCATTTCCTTTTTTACTTTGAATAGTAGTTGGAGTTAGTTTAGAAATTGGAGAATAACGTTAGTTTAGAAATTGGAGAATAACGTGTTAAATATCGCAACATCTGTGGCTTAGAGGGGTGGAGTGCCTGCCTTTGTATAAGAAATGGGTATTTGTGGATTTGAACTTCTAAGTGCTTGCAGTTAAACCTGGCTTAGCAAGAACAGACAATTTACCAGCACTTGCACTCTGGCATCTCTGTAGGTGCTGCTTCGAGGTTGTCTACGCCCACATCAGGCAATGCAAAGAACCCCTACGATTTAGTAGATGAATGTTGGAAATGTCCTATCGCAAACTGTTTTTTTCTGTAGTACGTAGTAACGCCTAAAGGCCTGTGGAGTAACACAAAGTGAGCCCCCGCAAAATATGAAACTGGCTGCCCGAGTCTACCATATCTCAGTCATTGGACTTAGGTTGAATTAGGTACTTTAACGGGTTGGGAGGTTCTATTTACCACGATTTTGCTTATGTTCTCTTTGCCATGATTTTGCTTATGTTGTCAAGACGAATCGCGGGTCTAACTCGCCTTTTTTTTTTTTGTTGGCATGTATTTAATTATGGGTGTGTAGTAAGCTGGTTAAGAAACAAACGACGTCGAACGTGCACATGCGGTTTAAGTAAGGTGTATGCTTATCTAAAAAGCCTGTAGTTTTGCAGAAAGGCGACATTGACATTCCCGGGTGTTTCAACACTCGCGAAAGAAGCAAAGAAAGATACTCGTTTAAACTACTGAATGTTTCAGTACTTTTGGGTAAAATCGGTGAAGCTAAAACAAATGGATTGTGTCGATTCAGCAATGAAAGGGGGCACCTGTTAGTTAAGGACTGCAGTAGGACTCTGGGGCATATCGGCAACAAAGAAGAGATAAACAACGCTAAGCGTGTTTCAACTTAACGCCGGCTATCGCTGGATTCTATCGCAGAGATAGCACGCTATCAGCAACGCCTAACTCCAATGCGATAGGAAATCCAGCGATAGCGGCAAAAGTGTGCAATTATCACTGGAAACCCAGCGATAACATGATGGTGATAATCAGAACCTTGTTGATAGTGCAGGGCGGATTCATCCCTATAATCCACCTCCCATTGGATGTAATGGGTAAGTCAGTTCGGAAGCAGGCGTAAACAAAGCTGCCATAAGCGCGGTTAGCGATTATTATCCGCACTACGCGGGTTTGCGCCCTGCTTGCTGATAGGAGTAGCTCGTGTTAGCGACATTTCTTAGGTCATTTTACTGTGGAACGCCTACTGTGCATCTCATTAGCGGTGAGATGCTGGGCATTAAGGAAACAGGCGCTGAGCCATGGATTCACGCGATAGCGTGACCTTGCTGATCATGCAATAAAATTATCGCCGCTTTTCGTCTGAAAACGGACGCTAAAGCGGCGATAATTTTATCGCGGCGCCTTGATGATATTCCCCTCAGTTTACTTAATCTTGAATTTGAATGCTTTTGCTGCACACTGCAGCTAGGTTTTCCCGTTTCTTTCACACCGTAGTTTATTTGGTGCCAGAGAGACGATTTTATGGTTGGTTTATGGCATATTTTCTTGTAATAATTCATAACATCTAGTTAGTACCAGGCGCGCAATGCCTATTGGGCTCAAATGGCTTCAGCCCCCCACGTCATGTGTGGCAGCCCGGGCTGAGACAGCTTCCCGGCACCCCCACAGGTGCACCCGAGTACTTCACAGGTCTTTAAAAGACCATTTGCTTGTTAACGAAATTTTTTTGTTTTTCACCCCTGCATCTCCACTCTGCCTATTGCTGGAAGAATTAGCCCCCTGAATTTTTTTTCTAACCCACCCCGAACCCTACAAAATTTGGCTCTAGAAATTTGGCTCTAGTTGCGCCTCTGATGTGTACCCATTGGACAATCTACACAGTCTGTGCCTTGTAAGTGCCCTCTTAGATGGGCTTGCTTCATCTGTGTAAGGACATTCTGCCAAATTCTTTCTGAGGGGCTGTGGAACTATGCCGCTCTCTGCTGTGGGCAAAATGCCACTCACTGAATGCAAACTGCTATATGAGAATTTCAGATTCTATCCCTAGGAATTCATGTTGTATGCAGTTCGGCCAAGCAGGTTCCATTGAAGTAATAATAGAACATGCATTCAAACACATGCCCATTTCAGATTAGCATTATTGGCCAAATGCACTGACCCTTGTAGAACCTGGATGCATAGCTGGTGTATTTTCTACTTGCAGGCCATGAGATTCTCTTGTATTTGCAGGCTTTCCCCATTCTTTAATGGAGTTCGACGGTTGGTCTTTCCTTGCAAAGCTGTTATCCATTGCCTCAATATGTAATATGGAATGCTTTTCATGTCAACATTGTGCTGTTACCAAGGACGTTGTAACCGAGGAGACCTTTTTGTTGCCACTGTTTGATACTAACGTTTTGCTTGCAAAAAGTCCTTTATTGAAATAACTAATATGCATCGCGCTGCTTATATGTATAATTTTGGGCGTCTCCTAAATCAGTCATGTTCTAGTCATTACAATGTATGTTGTGATATAAATTCGTGCAGTTATTTTCTGCATCTTTGACGCACAGAACTCTAGTCTCCTATAATGGGGTGTTACATACACACACTGCGGGGCACTTGTACCAAGATGTCAATCTCTGAGTGTCCCATCACTTGTAAATTTAGGTAACCTACTCTGTCTTTTGGTGCTTCTTACAGTTTAACCTAAGTGGAAGTCTAAGGGTTCCCCCATTTCCATGTCTCCGACAGGCCTCCGTTGCCGAGGATCCGATGCTTTTGTTAGTCCGACTCCAACAGGAAGCAATACGTTCAGACTCGTGATTCAATCGGAAACGAAAGTTTAAAAGTGCAGCGTCGTCAGAAATGCTGTCGAGTCATCTTCCCAGCGGAAAAGAAACCTACTTTCCAATAGTTCAACTGCTTTACAGTTTTCACAGTCTTTGTACATCTGTGTTCTTCAGTTCCCTAGAGTGCATACGATCCGGCCTCTACCGCCTTTTTTTTTTTCCAACAGCGTTTTAACCGTGCAAGATTCTAGGGCCGATTAGAGTTGTGTTTATCTCGGCAGATCTTGAAGGGCGTTCCCCGTGCTTTTAATGAAACCAGATGCCTATATTTGCTTGAGAAAACCCTATTGTGCATCATGTATATTTCATTCATAAAAACAGTTCGCGTATTAGTATCTGTGAGCTGGTTTTTTATTAATTAAATAGAATCCAGGTTGCATAATTTTGAAATAGGACGCATTAGTGTTGCGCACCAAACACAAAGCCATTGTAGCGAGCAACCACACGAAATGTGAAGAAATAAATACCAAATCTTGCTCTCATTTAGTTAATTTGTAGCTTCAAGTGGTGTAACCTTTTGTTTTTTTGACTGTGGATATCGTTAAAATATTTTATGGCTGTACTTTTTGAGCACTGATTAAAAAAAAAAAATGCACTACCATAAGCTAAAGCAAATGGCCAGGAAGAGGATAATTTAGAGCATAATACTTTTATTAAATATTTATGCATTTAGACATCTATAACGCCCTGAACAAAATTCACAGGAATTAATCCAATGTCTGATATTGGGGATTAATGCAGAGAAGAGAACAATAAATGAAGAAACATGCATTCCAGAAATGTAATACCGATCGATTGGTCTGTGTTAAAGCAAGGGGTAACCCAGGGGCTTCCATGTACATCAAGAAACATATGTATCCCGCATGTTAGTTGTATATATTTTCATGCATCATTTCAATGCGTGTAATCTTCTCTTAATACAAGGAACGTTCCTGGAGAGGTTATGTCTGTAGTGTAGGGTATGTCCCAGTCTTAATTGATCTAAATAGAAGTTGGGGAATGTGCGTCAACGTTTTGGTCTCCTGTTGTATGAATATGCCAGACCATCCTCATAACTAAGAGTAGTAGATAGTTACAGTAGATGACTCCTGAAATAGTTCTTCCATTGGATTGGATGATAGGAGTGAGCTCGCTAATTATTATACTTGTGATATTAAAATTGTTGCAAAGAAAAGCAATCCAGAGAATTGGGGGATTTATTCAATCAGGGAATTGTAAGCGCGCTACTCACCCGTGAGGGTCTCAAGGCGCTGCGGGGGGGGGGGGTTGGAGAGGTCTGCTACTGCTCGAACAGCCAGGTGGATGCGTGGGGTTTCGGCCAGTGCGGAGGTTTCTTTTGGGTATGTGGAAGTTGATTCTGTCGGTGAGGTATTTGGGTCTGTTGTTGTGTAGGCGTCAGTGAGGATTTTTAAAGTGATTCTTTTCTCAACGGGGAGCCAGTGGAGACTTCGTAGGTGTTGGCTGATGTGTTCGTGTCGGGGGATGCCGAGGACGAGTCTGGCGGCATTGTTCTGTCTCGTCTGGAGTTTGCGGAGTAGGGACTTGTTGATGCCGCCGTAGAGTGCGTTTCCATAGTCCAGTCTGCTGGTGATGAGTGCATGGGTGACTGTCTTCCTTGACTCAGGGGGGATCCACTTGAAGGTCTTGCGGAGGGTGTTGAAGAAGCTGGAGGTGACGGCTTTGACCTGTTGGTTCATGGTGTGCGATGAGTCGAGTACAATGCTGAGGTGCTTGGCGTGGTCTGAGGGGCTAGGTGGGCTTCCGGGGGCGGTCGGCCACCAGGTGCTGTCCCATGCAGAAGTGGTGGTACCGAGTTCGAGGACTTCTGTCTTCTCGGCGTTGAGTTTCAGGCAGCTGTTGGTCATCCAGACTGCGACATCTTGTATTCCTTTCTGAAAGTTGATTTTGGCAGTGGTGGGGTCTTTGGTGAGGGAGAACAGTACAGCATACCGTCCTGAAGGCAGGACAGCAAAAGTATTTCTGAAGTGCATTCAAGAACACCCAGGATAAACATTCTCCTGGAATGTAGAATGCACTACAGAGAATAACAAGACATGCTGGGGATGCTTGCAATACATGTCTATGTCAGACCACAATGCAACACATCCTCCCTCTTAGAAAACAACATGAAATATAACATTATAACCATAAGATAAATATAAGCGATATTTACACAGTAATCTGTACATTTGTTATCTTACAAAATCAGCAAACCTCACAGGTAAATTTCTGATTCTGTCTGTCCTTTTACTCTGGAAGAAACAGAATCGGCTAATACTTCTCCGGTGCCACTTGACTTTGGACTACCATTGTCATTGATACAATTGCAATAAAGTTGAGTTTTTTTACCAAACTGTACCAGAAACTCTTTGCCTCTCCTCCTTGTTGTCAATGTAATTTCCATCCTCAACATTTATTCCCTTAACGGAACACTTTATAGACCTTCTTCACAATCCATACCTTTCTATCTTGTGTAATTACACAAAACGGGAAACACTTTCTGCACTTTTATGGCCTTCCCAAACCTGGACAAACCTTTATTGACCAATCCTGGTCTTAGAACCCTCACCCAATCTCCAACCTTTATTTCTTGAGATTTTACTTTCCACTTGGTATCATACCATTCCCTAGATTTCTTATTGTCTCCTCACTCTTACGGCAATGTCCCTCACAAAGCATTCATCTTTCACACCTCCCCACTTCTCCTTAAACCACCAAGGACTCAGACTAGAGGCAGGATTCCTCCCTTTTAGCAACTTGACTTCAGTAGTGGTATGAGGAGTTATGCGGTAAAACCATAACCTTTTCCTCAAAGTGCTCTTCCAATCTCCACCTTGTCGATGTGCTTCTACATCATACTCCTTCAAAACACAGTTGAATCTTTCCACTTGACCGTTTTCATGTGGTTCGTATAAGGCAGAGGTTACATGTTTGATGCTACAGAGTCTGAGGCAAGACTCCATTTCCCCACTTGTGAGTTGAACATCAATGCCAGTAACCAGAACTGATGGGCATCCTTCGCGGGCAAATACCTTCTTTAAGAATTAAACTATTACCCTTGTAGTAGTTTGTGACACCAATTTGACCTCCGGCCATTTAGAATGGTAATCAGTTAAGACTAATGCAAACCTAGCACCCATAGGGAGATATTTTAATAGGCCGGATATGTCAAAGGCCACCTTTTGCCAAGGCAACTTGGGCCATGTACAACTTTTAAGACGAGGTGTACTGACCCTCAGCATCTTCCACTACCCGCACACTCTTCACACACACTTACTGTCCTATCAATCATCCTGTCCATTCCTGGCCATCAGAAATGTATGCAAACAAGTTGCTTCATAGCAGACATACCCGGATGTCCCTTGTGAGCCAGCTTCAAATTATTTTCTCGTACACCCATGGGAGGAACACACTTTTCCCCCTTTGAACAAAAAGTCTTCCTCAACCACCAATTCTTCACCCACATTATACATGGACACACACTCAGGTTTTACTTCATTCTTCGTAGGCCTTCCTTCTGCTACACATTTGTTTTGTGGCCTGCCATATTTGGTTGGACAATTCACACACACTTCAGAATTTCTCAGAGATTTCTTCAAATTCATTGTTCGCTACATCCTTGATAGTGGCAACCATCTCATCATCTTCTCCTTTCTCTCACGCACTATCCTGCGAGCAAGGAAACACAACAATTCTTCTTACCCAGAACATATTCAGTTTGAAAACTGTACTTCTGTAGTCTTGAGGTAAGCCTTGCAATGCATGCCTTAGAATGCCAACCACCTCCCGATGACCATATATTCACTAATGGTTTAGGACCGGTTCTAAGGATGAATTTTCCACCTCAGACATTGTTTCTGAAGTGTTCAATAGCCCAAACACAAGCGACAAGCTATTTTTCGATAACAGCATACCATCATTCAGTCTCACGGAGTCCAGAAGGCGACGCTTAGTTCCACTCTTCCTTTCCACACTTTTGTGACAGAACACCTCCCCCCTAGCATCTACAGTGATGGCACACTCCTTTCCTATGCAAAATGGTCTCAAGGTAGGGGCCTGTAAAATCTCTTGCTTAATGTTTTCAAATGCTGCTTGTCTGTCCGGCTACATGGATGTAACCTCATGCCTCAACAGTTCCTTCAGCGGTACCATTTTAGTTGCAAAGTTCTCTATAAACTTGCTGTTGGATTCGCTCATTTCAGCAGAGTAAAGTAACAGTATAACATGTGAACCTGTTTAAAGCCACGCTACGGATTGAAT
Organism: Triturus cristatus; assembly: GCF_964204655.1. NCBI lineage: Eukaryota > Metazoa > Chordata > Amphibia > Caudata > Salamandridae > Triturus > Triturus cristatus. Next base: position 988,831,940 of record NC_140584.1, on the reverse strand, counting down.
TAAATCTTAACTCCATCCGCAAAATAGCTTCTTTGTATGCATCTATTTCATTTTGTCCTTCAGGTGGCCTTACTTGAGGCAGTGTTCTGAACACAGCTTGCCCTTCTGATCTAAGACAATGTAAAAAAAAAAAAATTCTGTTCCGCCGTCATACGCTCATCATCTATAGCTTTTATATATGTAAAAACAAAATACTCCTTCCACCTCATCCATGGAATGGGGGTTCCCCTTTAGATTGTAAACATTTGGCTGGCAGATCCAGCTGCATGGTGTCTTCGTTGTAACCTGGACAATACAGTGAGGTATGTTACTAATATAATATCAAGATCTGGCAGGAACTTCCTCAAACCTGTCGCAGAACATTCAAGACGAGTTCACAAATGCAGTAATATAAAAATCAGAATTTTTTTAAATGAAGGCTTTGCGATTAAATTGTAGCAGAAGGCTTTGCGATTAAATTGTAGCAGAAGGCTTTGCGATTAAATTGTAGCAGATACTGATATTGATCTGGTCATCGTGGATAGTGCATAGTAAAGTAATTCATCACTGGCAGCAGGCAGTATTATCGACGTGAAACGCTCTTCACAATTATTTGACCATAACAAAAATGGCTGCCACGCAACGTAATTACAAATACATTACACAGCCGTAATGCGTTGATAGGTAGAGAAAGCGTAGCCTTGGATTGCCCAGTGCGTTTCTCTGCCGTCGGAGTTGTCAAAGGAATGCGGCTACAGATTCCGTGTTGGCATGGCAAACGGTGAGAGGTGCTACCAAAGGTAAACACCCCCCACCAAGCAGCTCCTTGGAGTAAAAGGCTCCTAAAATTCCTTTTATACGAACCTCCGCAACTTCATGCAATCCATAAGTTGCGTTAGTACATCCAAATCCAAGAATCCATAAATGAGAATCCAAAAATGCGAAGAAAGTCCATTTGTGAGGTAGTCCGTTCCTGTGCTGCAGGGATGGCAGGATACCTCAGTAACTCTTCGCTTTTTTTTACAAAGACAAGCAATCCAGAGCATTATATTTATTCGGAGCAGCACAGCATACTGTCTTGAAGGCAGAACAGCAACAGTCTTTCTGAAGTGCATTCAAGAACACACAAGATCAACATTCTCTGGGAATGTAGAAAGCACTGCAAAGAATAACAAGGCATTTGTAGGGGATGCATGCAATACATGTATATATCAGACCACAATGCTACACTATCCTCAGAACTAAGAGTAGTAGATAGTTAATGTAGATGACTCCCGAAAAAGTTCTACCATTGGGAGGGATGATGGGAGTGAGCTTACTTATTATGCTACATGTGGCATTACACAAGGAAATATCACAAGACTACCTGGGGGGGGGGTGGGAGTGGGAGGATCAGGCTTTGTGAATTACTTTTCAACTAGTTACCTCAGCGTGGACCAGTGACTATAACGTGGGACCGCAGAATTAGTCTGACAGACTACAGCATGCCACAGACATACAGCACATATGTTTTTGTTTAAGGATTGGCTATGAACCGCGCTCTCATCTGGCTGAGTATCCTGCAATTGAATTTTTTTGTTTCACAAGCAGCAACTGGCTGCTCTTTTATTTTAATTTTGTATGAAACACACACTTCAACTGATGAAGTTTTCCGAAAATCTCCAAATTTTTAATGGGAGCGCATTAATAAGCATTCTCTGGATCCAACAATTATAATTTGTTGATGCATTGTACAATGTGTTTTTATTGTACAAATCCATAATGTGGAAAGTCTAACTTTGAAACTGCATGTTGCAATGGTGCATAATAAGTGTACCTATCTTTGTGAATTTTGAATAGGTATAAACTTTAGAATGGAAGTGTGGCAATTTTAAATTAAGTATTTAGCTGCATTCACATTATGAAATTGGGGTTCAGCATGAGCAGGTTGCTTGGTATCTGAAGAAACTAGGGCCCTGAAATTGAATTGCACACGACCGATTAATATTTAGTTAGATACACCTCTCCTCCCACTTGAATCAGTCTCCGTATTTAATATTGAGATGAAATTGGGAAAAAAACACATTATTATTCTTTCTTTTCACCTCCGTACTGCCTAACACTTTTTCTTTCATCTCCACCCCTCTCCCCCCCCCCCCCCCACCACCCTTTCAGGGTTAGAACGGTATTCATTTTAAACTGATTGGAGGAAATAGTATCCAGCGACAAGTGTACTGCCATTATACAAGTACCTTAACTGGAGTACGCTTTTAAGCATTAAGAAGGAGTAACTGTTTTAGAGGCACTAATTACATGATCAATCTGATATTCTTGAGATCTGGAAATAAGTGCTGCAAAGCCTAAAAATGTAGAAACCATTCTCACTGACCAGTGTTCTATTCTTAATTAAAAATGTACATTTGATGAAGAATTTACACCCGGCTCTAACTCATAGCAATCGTGGAAAACACTAGTCTCACATAGATTAATAAATAACCCAGCTGGTGGTACAAGTCGATAGAAACTAAGATGAAGAAAAAGATGCCCAAATTGCCTTAAATCTCTGAAGAGCCCCTACCCGCTTGGCAAAGCCTTCTTCAAAAGCTTGAGTGCTGGCCATTTTACTAAACTATTGATGGTATGATGGAACCATAGCTGTTTTCCAGCACGGCAAGATCAGCGAACGAGCCACTGTGAAAGCTATCTATATAAAATACTGCTGATAGTTACGCAGGTGCGATGAGCCAAACAGTGCCAATATTGGTGTCGAGCAAATCATATTTTGGGTACTAGGACTAATTGCATGAAAGACCTTCCTCCAAAATTGCTGTTGCCTAGGGCAGTCGAAAAAAAGTGTGTACCCATCCGCCCATACCAATCTGGTATTGGGGTACAGGCATGGCAAACAGGGACACCCCAATATTTAAAAAGAATACTTGATGATAGAGCTAGCACTACCTTATACCTTGTTTTCTTGGAAAGTTTTGCGGTTCGCAAGAAAACCGGTAGTCTAATTTCAATGCTGCTACTAATTGAACCATGGAATCAACTAGACCGGCCTGATGGTAAGTTTGTAGAATCGGTAATGCTACCTACCCCCCCTTCCCTCCTGATTACTTAGAGTTGTGAAGTAGATATTTTCACCCTGGGCTGTTTATTGGACCATACAAAATTACTAATATAGTTTTTAATTCTTCAAGTATGCAGTGGGAATTTTAAGGCGGAGATTCAAAGAAAGAAATAAAAACAAAGGGAGGATAGACATTTAAAATAAAGTAACCTTGCCAGTTAGAGACAAATGCAAAAGGGCCACCTCTCTAGCAAATTTTGTAGCTTAGTGAGCATAGCAGCGTAGTTTAACTGGAATAATTGAGGGAAATTAGTTGTAAAAAAAAAATCCTAAGTATCTAATAGGATGTTACGGAATCGTCTGTTCGCAGGTGAGGAGCTCGGAAAGCATTGAATTAAAGAAAAGGTCTGTTTTCCCGCGATTGACTTTGAAACCCCCTAGATGTGTGAAATCAGTCATTTCATTAATGGCATTCTGGATATTTGAGCTATTGGCCTTCAGGTATAAGATCATATCATCAGCGAACAATTTAATTTTTGCCATCCCACCTGCAGGTGGCAAAAACGATCGATTGGTGTGAATCATAACCGCTAGGGGCTTAATAAAAAAGGTAAAACGAAGTGGGGACAAAGGGCATCCCTGATGGGTACCACACTTTCTCCATACAGCCCCAGACTCCTTAGTGTAAATGATGATCTTAGCCTCTGCCCCACTACAGAGCTCTTTTTTTTTGTTGAAACATTTTTTATTGTTTTCCAACTCAACAAAGCAACAATCATCTCACCATCCCCACCCGTCCAGGAAGTACCACGCATGTAGCAGCAACCCGACTCTCCTGAAGACTGCTCAACCTTCCCACCCGGCCCCCTCCCCCTGTCAGTGTGCCCCCCCTCCCTAGACAATAAGATACAGGAGCCCAGCCGCTCCCTAAACAAACAGAACCTTCCAGCTTGCCCAGCCAAAGGTGCGGGCGGCCAGAGCCCACCGCCTAGCCTCTTCTACTCCCCGCTCCCCACTACCTCCTGCCCGTCAGACCCGCTCTCCTCAGCCCCAGCCTCGGACATCAACCCCTGAAGTTCTACCACCAACGCTTCCCATGCCCGGGCCGTCGCCAGCGCCTTTTCGTCATCTCTCCGGAGGGCCAGTTGCACCCGGAGCGTGCCCTCAGCTCCCGCCCAACGCGCCAACGCCGATCTCCAGCGCAGGAAGTTAGGCCCCCCCTGGGATTTCCAGTGCAGAGTCAGTTCCCTCTTGGCCATTATCAACCCCAGATCATAAAATTTGCTAGTAACCTTCGACACTACAGAGCTCCTTAAGCATATTTATAATCGGGGACGGAAAGCAAAAATCTTCCAAGATAATAAGCAGCGCTTTCCAATTATCGAGGTCAAATGCCATTTCTGCTTCCATCATTAATACTGCCAGTTTCTCCTTGTTAACTGTACAATTATCAAAAGCTTTGGTAAAAAAATAGATACTTGCAGCCATCGATCTTTTGGGCAAGAATCCATTCTGATTTTGATAGATCATCCGTTTAGCACACTGTGCAATCCATTCCTCCCAAACTTTCATAAATAATTTATAATCAACATTTAGTAACTTATAGAGCAGTAAAAATTGGGATCTGTAGGGTACTTTTCTTTTTTGAGGAAGATCACTGACTTTGAATTTGGTATCCCATCCTTGATTTGATTAATAAGGATTGTTAAAAAAGGAATTGCCCACTTTGTAAACCGTATAAACTTCAGTGGGAATGCGGTTGTTCCCACTGGCTTTGGCATTAGTCATGTTTTTTAGGGTAGCATCCAGTTCACAGAGCTCTATTTTATTAATAAATGTGCTTTTTTAGTTCCTGGGAATCTTCGGTACCAGCACTGAAGCAAAATGCTGCACTAACCCTTGCACCGTGACCATCTTAGTTTCTTCATAAATCTGCCTTATTGTGGCGAAGAAATACCTCCGCTACCCCCTCACTATTAACCTCTATGACCCCTGTGGCAGGTTCTCTAACTTGGGTGATTAATAACCTACTTGTCTGAGTTGTAGTCGACCATGTCAAATATTTCCCTATGTGCTGACTCTTCTCGTAGAGCTTTTGCTGAAAGGCTTTACGTCCTGATAGAAAGAAGACCCTAAGCATTTGCTTTGCTCTGGCTAACTGATCTTGTGTTTTCTGGTGAGCTGTTGGAAAATAAGGACCTCCCGATGGCCTTATAAGTTCACTCAAAGCACTCTGCTGTGTCATGGAGGTCCTGAATTTTGTGACACCAGGCCCTAGTTAATTTGGCTTTATAAGATCTCACCTGCCCCCTGATTGCAGCCTTGTACGCTTTTCATATCATAAAAATGGGAGCAGTTAAAGAATTTCTCTAAAAGAATTCACAATTAAAATGCCTCGTTTCACTTTAACCAGATTTGATCTGTGAGCAAGGTTTTATCAAATTGCTGTCTTGGCCTCTTTCTTTGTGCTGTTTCAAAAATTACCTCAAGAGAAAATATTGAATGATCTGAAAGGGGATTGGCCAGCATCTCTATCCTCCCTCTCTTCAATAGTTTTGTCCCAAAAAAAATTGGTTGCCTCTTAGTTCACTAATAGCATTGTTATCTGGGCAGGAGCAGTAATAATTCCCAGTTCATGTTTAAAAACTCACGTTGCATAAATATATTACCTAATCATGATGTGGTAGTGTACTGTCATTTATAAATAGCATCACTAACATACAGTTTTACTGATAATAGCGCATAAACCATTTGTGGAAATTGGGTTTGAGCTAAAATATTTAAAATGTGCACATCACCAAGTAAAGTGTTATAATTTGTTTTGATCCTATAAAAATTTTTTTTCACAGAATTACAAAAATGTGTCTTCATAACTAGTGAAACATATTTGAAATGTTTGAACAGTTCACTTAGCTATTTCAGTGTTGTTTTAGAAAAAAGCCTGTCATCTTGCATCCTTTCATTTAACATGCCTTGCACAGTTCAATTGTCACACAGTTCACTTTACAAACTCCTCTAACTTACATTGCAGAAAAAAAAAATGTGACACGATAAGCTGACTTTTGACATCTGTCTCTGAAAGCCAGCAAATGTGACAAAATAACTAGATTTAATGGAATTTTTATTGCTCTTTCACTTTGTGAGCAATAAGGATGCCTTTAAATCTTGTTATCTTGTCACATTTGCTCTGCTTTCAGAGAGAGGTCAAAAGTCAGTTTGTCTTTCCTGAAGTTAGAGGATTTTCAACTTGCCAGAAAGGGCAAGTAGTTCCTAAAATTAGCTCATTCTGAATAAATCTTGCTCGACAATGCAAGTGGATTTTTCGAGCCCTGAGTAGTGACATTTAACTAACAGGCCCTGGTGACAGTTTGTACCATATAGTAGGAACATATAGGTAAGATAAATATGACCTTGTGGAATGTACCAATTTCGTGAATCTTACTTTTCCACAAAGAGGAGACTCTTTAGCCTTTTCCAAAATACAGTTTTCGAGTCCAGCACCCTAAGTTCAATCAGAAGTACTTTCCATATCTTGCTGGCAAGTATCGAGGGGACAATCACCCAGCCTGGATAAGTAGAATCTTGCAACCAGAAGAAGGCATTGATTAGCAAAGCGAAGAGCTATTGGGGGATGATAGATATGAAACCTATTTGTAAGACACGCTCAACCTTTTTTGTGAATTTCCTGGAACCAGATTAGCAAAGCTTTGAACTGGATCATTCTTTAATAGGAAACCAATAGAGTTGCTTGACCCCGGCCCAAATTGATTGTGTCTTCCCAACCTTAAATAAAGCTCTTGCTGCTGCATTTTTGGCCAGTTGAAACTTCCTAATTTGGTAGTCTGAGGCACCCAAATACAGGGAGTTTGTGTAATCCATTTTAGAGTTGACCAAGGGCAAAATAAATTGTTTTTCGAGTCTGGAGTGGTAAAAGATTCAAGATCTTTCTCAAAAATTTCAAAGTACCAAAGCATGTCCCTGTCAAAGCATTAATTTGGCCTTTAAGGGAGAGTTCCTGATCTAATTTTCCTCCTACATTGTTTTTACCACGCTAGCCGGAGCTGGTATGGCTCACCAAAAGCAGTTGACTACCATCGGAACAGGTCAAAGGGGTCTCATTTCCCAAAGAAAAGAAGCTCAGATTTGCTGGAATTAATCTTCAAACAATTCTTTTGCATCCAGTTCGCCACCTCTCTGAAAGTTCTCTGTCAGATACTGTATCAATTTGCTCAAAAGAACGGATAGGTTGAGTTTTGTCTGCATATGATATGTTGAAACCCCAACGGGCCACAATTTTAGCCAGAGCAACCAAGTATATGTTGAATAGGGTTGGGCGCAATGCTGAACCTTGAGGAAACCTGTGATTAAGGTTCTTTTATCAACAGAACTAAATGGGTAGAGAAAAACCACCTACAATCTATGAGTTATGTAGGAGTTTAGCCAATTTTTGGCTTCCCCAACTACACCAGTTTTTTCCACTTGGTCTAGCAGAGTGTCATAGAAAACAGTATTGAATGTGGATGATAAATCCCAAAGAATTAAGACTGCCTTCTTCCTGAGATCCAGATTGGTTTTGACAAACTCTGAAAACTCAAGAAGATCGGTCTCCATAATGTGTCCCGAGTGGAAGTCTTATCGAGAGGGATCCAGTATGTAATTTATTTTAATAAAATCAACAAGCTGTTTTTTTATCAGCGTTTCCAACATTTTATCTAATGCTGGAAGCCACAAAATCAGTCTGTAATTGCTCATCAGAGTTTTTATCAGGATCGGAAGGATCTGCACTTTTTTGCAATCTGGAAGGAAACTTCTAGTGTCAAGTGACTGAATAAACGGGAATTAATTACAGGATTCACAGTTGCGGCCACTAGTTTAATACATGTGGGGGACAAGGCTCCAGAGGGGAGCTAGATATAGCTGTTTAAATCGCTAATCCGGATTCCACTGCACTAGGGAGATGTTCTTATATTCAGACTAGACCAGGCCATTTGGCATGCTCACGTTGCCTGTGGCAGAACATACGGAGACAGCTTTCCTCCATTTAGCAAAGAAGAGAGACATATCTGACACTTTTTTTGGAAGTAGTCAGAGAGGCTGTCACATAATGCTTGAGAGGGAGCAAATTTATGATGACTTGTAGCAGGTGATAAAATAAGATTGGACTATCTTAAAGATGCCCTTGGCTTTGTTCTTAGATTAGTCTATTAACCCAGCAAAAGATTCAATCTGCGCAGGTGTGACCTTTTTTTTTTTTCTTCTTCTTCAAACATATCTTTATTGGTGTTTAGCATATACTTCGTATATTGCATCCAAAACAGTATTCAAGGCTTAATACAAAGCCTCGCATTCGTTACGGTGTGATCTTTTTATGATATTATTTAAGAGCAGCTTTATACACTTTCTTGGCATCCTCATTGTAGGAATTTCTCTACTTTCTTTCTAGCCTCTAACATAATGATTTTTCTTCCTGTTTGGTGTGGAAGAAAATCATAAAGCGGATGGATGTTTTGTAAAGCTCTTTCTCAACGAAACCAGCTCTTCTACGGCAAGTGATAGGAAAGAGTTAAATAAGGTGACATCCTTCTCCACATCAACCATGGGGTTTAACCCCCTAAAATCTTCACCAAATCCATCTTGGTGATTTTATGTAATTGTTGTATTGGGCTAAGAGGCTTAAGATCATTCTGCCAGGTACCTGAAAGTGTCACTAAGAAAGGTACCAAAGAGTGATCTTACCAGATGATGAGAAATTGGGCATCAACCTCTAACTTGGAGCTGTTAGAAAAAATGTAATCTAGCATATATGGCACTCTTTATGGGTAAGGCCAGCAACTTTTCGCTGAAGGATAATTTCCTCCATAGCCTTCAGCAAATTAGATGTATCCTTACAAGAAGAATCATCAGCATGAACATTAAAATTTGCTAGAATAGTAAAGCTGGAAAATTGAAGCGGGAGAGTGACCGCTAACTTAGCAAGTAATTCTCCAAAATTTCCACCATAACCAGGCGGGTGATATATTAACATTCAATCAATCAATCAATCAATCAAGAAATTTGTATAGCGCGCTACTCACCCGGAGGGTCTCAAGGCGCTTGGGGGGGGGGTGGGGGGGGGGGGGGGGGGGTCTGCTACTGCTCGAACAGCCAGGTCTTGAGTTGCTTCCTGAAGGAGAGGTGGTCTTGGGTCAGACGAAGGTGGATGGGGAGGGAGTTCCACGTCTTGGCTGCCAGGTAGGAGAAGGATCTTCCTCCCATGGTGGCTTTTCGGATGCGTGGAACGGCGGCGAGGGCGTGGCTGGTCGATCGTAGCTGACGGGTGGGAGTGTAGAAGGTCAGGCGGTTGTTGAGGTACCTGGGGCCCAGGTTGTGGAGGGCCTTGTGTGCGTGGGTGAGGAGTCGGAACGTGATTCTCTTGCTGACGGGGAGCCAGTGGAGGTCTCTCAGGTGTCCGGAGATGTGGCTGTGTCGGGGGATGTCCAGGATGAGTCGTGCGGAGGAGTTCTGGATTCGTTGGAGTCTTTTCTGAAGTTTGGTTGTGGTTCCGGTGTAGAGGGTGTTCCCGTAGTCCAGTTGGCTGGTGACGAGGGCCTGGGTGACCATCTTCCTGGTTTCGGTGGGGATCCAACGGAAGATCTTACGGAGCATGAGTCATAATGAGACAGCTTGAAAGAAAAGTCTAGACCATCCGCTACCTCCAACCCCTCCAGTTACTGCACTGAACACGATAAGCGGACTGGTAAATCATATCAATCCCACCATTTCTGTGAGCATCAAAATTTAGATGGAAAATAGAGTAGCCATCCAGTACTGTTTAAGCAATGTCCGGCCCAGAGGACTGCCCAACTATGTCTCAGTGAGGGAGAGTACATGCCAATTGTCTTCCACCAGTGTTGCAAATAAGCTTGTGTTTAGGGAGAGATTTACCATTTAGCAGACCTGCCAAAAACTTGTCCGAACCATTGCTTGGGCTAGGTGGAGGTTGGAAGCTGAACTTAGTAACCTATGCGTTATGAAAAGCACCTGGTTGACTGTACTTGGGGTCAATGTTGTAGTGGCAAACTTGGCATCGAAAAGTGAAGTAGTTTGCAGGGAGAGGATTACATTAGCAATTGCTTTCCTCTCTTAACGGCAATAGAGTATCCCAGCTATAGGTAAATATTACCTTGTTACATCTGTACAAAAGGACAGAAGGCTGGCACTGATTATGATTGAGGTGCAGACAGGCTTGCCTTCATGCGCTAGCACTGCAGTGCTTATTATATGGGGGAAGCTGAATTATCTGTCCAGTCAGGGCCCAACTGCTAGAGCGCAACAAAACAAAATGTTGCCTCTATGTAGAACCGCCAGCAAAGTGAACCAGCATTGGCAAAGCCAATCGCTCTTGGCAAAGCGAGAGCTATTGGCTTTGTCAGTGTGTTTCAGCATTGCTTGGCCAGATGGCATGTGTTCCCCAGGCAGATGCAGTACCCAAGTGCCTGCAGTTGATGCTCCGTTACTCCTTTATGTAACCATAGGCATAAATGAACAAGGCATCCCAAATTAAATTTACCATTTGATAGAGAGCAAAACACAATAGGAAATGTGTCGAGTGCTGCCAAAATGATCTAGTGAAATCATGATACTTATTTTGTTTACCTCTCAAGAACAGAAGGTACCATCTGCCTTAGTGCAATTCATACTTATGAGTTGCATGTTACACAAGCACATACTCATACCTGCTTCAGGCACTCAACCCACTGAGCTATCCAACTTGCTTGACATATCACGGCCAATAATGATTAAAATGCAGAGATCATTGCATGCGTATATTCACATTCAGGAAACCTTTATTAAATGTATTCCTTCTTCCTACTACATGGTGTTTTGTGAGTCACTGATGTGTCTATCTGGTTTGACTAAAACACGGTATAGTGTGACCATACCTCCCTTCCAGTCAGTAAACTGGATTTACAACGACCACCTATATGTCGAGGCCATTACAAGAAAGTGGTAAGCCAGCTCATTAGGCGACTGTACTGTTATCTTTGGGTCATGTGTCCGGATCCTGTCAGGGCTAACGTGGCCTTTGGATGTTCTGAGGTAGATCAAATTAATCTTGTTAATTTGTGTAATAGTTACAAATTCTAATTTAGGGAAAAGGGCCTGGGCGGGGCAGTGATACGCTAAACACAGGCTGAAAGATCTAGAACATGAATCACATTACAGCATGTGCACGAACAAACGTGCAAAATGATATACTTAAATATTATTGAATTATTTATTTTGTCATATTTTTGATATATGTAAAAATCAGTTTTTTTTCTCGTTTTTTATGTAAGAGGTATACAAAATAGTGTTTAAAGATAATACAAAAATATTTTTTGTATGTTGTCCAAATTCACAGTAAATACACACATATTAATACATAGTCACTAGAAACAATAAGATACAGTTTTTTTTGCTTTTTTTTGCGTCTAAATTACAACAATTGATGAAGACTAGTTGACATTTGTGCATGAACATGTTCACTTGGGTATAATGTTTAGAGGCATCTTCTGCAGTTTCTCTATGGTGGACACAACTCCTCTACTAGTCTTTATGATCTAACCTTAGACAACAATATTTTATCCATAATCCTGCAGGCTAAAAAATCTAGGTCTTTGTTGTTGTCCATCTAGTTCTCACTGAGACGGATCCCTGACGAAGGCTTTGCCGAAACGCGCGTAGTTTCAACAAACCACCAGCTTCTTAACAACCTTCGGCCATCTGTATGGCATATCATGCACAAATAGCAACTAGTCTTCATCAATTGTTGTAATTTTGAAGCCTTGTGAATAAGTATGTATTAATATGTGTGTATTTACTGTGAATTTGGACAACATACAAAAAATGTTTTTGTATAATCTTTAACACAATTTTGTATACATGTTATATTAAAAACAGGACGTTTAATCCAGGTGCATCAGGAAGAAGAGGAATGATCTATTCATTTTGTCTTTGAATTCTGCTCCACCTAAAGAGACTGGTCCCCTCAGTGGGCAGACAAAGAGCGGTTGATTTTTGGGTTGCTTCTGTATGCCAGTCCTTTGGGAGAAGAGTTCACCAAGCTGCTATTGAAACCCCAGTAGCCAAGGCTGAGGCATGCACCACATCAAATGGGACATTGTAAAGGGACTTGATATGACTTTCCACCCCTTCCAAAAAAAGAAGCACCCTCTACTCTGTCCTTTATGGTTCTAACTGTCCCTTAAATTTAGTTACAAGGGATTGTACTGTATATTCCCCATATATACATGAGTCCTAGCGTGCACCATCATTAAGGAAGAATCCATTCTGAATAGCATGTTTAGAAATAGATATGAGACCCACTAGACCTAAGAAGTCCTAAGGAAAAGATTTCAGTATACACTTAAAGCCTAGACGTAAAAGGAGGTAAAGTAGTGCCTGCCTGAGGGGAATGTTTGACTTGCTGGAGCAAAGAGGCAGAAATAGTTAAGGAGATTCAGACTCTGTGAAATCAGTATTCTTCTGCATATAAGCTAAAATTCCATGAAGGAAACCTTTCCACAGGCCGTTTGTCAGTTTGTCCTCGAACCCTGAGCTCCTGTCAGGGATATCCTCAGTGTGAGAGTAAAGCTGAGACTTGATTGACATCAAAGTAGCCACAGCCCCCAAAATCAAGCACTTTCGCCTCTCTTCCGCCACTCTAGAGACATGATGTAACCTTTTTCTAACAGAAGGTGATTTAAAGTCAGAGGAGCCTAAGGACGACACTGTATAATACCTTTGATGTAAGTGTTTCTCTACAGTGTAGTACACGGCAAAATCAGAAAAGATACAGATTACTTCCACAGCTTTTAGTTCTTCATAACTATGAGGAATGATTTACCTGGACCACAGCAGTTCAAGAAATAGTAAGTGCTTGTGTTTCACATCTCCCAGCAAAGGAACTTTCTGTATTTGCACTGGCCGTCAGGATCTGTCGGTTGAACCATTTACTCCAGCCCCAACAGACCCAACCAAGAATTACCATGTGGGGAGAGTCTGGCTGGATTATGTGCAGCATTTGGGTGTCTTTTCCTTAAATGCTGATCTTTTCTGCGTTAGTCATTTGATTTTGAATATTTTTAAAGTCTTTAAATTATAAAATGTTGATGTTACCCTGATCTGAAAGTTGCGACACAACATCTGACTTGAATTTGAAATCACTGTTACTAGTAAATAGGTAGTCTTTGTCTATTTTTTGGCTAGGTCTTCTAAGTTGACATCATCTTGTATTGAAATTAGATTTTGTAAGTCTAGTATCTCTTGCACTGTCATGTCTGTACTGATTCTTCAATGAATATTATTATTATTCTTTGACCTTTACCTCAAAGAATTTCTATATTATTGGTATCAGAAAGTACAATTGATTACTTGAAATTAAGTAATAGTGTTTCCCTTTGAACTAGGATATACTTATATTATTTCTTTGTTGTGGCGTTTGTTTTGTTAACTATGCTCAGTATATCATTGTATTTTACACACTTGGGGTTTTCTTTTGTTTCAGTTCTCATTTTAACTCTTGATTGCCCTGATAGAATGATGATGTAGCAATCTTGAGACACATGTTGGCACATATGGAAAGTGTTCATTCGATTGAAGAATTAAGCAATGTAAAATTGGTGATTTTTGGAAGAAACTTTTTTATGATATTTAAATAAAATGTGTATGAATTGAAATGTGTGATTTAAATGCACAGAGGAGTATGCCAATATTGAAAATCTCTGTGTGCCCCAAAATGATAGCTGTGTAGTTTAGTTTCAGTAGGCCCTGTTTTATACCTCAAATCCGCATGTAATGCATTTATTACTTTCAGGCACATTCTCTCCCCTTTTGTCAGCTGTGCTTCTTCTGTAGGACCAGAGGGTATCTCCAACTGGCCTACTCTATGTAGCTCCACGTGGAGTGAAGAACTCCTCTTTCTTTTTTTTGTTGCCATGATTCCCTAGCCGTAGAAATAGCAAATTAGTTGCTCCTGTCACGCTTATTCCATTGTGTATGAGGCCATTGCATGCAAAGTTGACTCACTCTGGTCTCAATCCACTCCCCTGTAGGCCCGCAAACAAGGTGGCCTCTCATCCTCCATACACATTGTGTTTCGATTCAAAAATACCCTATGTCATAGGAGTGCTTCATTATCAGTCATCAGGACTAAATGTCCCTTTGACTCCTCTGCAACCCATACCATTTCCCCACAACTCATTCTGTACATTTGTGGTTATGCTGCAAGATCCGTGAAGAAATCGTCTTTTGGTGCCACTGGCCTGGGCTCTTGGTGCTATGATATATCCTGCACCGCTACCCATTCATTCATCTGGGGTAACGATGGGCCAGAAGTGCCCTCATCAGCGCAGGGTTAACTTGTGCTATATCACTTCATTGCAGGTCAAGTGGGCGGACAGTGCAGTCAGATTTCACTGCCCTGAAGAGCACACCACCTTCCCATCTCTGCATAATTACAAGTGGGTGGTTAGTTAGAGCTTACCAAAGTTGTGGCCATTTTGGGCTCTGACCAGCCTGCCCCTCCTTACTGTGTGATTTAAAGCATACCTCAGTAAAGAGTAACAAGTATTGGCCTGGAAAATAGGTTTCGTGTTTGGGACCTTATAAGTTTTAGACATGCAGCACATTCATTTTGAGTTATGGGATGCTTTCCCTCCCATTAGAAATAGGGGCTTGCATATGAAGGGGCGTTGTCCATGGTCTGCATTCCCACCAAGACCGTATAATCGCATTTGTAAGCAGTGGCCTTAGTTGCTTGGTAGCAAGTGTGATCTTGCACAGGTTGGCCACTTTGGAAGCCTCGCTGTAGGTATCTTTATAAACGCGTTTAGCAGAAACGTTGGGAACCACAGACCGCTGCAGCTCAAATAGCAGAAACATGAAAATTCCACAGATAGCAAATGGCCAGGTAGGAATTCAAGCTTGTTTATTGATCTGTAGAGGGAAGATGCTTCCTTGAAGAGACAGACTACCTGTGGGGAAGCAGAGGCTTCTTGAGCTTTTGTGATTCTTCCCATGCTTCTGTCTGGAATGAAAGGGATCCGTGGCCGGTGTTAAGGCTCCCCCCTGGGAGCGTGAGTGCGCATCACGGGTGAAGCTTGGTTTGTGCGCACTGCAGACAGTGCACACGCTGCAGGAGACTCTGCATGGGAGACTTTGTATAGAGTGATTAGAAGTGAACTGCTTTCAGTCCTGGTGAGGGAGGCTGCAGAAGAATGCTCTGTTGATAATAGAGAGGCGTATGGCTGCCATGCTAAAAGAAGTGCAGCAGCAGTGCGCCTTTCAATTTTCAAAATGGCACCCGTGAAAGAAGTGTGGCGGCTGTGCGCCTTTCTGTTATCAACACAGTGCCTGCTTCACGGCCGCTGCACTTCATGAAGCACAGGGCCATGAAGTGGGTGACCTGCTGATAAAATAAGTGTGCTGCCTTAAGCCAGCACCGCATTGTAACAAATTGAGCATGTGCAGCAACGGAGAATAAACGGAGGGTGAAACAAACTAGGACAAACCCCTATGTCGTTGCTTTCCCTGTGCTGCCCTGCCTAAGCCTTCTCTGCTGTTACGTGGGATGAGGCATCGCTCCCCTACGAAAGGCAGAGGTGGTGGTGTTCCATGAGGCTGCTTCTCGCAGTGGTGAGGAGGAATGTAAACTAAGCAGCTATGTCCCCACCATCCTCTCCCAAGTGCGGGTGAGGAAAGAAGACATTGATCTGTAGCATGGCGTCCCTGAAGCGGGTGCCATGCTGAAAAAATGAAAGCAGCTTTGCGCTCTAAATCTTATTAATAAACAAAGTTTGTGCAATTTAAACATGCTACACACGTTTCCTTCTCTTTATTAAAAAAAGTATTTTAAAGAGGGCTCACAAACCCACGTTCACATTAGAACTATGCCTTTAGGCTACCACGAGCAGGAAACTAATAAAATGAAAGATTTCCAGACCTGTTTTCAGTTGCGCTGGAAAGCGAAAGGCATGGGGAACAGCTGTTCAACCGCAGGCCAACCCAAAAAAAAGAGTGCTCCCAAAGTATTGTAAACAACCTGAAGAGTAAGAGCAGCTGGCATTTACGAAGGATAGTAAGAGGAACTAATAAAAAACATGGATGGTGCTTGAAGCCCATATTGTAGAAAAAGCATGTCTCGAAGAGACCGCGTGCATGCGCTGCCTAGACGAAACCAAAAAAGGGTTTATGCCGAGCATATATTTTTGTTTTCACCCAAAAATAAAATTCTCTACTTAGATCATGTAACTAACCAAATTTATAAGAAACCCTTATTAATTCTCTAGGAAAAAAATATTTAAATCTTACCAAAAAGCACTGAAATTTGGCAGTTGCAATTGGGTAGCTATATTGTACCCAAGTGTAATGCTTATGATTCAGGTAACAGCGCAAATGTCTTGGTTAAAGCGCCTTGAGACGCTCACAGGTGATTTGCTGCAGTTTTTAAATCCTGATTGATTGGTTATCCAGCAACTCAACAATCAAAATATAATTTTTACCATATGTAGAAGAAAATATGCATTGCTGTCTCTGTCTATATGGCAAGTTTGTTGTTCTTGATTATTGTTTTTTTCTCTAGCTTTCACTAAATGTTACTTACGGCATATTGAATGGGAAGTTGAACTTTTAGGGCTCCATAACATTCTGTACAAAGTTTTTCATTCTCAAGCTTGTATACAAGGATCCATTTTCTAGGCTAATACTAAAGAGCACAGCAGCCAGAAAATGCAAAATATCTTTGATGAAAGGAGGTCAGTGATACCTGTTCTGCTATTGTATTTCTGGGCCAGTCACCTTCACTTCTGTCATGGTACACCAGACCAATTTAAGAATTTATGATGTATTTGAGATCATGATTACTGTTAGGAATTGGAAGGTCTGTTTTGCAAATACAGTGCTTCAAAGTTAGATTCTGAATTTCACAGTCCTACTTCTAGAGCTGCCAGGCTATTCGCAGGAGATGCTGTGTACATGTTCATAATTTCAGCTATTTAGGATCTTTCCTGTTACGCTTCTGTGCCTTTATCATTAAAGAGACCCTGCCCCCCCCCGAGTGTCACAAATAACATTATTTGGGAATTTATTAGCTCTCCAAGGTTCCTCACTATGTGATGTGGATAGGAACAGGCGCAGGTTACCAGTATGTAAGTTTGCTGTAAACCGTGTCACTGAAGGGGAGTTAAAGTTTCTTCATAATTAGAAAGCCTTAAGCTCAAAGCGGAGTCTGAGATTTACAAGCACTAGTGCAACTTTGCTCCAGGCAGTAAAGGCTGATAGTAAAGATCTAGGCCTGTTTCTTGAAATGGAAAGAAATGGACCTAGGACCACCATGGAAGAAGTGGTTTCAGGCAGTATGACAAATTGAAACGTGACAAGAATCTTACTACACTCTGGCATGCAATTTGCCCATTTCAGAAACCACTTCTTTACTATGAATAGGTTGTATTGGTCCGGGTGTCATGCAGAAGCTTCTAACTGTTACCCAAGATCTGAGGAACCTGAAGCAGGCCATGTACATTGGTATGTGTGTTCTCTTTCTGAGTAGACCTGGCTTAGCAGTTCGGACTGGAGTCTTCCTTTACGAGCAGGACTCTGCCAGGAGTGACATATTGACCAAAAAACAATGGTCTGCAATGAAGGTATTGCCTGTGGCTGAGAGTTTTTGCAAGCATTCCACTCATCACTGTTGTGTTTTCCGCATACAAGTACCTTCAGAAACTGCCCTAGGCTGGCTATTCTGGGGCTTTGTAACTAAGACACTTAAGATCACTGGCAAAGGCATAAGTTTGAGAAACCATGCAAGTATGAGTGGAAAGCATTTAAACATGTGGACTGGGAGCAGAACTTGCCGAGCTTCTTGATGGATGCCGCTCTGGCACAGCTCCCTACATAAGGGTTGGCAAGAGTAGGCAAAGGCAGCAGTAGGTAGTGGCATGATACTTGTGGTCCGGGAGACCCATGATTGCTGCCATATCCTGATAAATCTAGGGAAGTGCTTCTCATCAAGCCAAAAATATATAATTTCATGATTTATTAAAATGCCACGCAGCATAATTTTAAGATTAACTATGTTGGATCAATACCTTTCAAGACGACCATAATGTAATACTAAATAGGTGTTTAATGTCCACCGATTCCCTATTTTATTGCTTCCCATTCAGTACTTGCAGCAGTCATTCAATGTTCTCCCACTTCATTGAATCTAAACTGTACTTTAGTCCCATTTCCTACTACCATATTTGGCTTCATAAGAGGAAGACTAAAATACCAATTATGCATGAGATTTAGCATTTGCTGCAATAGAATACACAATAATAAAGTGCGTCTGTGCCCAGACTTCATTAATTTGTATTTTTACAACCGGCCTATAACTTGGACATAGAAAAAACGATAACTGTGCTTAATTTATTATTTAGAAATGCCTGTATTTGCACTTAGCAAATCTAAGTATGTCACTTTTTTTAAAAATATAACATAGTGCTCAGACCTCTAAATGAAATGTATGTATCCTATAGACATGAAAAACCTACTATCTAATCTAGCTGTTGCAGATTAACTGTATTTTGTTTGTGAAAGGTTGTGTCAGCACATTGCTGCAGCCCAAAAGAGGTTAAAATATGTGTGTTTTGTATGGTTCACTACAGCTAGTTAGCATCTAAGACTGGTGAGAAAGTGCTATTGAGTATAAAATACCACGGTTATTTAGGCTTTAGTTTGTGTTTTATATAGGGTCTCATGCGGGCTACTTCTGTTGTAATATGCATGGCGAGGGTGCCTGCGATGTGGTAACAATCAAAGAAGAGTGAAGTTTGTTGACTGGTCAGTTATTCATTTAGAGTAATATCCTTTTCAACTTCTTGCTGACCCTGAATCCCTGTTGACCTCTGAGCTCATAAATTAGAACGTTCCATGCTTCAGAGCCTTGGACTTCGCTGCCATTGCTGATTCTGCTGTCTTTTGTAGAGTTTAGAAGTATCCTTGTTAGGTTTGGTGGGGCCCACATGTTGCAAGAACCATTTTCAGGCATGTGTATTTAGCATTAACCTAGCGTTAAGGGCAGGCAGCAGGGCGCTTGACATGCAGCAGAGAGCTGTGGCTTCTCTCAGTACACCATGACAGCAAGTGACATTTAGCAAGGAAGAGATGAGGTTCAGGATTGAGAACAAAGAAGGGAAGTGTACTGTCAGTATTCAGATTTAGTTATTGATGGGTTGAAAAGACATGGAACCATTAAACGCAGAGCGTCATTTTGCTTGGGGTACCATACCAACAGAGTTTAAAGTGAGTTTGAAGGTCATCATGCAAGTTACAAAAGTATATTCCTTGGGTAGGTGGAAGGCAGATAGATCTGTGCGATCTGATTAAAGGAATAGTTAACAAGTCAGAGTATTTATAATTTAACTCAATATAGTCATAAGCCTACATCATCTTAATAGCTGCACTAAAACATGTGCACAATATAGTGTTCTCCTTATGGACCATGCCATCCTCTTCTACAGCTTTAGAAAATTTCACTAACCTCCCTTTTGCACATCCCAACCAAGAAAATGCACTGGGCCTTCGCACTTACCATCTCATCTTCCTGAGAGCTTACAGTGCAGGAATTTGGATAAGAAGCCTCGCAACATTACTGCAGTTTATCTTTAAATTGATGTAATCCAGACCTATTCCCTGTGGCGCCAAATTCATGCTCTGGTCCAGGGTTCTCCAGTCAGTCCTGGAGGGCCAGACCCATGCCAGATTTTAGCATATCCCCATTTAGATAAATTTAGTGATCCTAAAAATCTGGCATGGATCTGGTCCTCCAGGACTGACTTTGGAGAATCCCGCTGTTGTCTCTTCCAAACATGTTCAAGTCATTCCATAGCGCTCAAACGCTCACCTGAAATGGTTATATGGCAAGGTTGAACCTTAAAGGTCCACCATAACACATGGATGCTCTCTACCAACCAGTCATTCACCTCAAGAAACACTCGAACTCATTGCGCAAATAGAAAGTGGAATCGGTCCGAGCGTAGCCCTTACATCTCCAGAATCTTGTAGGTGCACAAGCAGTGGAGAAAACGATCTCCACATTAACAAAAGAATGATCTGAGAACGTCCTTGTAAGAATATTGCATCTAGTATCTAGATAGTTGTGTGGTAATTAAGAAAAAGTTAGTTCTGGAGCAAGTGGGGTTGCCCGACTTAGCGAGAGAAATGCCTGGAAGCATACTAAAATTACCACCCCAGATAGTATGATAATCCCGAGTCTGAATAATTTAGCCAATCATTTTATTAAAGAATTTAAGGGAGTCCATGTTAAGTGTCAAACTACTTATGAACAAAACCTTCTGTCCTCGTAGGACTCCAAACACATACACCCAGCTGCCCTCCTTGGCCATCTGTGGCTCATGAGCTGGAAATTTTAACTGAGTGTATCAAAATCTATCTCAATGTATCCATCCAGAGATGCGCTCTAGAAATCAAAAAGATCCTTACTTGGCGAACACCGTAGAATGCGGAAAGGACAACAAATCCTTTTGTTATTTAACCCTCACACAACCTATTGGTGTCATGCGTCATCATCAGGTTCACCCTGACTCCTAAAGGTCAGGGTGGGCTCAACCAATATTTCAGGGAGCTCTTAGGAGATGTAGGCATGGGGGACTTAAAGATAAAAATCCTACTCCGTTCCCCAGGTATCCCTTTTATTCGTGGGTACGTAGTGGATATTGAAAACAGTAAAAAACTGATCTTTTTTGGAATAATGGTACTATAACCCTAATAATCTGCCAACATATTTCAGTCCACAAACACATTTGCCACAAAGGTCCCAGGCTTTCATCAGGGCTCAAATGGTTCCATCCCTGGCATTGACAGTGATTCACTCTATGTGTAATAATTGAAGGAACAGATATCTGTAACCTTCGTGCTCAATAATAGAGGGGGAATACTTATATCCCTTCTTCAGGAAATGAGAAGAAGTCCACCTGTAAGGGAAACAAAACATACAACAGCACAAACAAATGAACAAATAGTTACTGTTTATAATCGCACCCGTCATGCAAGGATGCTCATATTCCAAAGTTGTCTACTCACTCGTGCGTTATTGTGACCCTGAGCTTCAATGTCGTCATTGTGTCAAGTCCCGCCCGATAGGCGGAGTGCAGAAACTGTCGTACCTATATATTTTGTTCAAATCTCATTTAAAAACCTAAAAAGACTGTTAGCCATACCCAGTCATGTCCGGTCAAGATTCCATTCCTTATCAGAATTCAGTGACAATCAACCTTCATGATTGCACAAGCATCGAAATTTACGTCCAGCATTCAAGTAATCCACGCACACAATAAACATACACACGTAATTAACTGGCATCGCGGCTATAACTGTGACACTGGGCGCCTTAATACCAAAAGTATCAAAATGCCAACACCTCAGAAATATGATTAAGCAAAGAAGCAATGTTTAGAGCTCCACCTGTTTGTAAAAAAGCGACTCGAAAAAGTGAAGCAAGTATTCTGTAACATCAGTAAATTTACTTTGTGGCTCGTTGCATATGCTACTACTTTTCCTGCTTTGCGGGGATTAAGTCCTCTAACATTCCAGTACATAAAAATCACTGAAACTGACCTGAAGACAGAATTTATCTTCCCAAGCTCCAGAGCAGTGACCGAGTGGCAGGTGAGAAGGAGCATCAAAAATAGTAGATGAAGAAGGCTTTAGCAGCTGATGGCCCCTCTCCAGAAAATATCAGGCAACTAACGTGTAGGGAAATATTCAGGAACCTTCTGTTTAGGGCAAAATATGAATTGACCCTTCAAAGGTCAGTAAGCCTCCTACTTCGTTTTTATTAAAAATAAAAAGATGCTAACTTTCACCCACTATCTGTGTGGTGCTTCAGTATTGGGTTCCTTCCTACCATGACCCGATCATTGATATGTGGTTGGCTTCTGAAGAGCTTTTCACAAGGTTTTGTTTTGATGGGTTGTGTGGAATTTCACAACAGAGTGGATAGTATCACACATATGACAAAGAGAGGGATAGGGTTGCTCAGTAACTTTTGAGTGTGTTGTGGGGAAGGTCAATTGTATTTTTTTGTTGTAATGTTGGACCGCTCAATTGTATGTAGTCCAATGGGGATTGTATAATTCAAACTCCCTAGAAATGTCATTGTGTTTCTGGCTTTAAGGTCCTACACAGGTGAGGAGCAGTCATAAGGACTCCTCCATAAACCAGCTCTAAGCTGCGTTCAGTCACAGTCCCCCTCGTTGAAGTAAGGCAGGTGAAACGAGACATAAAAGCACAGTTCCAGGCACAAATTGCAGCTACAATAATAGTTCAGGTGACACAACAACAGCTTGGAGAGAACAGTTGACACTCTTAAAAAGCAGTCAAATATACATTAGATACTGTTGAATATAGACACGCCAGCTAGTAAGGAAGAACCAGTTTCCAGTGTAGCATTGGAAATGTAATATGTTTAGCATGTAGTGATTCTTTAAGTGGGCTGAATTGCTTATGAGCTCATTGGATAGTTAAAATGGGGTAAACACTCACCTTGTGGCTTTGATAGAATAACTCTCCAGTTTCCGTGGTGGCATGCAAAATGGAGTCTCTATCATTGCAATTTAAAATTCTTCTTTATTTTATTCATTTTATTTTTAAAGTGTTATATACCGCGAACATGACCACTGAGGGTATCGGAGCGCTTTACAAATTATGCATCATAAGGGTATAATACAGATTATGCATCAGAGGGTATAAACATACAAAGCAGAATAGACAGGCGACAAAATCAAAGTCTAAAATAGTCCAACAATCTTGTGAGGGAAGTAAACACACCCACAGGCAGAGTCGGAGTCTAGCATTGTCCGATCTCATCGTGAACCCGGAGGCAGAGCCAGAGACAACGTGTATGGACCCGAATCCGATGCAGGTGCCATGCTAAGGCAGAAATTTCTTCATCGGGAGCCCTTTGACCTCTTTTTTGAAGAGGACAGTAGAAGGGTTCACCTTGACTTCAGGGGGAAGGGAGTTCCAGATCCTCGGAGCCAACCCCGAGAAGGCTCGGTTTTAGGTCTTTTTTTTTTTTCTTGAATTTTAGATGCTTAAGCAAAAGGGTGCTGGCGTTTCTGGAAGCTCTAGACCCACAAGAGAGTTCCATTTTCTGCGCTAGGTACAGTGGGGTCTTGAAGTGTATGGCTTTGTGAGCCATGCATGCAATTTTTACTGAATCTGAGCTTCATAAGGAAGCCAATTCAGTTCACGCAAGTCAGGAGAGATGTGGTGGTATTTTTTAGAACCAGTTAAAAGCCTAGCAGCGGAATTGAGGGTCGCCCTAAGAGGAGCCATCCTCACTCTAGGCAGGGCACAGAGTGTTGCACTGCCATAGTCCCGCTTTGAGATCATTAATGCTTGAACTGCAGTCTTGAGGTCATGAGCCGGGAGGAAGGGTTTGAGTTTCCTAAGTAAGCTGAGTTGAAAGTTTGCTCCTTTGGTGAGGGAACTGATGTGCTTCTGTATGTTCAGGCTTTTGTCTAGAATGATACCCAGAGATGATGCAGAGTCCACGAGGTGTGGACTGCAGTTAAGAGCAGTTAGCTGATTCATCCATTGTTCCATGACGAGGGATTGGTTGTGGGGTGAGATCAGTAGGAATTCCGTTTTAAGAGCATTAAGCTTCAGGTGATTGCGTGTCAGCCAGCTTTGTGTTTCCAGCAGGACTGAGTTGAGGGACTGGATGTCTTCAGGGGAGGTGATCTTCAGGTATAGTTGGGTATCATCCGCATACATATGATAGCGAATGCTGGATGATTTTAAAATTTCTGTTAGAGACTCCATGAACAGGTTAAAAAGCGTGGGGGACATATCTGAATCTTGTGGAACACCCAAGGTGACTGGTGCAGGGTGGGACAAGGATTGGTCCACCTTGAAACATTGGGATCTGTTTTGAAGGAACGAAGAGAACCAGCTTAAAACAGGCCCGATAGCCCCATCCTGTATTCTAGGTGGTCAATTAGGTGATCATGTTTGACAGTGGCAAAAGCTGACTAAAGGTCGAGAAGGATCAGTATGCACGACTCACTGTGATCCAGCATTCTAAGCGCATTGTCCCTTCTGATGATAGGGTTAGGGTTTTCCTTTAGTTTGGGGCCCAGGGAACAATTAACTCTTTTAATGAGGAAGGCCTCATATATTGTTACTCAAGTTATGAGGTCCTGCTTCAGTATCTTCATAAATGCCTCTATGTGACCTGATTTGGCCCTTTTAGGTACCCCCAAAAGGTGAATGTTATTCCTGCCTGGCACCCTTCCTGTTACTCCAGCCTTTCTTGAGCTGCCTTGAGGTCCCTTGTTAGTATTTTGCACCCTTTCCTCCAATAGATGTTTTCCGAAGTACCTCTGTGAACCTTCTAGTCATTGAACAGTATCCATTTTGGAAGCTGAGGTAGCTTTCATCTCTCCAGTGTTTACTAATAAGGTGGAGAATGAAGATTCTCCAAATGTGATAGAAGAACGTGGATTTCTTTAAAGACACTGGGGTTAGCATTATACATCAAACTCCATGCAGTTCTTCAAAGTAATTCATAACCATAGTCAAAGTTCCAGATTTAGGACATGACAGTCATTGAAAGCCCCATCAAAGCAGCTTTCATCTTATTTACAGGTGCTCCGAGGCTTAAATAATTTTTTTTATTTCAACACCAATTTCAAAACTTACAAATATTAGACTTCCACAGCTTCCTTTGTGATTACTGTAATTCTGTTAGCAAGGCAATCAAAATATCTTTTAAATTTGAAACACAACAAATTAACAAAACACTGACATTTCTTATTAAATCTCACCCACCTGACAACAGTTTTAGAACATAGAGGCCCATAAGATTTTACATTAAACAAAAATAATTGATTTTCCCCACCCTAGATTCATACGCTTTCAAATATATATCTACACATAACTTTAGGTGTTAATCAAACCGGGGATAAAATATTGAAAATGAAAATGTCCTCGCTCTTTGAGTAATGTGAATCAAAACCTCATATGCATTATAAAAAACACTATTTGCATCTAACACTTTTACATCAGCAGCTCTTCTGATAGATATCAAGTTTACACATGACCTATGCTAACCTAAAAAAATATTGTAGAAATAGTGAAATGATTGTCAGTGATATAGATAGTTATTTAATGTCTATAAATGTATGTGGTAAAAATAGGTTAAGACAACGTAACATTAGTATTGATCTCAAATGAAATGTATAATGATGATTCTGAGAAACCTTCTCAGTAAACAAGAGGATTGTGCTGTGCTTATGTACAAGCTAGATCTAAATCCCCTTGTTTATTTCTTTGTTTAGGTAGTGCACCTTCTAGTGCCGCTGAATTCTTGATCTGGGTTGATAATGTAGTCACTAAACCTTCTCTAATAGCCAGTGGCAGTGAAACAGTGGCTACTGTGTGCTCCAGGGTATAGGGTAAACATGCTACCAGTCCAAAATTTGGCCCTCCGGTTTAAACAAAAAGCTGGTGCAGGGGTCTATTCACAAGAAAAAAAAGTATGGCTTGTGTGAAGACAAGTACCAGTTAAATGCAAGATTACCTTAATGATTTTGAATTAATGTAAAAGTGAAGTACCCTAATTATATAACAGAAGAACCTGAAAGTTTTCAAAAGGGTCGAAAGCTGAACAGCGCATCAAAATATTTAACAATTGTAGATACTAGAGTGCCTTCGTTATGGTGTATTTATTTTGGTGTCTGTTAAAATCAGGTGTAGTAACTTGGTCCAGACAGATGGTAGTATTTCAGGAGTATTTATTGTGCAAGTTACATGTTCAGATGTTCAGTCCAAGACTAGCCCCACCAGCAGCAGCCAGCATGCTGCTCGGCCCTTCTCCAACTGTAGTCTCTGACCCCCAACGTTCCACATTACATCATTTTAGGAAGAACTCGATGGCAGAGCATGAACACTTTGAAACCAGGATACAACACCAGATGTACTATATGTGTACTTTAGGAAAACAGTCTATACAAATACTAAAACATACATCTGAAAGGATTCAGTCCAAGTATTTAGTACAAACGGCATCAGACAAAGCATTTATAATCTTTTTTTTTTTTGTTCCCGTCTATCAGTCCATCTAGCTCCTCTCTGTTCAATTATGTTAAATGTATTAATCCAGAAGAGTTTTCCTTGTTATGGAAATCTTCACCCTCCCCCTGTAAAGTCTCCATGTAATTTTTTAAAATTCAGATGTCTGGGCTATCGGATTTTGGCTAGGGAATTTGGCTACTGTGTAATTAAAATGATTAAAGTATGCTCCCGCTAATGTTTAAAGGACCTTGTTTCTTATGTTGCACCTGCGATCTTGATTATCCGTTTTGGTTGTCATACATATAGTTTACCACATGGACATTTTAGACATTATATACAATTCTCAGTATCACAGGTTATATATGCACTTTAAGGTTCCCCATTTACTTTAATCCTTTAGACTGGGTGTAGGATATATGCCTTATCTAAAATAGGGATGTTTTAAAGCTCATGCCAACACAGATGAACGTGGCAGGGTTGTGATTGCGACAAGTAACACAAAGGGATGATGCCATTGGTCAATTTAGACCTGTGGTATTAGATCTTCAAGGAGCCTATCAGAACAAAGAGGCTCACGTTACCAGTTGCTGCTATGTAAGTGTCTAGGTCACAAAGCCCATGGAGATGACTTGCATATGTTAGCCTTGATGTCACAAAGGCATTGGAGCTAACCAGTTTCAGCCTTGAAAGACTGAGGTCAGATAGTCTTGAGTGAAATTTTTGGGCAAGACCCAGTCCATCAGAGAAAGTGGAAAATATTTTTCTGCCATAAAATACTGAACATCTACCGTCCTTGGAGAAGACCTAGACTTCAGGACACCCAAGAGAATGTTTCCAGCATCCAAGCTTTCCCCAGGCTCACCTTGAAGCCACCCAAAACAAAAGCGGAAGGTATGCACTATGAGAGAGATAAATAGAGATTCCTACCCCTTAAAGGAGTATGCTAACTCTGATGTATGCGTGCTGATTAAGCCTTCAAAAGAATTTAAATAAATAAAAATGTGTTTGCAGTTTCCATTTCTGCAGACCTTTTACACGGGTTCATTGTGAAGTATTCCGTTATTTGATATGAACTCAATGTTAATTTCACACCAAATAAGTTTAGTGTTCACGGAAATGGATAACTGTTGCAGCAACATATGGCATTCTAAAAGTTTACTGTTTTACTTTGCGGTCCATAGGTCCTTCTGTATGCTGATCCATTTCTGTGCTCCACGAGTTCTGAAACACGCCCCTCTTAAATATTTTGATAGTGTTTGAGGACTAGCTTTTCATTCTTGTATACTCTAGGCCCGTCATGACTTCTTTTAATACAATTTTGCTGTGGCGCCTTCACCAGCTGTTTAACAGGCCAATGCCTGCTTGTCGCTTGTGAAAGTCTGCGCCAGTGCGTCACTTTAGTCTGGCTTTTGCATGGGAAAACCTAAGGTCATTTATAAAGCCAAAGCCCCTTTACGTATTGAACTGTTTTCGAATAGATTGTTCTTTCATGGCCGTGAACCACTGATGTAGGCTCACTGAACCCAAGGTTTTCTCTGCTTGGGCATTGGATGAAAATGCCAAATATGTTTGTGTGCTTTCAATGCGCAAAATGTACAGTTGATTGAATGCTAGGAAACGAAACAAATATTCAAAAACGTTTTTTAGCGATCGTAAATACACAATCAGTTGAGACCAGCAGGTTTCAAAATGTAAAGGAAAAGTATTTAAGCGTTCTGAAAAAGGTGCTTTCAAGTGTCTAATCTGTGTCCCACTGTCACTCCAAACAAAGTGAGTAACGGAGTGAGTCAACCTACAGGTAATCATCTTCATAAAATGGCGTATTTGTAGTTTGTACTGAAATGTCTTTGCGTTTTGCTATTTGCTGGAAAGCAATTTGAAAAGGGAACATACGATTCTGAAGATGATTGTTATAAGGTAATTCCAACACCCTTCTGTTATATCCTGTGTCTCCTAGTTCCTTGCTGCTCAGCATGTGTGTGAGTGATGCAATCGAATATTCATGAGAGCATGGTTTTGATAAGTGGTCAGTTGGAAGGAGTGGGACTGAGCAGCAGGATGCTGTTCCCGGTGGGGCTGTACCACCTTACTTGTAACTGAATAAACCTACATAATCTACACTACTGGCTACTGGACAGAGTCCTTACAAGGACCATTTTTCATTTACAAAAGTGACGACGAGATATGGATTCATGAGCAGTGGGGTTCAAGCCGTCAACCGTGTGCTCTGGAGGCCATGAGCCTAGTCATTGTCTGTGCATGGGAGTTTCCATGCGCAGAATTCCGAAGTGGCAGTCATCCTCATGAGACATCGGTGACGTAATTGGAAGCAGTTTGGTGCAGCCGCGCTGAATTGACGCAGCACATATGCTCCAGCTGCTGTGATTAGCTGTGTTGTATCCTTACGTTGAGTTGCTTTGTTCAGATATTGCCGATCTATAAGAAAGGCGATCGCTCTGCCCCGGGCAATTATAGACCTATTAGTCTAATTGACGCAGTACAAAAAATTATAGCCCGCCTCGTTCTGGGTCGTATCCAAATTTGGATGTCCGACTTTGATGTGTTGTCCCCTCTTCAGACAGGGTTTCGATCACATACTGGGACCCTGGACCAAGTATTCAGGGTAGTACTTCTTTATTGGAAGGTAGTTTTTCTGGGGGGTGGCAAGTTGTATGCGGCATTTGTGGACCTAAGGTCTGCGTTTGACCTTGTGCCGAGGGACAAGTTATGGAAAGTACTCTTGGATATGGGCATGCCAAAAGAACTGGTTTCTTTTTTGGTCACCATTCATGAAAATACGTATGCCCGTGTCCGTTGGGGTAAACCCGGGGAGTTGACAGATAGATTTAAAGTGTCCAAAGGTGTTCGACAAGGGTGTGTGCTCGCTCCCACTTTGTTTTCACTATTCAACAACGGGGTTGTAAATTATTTTTCAAACAACCCTACTGATGCACCTACCCTGGCTGGAATGAAGATTCCCCTACTCATGTTCGCGGATGACACCCTTTTGATCTCGAAGACGAGACAGGGTTTGCAGTTAGCCCTGTCTCGCTTCGAGATCTTCTGCCGCGAGCATGAGTTGGAGATAAATGTTGGGAAGACCAAGTTTATGGCTTTTCGTGGTCCCCGGCGCATTAAGGCGGAGGTGTGTCTGGGTGGTGTCAACTTATCCTAAACGGCAGTGTTTACTTATCTTGGGGTCACCTTTAGCGAGACATGCAGCTGGTCCCACCAGCTGGATCTTCTCGCTCTTAAGCATGCTCAATTGGGAGGAGCTTTGCTGAAAGAGCATAAACACTCTTTTTAACAAAACCAATAGCTCCACTCATGAAGATCTATGGCTCCAAGATTCTACCTGCCATTTTATATGGAGCTGAGATCTGGGGTTTTAATAACTTGTTTAAGTTGATGACCGCCCAGAATAAATTCCTCCGGTCAGCTATTGGGCTCCCCCAATCCACTCCGCGCATCCCCCTATTGTACGATCTGGGAATCCAGCCTATAGAGGACTGGGCAGGGTACAGACCCCTGGCGTTTTGGCGTCGTCTGTGGACTACTCCTGAACTAACTATCTATGCAAAAGCCCTCTTGGAGATCAAAGGGTTGGAGGGGTCGCACAGGATACCCTGGCTGTCTAGTATCAAAACCCTGCTGATTGATCTCGGGATGCGTGACCTATGGGCTAACCCAGATACAGAGGTCTTCCCGCCAAAAAAGGTCCTCAAGGATGCGTACTGGAGTTCCATTAAGAACAGGAGATGTGCTTCCCTCATAGGCTCCACGATGACTGTCACCTTCCTAGTTTTTAAGGACGAGTCTGTTTATGAAAGCTACTGGGATACCATTTTGAAGTTTTTTGATCGTAAACTATATCACCAGTTTAGAGTGGGCGCCCTACCACTGCGAGGACTCACCAAAAGTTGGAGTCCTCTTGGTAGTGATAAATGCCCATTTTGTGCAGACAAGATTGAAACCACGGATCATTTCCTTTTTTGTTGCCCAATCTACCAACTCCCTAGACGTGTTTGGCTTCGACCGGTCTGCAGACTAATGAGCACTCGTTCTGCACAGGTTGCTAGTAGAATATTGAAAACAGATACTTCAAAACCTGTAGTAATTGGTGTTGCCAAATTTATTAGTTGGGCATGGATCCTTAGGGCTAGGAAACTTAAGTCGTGATTTGTGTTGTTAGCTGTTATTAACTAGCATCACATTATGGACCTTGGGTTAAATGGCGTGTCCTCTTTGCACTTTACTGTATTTTTATCATGTTGCGATCATTTTAATCTACTGTTTTATGTAATATTTTAAAGGTTTTATAAATCTGATTTTGTATTGTAAAATGAATTGCATTGTAGTTGAATTGTTTTAATATGTGTAGTATGTCTTTTATGATGCGAATCGAATAAAGACTTTTTTGACTGACTGACTGGCTTTGTTCACTATTCCTATGCATTAGTTCACATCATTAAGTGCTGGTGTGGCAGTAGGAAGGAAGATTTTTCTGGGGAATATGACTGCACGCCGATGCTCTGGGATCATTGGAAGATACTCACCAGAGTGCTGAGACATGCATGTTGCTCCGACATTTAAGGTGAAGTCTTTCTAATGCTGTTTGGAGTGGCCCTGGTGTGAGGTCGCTCTCTTGACTTTGGGACAGTTTTTTTTTTTCTACAGCCGGTCACATCCATGCTTACGCCTGTGTAATTTGTCTGATTACTTCTGGTGCACTTGTGGTGCACCATATTTAAATCGTTTGCTGTCTGCAGTATTGCTTATTAGGCGGTGTTAGTGAGTGTTGCACTGGGTATCCCATACAGTGTGGTCTCTATTGTGCATATTATGGTACATGGAGTTTCTATATGCATTGTGTTTTGCATTAGGTCTTCCTTTACAATCTATGGAGAGTTATCATTTTTTATCTTATGTGATATTAATTTACAATTCAAGTGATGTAGTGATTCATTAATTGTGACATAATTGTATATCTTCTTTTTTTAATTCTACGAATGCAAAGCTTCACTTATGTGATCTTATGTGACCTGATTTTATTTGACCACCTATGTAATGGAATAATTAATGTAATGTAACGTAATCTTTTCTTGTGATTTAGGATAAGGAACTTATATTTACAGGAGGTGTGAAACGTGTATTTTCTTTTTACTTCCTAATCTTTTTTATTGTTTCCCAAAGGAAGGAGATGTGTTATATCCTGTGTCTCCTAGTTCCTTGCTGCTCAGCCTGTGTGAGTGTGATGCAATAGAATGTTCATGAGTGCATGGTTTGTATGAGTGGTCAGTTGAAATGAGTGGTGCTGAGCAGCAGGATGCTGTGCCCGTTGTGGCTGTACCATCTTACTTGTAACTGAATAAACCTACATAATCTACACTACTAGCTACTGAACTGATTACTTACTAGGACCATTCTTCGTTTACAAAACCTTCCAACCGTGTCTAGTTTCCAGCCTTTTCAAAACTGTGTACACCATTTAAAGTGTTGAGCCATTCGAGCTGGCAAAAGGAGACGGGAATAGTGAAGTATGAGACATGCTACGCTGATTAGAAATACGTCCTTTTCGAGCTACTTTGGTTGTGAATTTGGGCATGGTAGAATCATGAGATTGCAGATGGAGGTTAGGGATGTCAAATTATTTTAATTGAATTTGCATTTTCTGAAATATATCTCAATAATTTAAATGTTTAGAAATTCCTGCTCCCTCTAGCCCCGAGTCTGCGTCCCAAGGAGTGGGTGCCTGCCACCAGCTCCAATACTGTCCAATTAAAACTTTCCTAGAGACACATTCAATGACGCAGAACCAAAGATGGTTTAAATCCAATTACCAAATGTTAGCTAGTTTGCTGCTTATTTTTTCACTTACTTTACATGCCTATTTAAGTGCATTGTCGTTAAAGGGATTTATGTTTTGGTCTTCAGATAGTGCTGGAAAGTGAACTGTTCCTTTATGACAATAGCTGTGAAATGCTCTTTTTTGTAAAATCAAAGTAGTGTTCGAGGTTGTTATTAAATATTAAGTTAGCTCATGGACACGCTGGTCTTCTCTGTTTGCAAAACCTTTACGTTTGCAATCCTGAATAAGTTCTGCGTTGGGATGTACAGAAAGCAGAAATCCAGTTTCTTGAAAGTGTATTTCCTAGGGTATTTGTCTAGTGTGGCAGGGCAATTGATAGATCAAGTGTCAAGACCACTGACTGAGGTGAATGATGCTATCGGAGTCGAGCCAGCTTCTTGCCCTGTCCTTCCTGACAGGAATTTTTAAGTGGAGCTCTTTATTTATTTTTTAAAGTGTTTTGTCTCTTACACAGTAATGACCAGAGTGGGGAACCAAAGTGAAATTCGTGGAAGCAAGCCACTGGGAGTTACAGTAGAAGGATGATATGGAGCCTTCATGTGATTAGCTTAGACTTTCGGTCTGAATGGGTCTAAAGTAGGAATGTTTGTGATGTGTTTGTTAGCATTGGGAGGCAGGGGTGCTGTTGTGGAATATATATCTGTAGTGACATTTGGTTTAATGGAGTTCAATGGTAATGGCTATCTGCCTCGGTCGTGTTGTGTCAGAATGAGTAATGTGATTTGATATGTCAGATAGCAGTAAGCTGCCACATCTGCTTAAGTGCGGTAAGGGCATAAGGGCGGTGAGGTAAGCATGTAAAAACATTAACATTGGATTCCGGAACAGTGTGCTGCTTGCCAGAACAGTGTGCTGCTTGCCATAAAGTTCTTCAATGCCTCACCATCCTCACCATGGATAGTGCTACATACATGGAGTTACAATACGATTCAATAAATAAACCTCCTGGCCCACACTAATTGAAATACTATAAGTCTCAACCGTCAGGAAATCAATTGTAGCTCACACAGGCTCCATAATAATTCCCATAAACCGCTTGACACTCTTGCACTTACGTAAGATAACATTGCTATGAGTTCTGCCCAGTACTGTACCAGTCGACAGACTTTAGCTCAGCCGTCACCAACTGAACAGCCATGAAATAATTGAAGAGATCTGCCACATGCTGCTAGCCAATGGAGGACTTTAATTTAATCCACCACTGTAGGTCCCAACAACCTACATGCTGTGCCCACTTCGTGACATCTCACAATGACACTTAGATATGGAATGATATTAACAAAGTCCATCTCAGCAGACCTCGCCACATTTTCTCCCTCCAACCTATGCCTTCTCAGGATCATAAAATTAAAAAGTATCTCAGAACTGATCCCTGAGGACAGTTGAGTGGACAGTGGCCACAAGAAATACCATGTAGGGAACTGGAATGCTGCTCAAAGGTGCCAGTTTATTGAAAACCATAATCTGTGTGCCTCTCTTTCACACTTCATCCATCACATTGCTATGTGATGTGCCCCAAAACACAATAACTGCATCTCAGTGGTCATCTTGCAGGAAATGGATTCACTTCGCACAAAGGATGAAAAAATAAATAAAAAAAAGACATCACACTTCCATCTTTACATCCTACAAGGTGTAGCGTACTACCCATGTAGGCAAGTGCTTCGGTGCTCCACATAATGGTAGTAAGCACTATATAAATGTTATTGCACAATACAATCTCGTGTGTTTGAGGTTGTGCTGTTTGACTAGCTCTGTGCTTGATTGACATGATGAGAAAACTCTGGTGCTTAGCTGATTGGAAAAATGCAGTGCGTTGGTTGAGGTGAATATCTGTTGTGACTTACTGTTGAATAACTTCTGTTTAACGGGTTGAAGCAAAGAATGGGTATAGCGACTTGTCACAAGAATGTGGAACAATAGGTCTATATGGGATGTTGAGTGGTAGTTTGTTCTCATTCAATTGTTAGAGTGGTCTGGAAAGGGGAGTCTGCTCAGTTGTAGTTTTCTAATTATGGGTAAGTTATATGATGCTGTGGATTTTCAATGAAGGTGTGTATACATGATGGTGTGAGATGATGTTCTCCCATTTGTTGTGTTGATAGCCGTAGTATGAGTATATGTGTTATGATTTGTGTAGTGTGTTATGAATATGAGTGGTGCAATGTTGTATGGAGGCATTTGGATTGTGTGAACACACTTGTTTTAGCTGCTGATCACCCTCTATCCCCCCACCCCCCTGTGGCATCCACGTTTCTGTCTCAATTTTTTTGTCCCTTTTGTCCATGTGCCTGCACCCCTGTATGCCACACATATTTTGGTATATTTGCTTCTGTCTTTCTGGCTTTGTGTCTCCTTATCTCTCCATGTACACCTCTCACCGTCCCACATCTGTTTACCTATGCGACTTGCCTTTGAGACCTATTTTTAATGCATGTACAATGAGATGCTATTGTTTTCCAATTTTGTGTTTGTGTGTGTGTGGTGCTGATGAAGGATAGAAGATGGACCAGTAGTGTTAGTGTGATGATCAGTAAATTTTTGTGAGCTGCGCTGTGCAGCTCATCATTTATGTATGAGTTGTGGTCTGGAGATGAAAGCAGGAGATGGAGAGATTCCACAGGTCCACAGTGGTGATAGGGAGTAAGCATGTGCCTCCTTTCCTTTACTTATTAGGGTTGGTTTCTTGATAAGGTGTGCCTTTGACCCTGGAAGTATGTTGTTTACTATATTTAGGAAGACTGATCTGGAAGAACAAAGCCTTTTTGTCATAGTAAGCTTTAGCGTGGTATGCAGAGTTTTGAATTGAGCCTTAAGGTGACATGGGATCCATGTTGAGTCCTTGGAGTGGGGATGAAGTGTTCCATAGGGTTCATGTGGTGTATCATTTTGGACTCTTTGAAGTCTTCTCCGATGTGCCTGCAGGCCCATGAAGAATGCATTTGCATGCTTCAAGGGAGAGGAGTGAAGGGAGAGTATTGCCGAAGTTTTTGTAGAGCATGCCGAGTTAGAGAATCTATTACAGCAGTTGTGGAGATAATGGTAAAATCTTTTAAGGTTTCTTTGTTGACTTTCACTCTAAGTCGAGTTCCTACTTCATGGTTACCCCGAGGATTGTGTTTACTGTTTTGGGGAGTGATGAGCCGACGATGTGATATGGCCTCCGTAGATGCAAATGTGCCGCTTACAGTAATGTGCAGGATCATCTACCAGCAAGTGAGTAGTACTTTTTGTAGTTAATATGTGCTTTTTAGGTCTCGCCTGAGCCGGCGCATGTGCCGCTCTGGGGAGACTTTTAGTAAGGGCTCTAAAAAATGCTACCACTGTGGCCTACAGCTTGCGTGCATGTGCGCGGGCGCGCGATTACAAGCAGAGGCGCCATATAGCTTTCCTCGTCATGCTCATTAAGCGCAATGCTCAACGCGCTTGATTGCGATCACTTTCACGGCCGCGCAGCCGATGCTTGTTTTTTTTTTTTTTTAACTTGCAGCACGAGACGCGTTTTTGTGAGATTTTCGCTTAGTTTCTGGAGGCTGCCTGGCGAACAGGGAGTCTCGGAGCTCAGTGAGAATGTGTCTATCGCTAGGCATCCCCCACGCGCATCCTCGAGCATCTGCCCTCCAGTTCTCTGTCTCATTGCCCCCGCCCCGCTCTTCGTCTTGATAATCTTGATCTGCAGCTGTCACAGGGCTGGTCTGCGGGATGTCAGGAGTTGACATCCCAGGGCCTCCCCAGAGGAGGCTGTCACATGTCCACCTCTCACCTGCACATGCACGTGCACATGCACGCAGACAGACACTCCCGTTCAGCCTCGCTCCTTTTTTGTCATATTCATAGTCTTCCTTCTCGTCTTCATTCTTCGCGGTTTCGCCCACTTCTCCTCCCCTTCTGTCACACTCCAGGTCTTTCCTTCCCTCCACGCGTCTTTCTACGCATCACTCACACACCGAGTCTTCACCTCCATTCAGACGCCTCATCTCTGTTCTCATCACTAGGCCTTCATCCGCCTCTATATCCTTCTCCACCTCTCACACCCCAGGACTTACCTTCCATCCACTCCTGTTTAGCTCTCTTTCCCTAACACACAGTGTCTTTGTCTACTTCCGCTCTGTCTCCTCACGCCAGTCATAATGCCCCCCCACTCCTGCCTGTCTTCCCTGTTTTCACTCACTAAGTCTTCCTTTCCCTCTGTTCTGTCTCTCTCTCTCCTCCCCATCACACGCATATCGGGTGTTAATTTAACTCCATTCCAACCGACGTTCCCTATCACTCACACACCAAGGCTTACTTTCCAACCAGTGCTTTCAATGGGCGGGCGCTATCAGAGCTAAGAACCCGCATTTCTTTCATTAGAGAGGGATGGTACCTGCCCCTCTCAGCACTGCACCAATGCTTGTAATGGGAGAGTACCAACACTTACCAGCAGCAAACAGCTACTCTGCAACCAGAGTTCTAGCAATTCTATATTTCAATTTCAAGCACCGTTTCCAGCCACTTGGTCACCTCCTCTCTCTTCTCACCAGTCACTCATTAGGCCTTTCTCTGTCTCCCTCTCCTACCCTGGCACCCACATATTTGGTTTTGTTCTCTCTCTTGCCTCTGTCTTCCTTACCCCCACTCACAAAACCCAGCCTTCTCTACTCTGTCTTCCACTCTCCTCCATACCAAGCCCTTGCTCACCAGGTGCTCATCTGTTTCCCTTTCATCTGCTATTTCCAGTCCGTCACCCTCTCTTCACAGGTCTTCTTTTCCATTCCGTCGTGCCTCCTCTTTCCTGCCCATGGCACATTATCTCTCCTTTACCTCCAACCTGCCTCACTCGGTCCTCCTCAACTCCCACACCACGCCTTCTTTCCCCTCCTCTGTCTTTCATCCCTTCTGTCACTCACTTCATGGCTAATGTTCCCTTCCATCTGTCTCTAACCTCCTCTGTCCTACACACATAATGCAATTATAATTGCATTTATATAGCGCTTACTACCCCTGATGAGGCATCGAAGCGCTCATCTGATCTAATATTCCTTCCTACTCTTTCTTTTCCTTTATTCATCTGTCGTCACTCACACATCAAGTCTTCCTTTCCCTCCTCCTCCTTTCACACTTCCACATCGAGCATAGCTAGTTCAGTTATTCCCATGTGGTGCAGTCTTGGCATTTCAAGAAGCAGCAGTGAGAATGCTGGAACTGGTAGCCCATCTTTCTTATGCGACAAGTAAAACTACAAGTCACAGCATGTTTAGGCATAGCCAATAGGTCTCGCTTTTGGGACCTTATAAGTATTTAGTTATGCAGCACAATATCCTTGGTGCAACAACATCCACTGTTGCATGGCTAAACACTTATAAGGTCCCAAAAGCGAGACCTATTGACTATGCCAATGCTTGTTTTATTAGTCTTTTGAACTTAACCGCTTCACTACATGACAGAACTTCACCTAGCTTTAGAAATACACACATTCATTGTCCAGGGATTTCTCGAATTTTTGTTTTTTGGCTTACTAACTTTTACCCATACTAGCTTAGGTTTTAGAGTGTTGTGCCTTACCTACATCCATTTTCACCATTACTAAGACTGACTTATGATTGATGTACCTAACTTCACCCAGAAAGCCCATCACAACCTTGTTCAACCCTGTGGAGGTCAGACTATTGGGTAGGAAGAAACTTGCAGTAGATGTAGTAGGTGGTTATCACTACTGATTCTTTACATATTGTTAATCCAAATGCATGCTTCTCTTATAAGTAGATCAAATAACAGCTTTTCTGATCAGGTAAGGTGAAGAAAAAAGGAGTAAATTATGCAGACTCTTTTCAAGTACACCTACATCAATATTGTCTGCCATCGGCCTGTTATTAAACGTCATGATTGTTGGTAATATATAGTTTTTTTTTTTAGCTGATTAGGGAATGATGAGCATTTAATTTAGCTTTTGTATAGCAATTGTGTTGAAATGGAAAGTGTCAGAATCATCTGTAATTAGGTTATGGGAAGTTCCAGTTTATGTGCAGCTGGTGTTTTGTTTGCTTGATTGTGTGCCTATGGAGTATTCCCGTTTGTCTTTGCTAGCCCATGGGACTAGTGTTCCTACTGGACTCCCATGTGCCTCTTCACCTCATCACAAGGGCAAGCAGCACTCTGCTGTGGTAGTTGCTTAGCATCTGTTGAGAAGCTAAAATTTCTGCACGTAATTAGCTTGGATGCAATTGCAAAGCCATTACGCTGCTGAAAGCAATTATGACAACATGAAGCGCATGACGATGGTTAGCAAAAACACAAGCCGCCTAGCTCTGTAATATTTGATAGGAGCCTAGCAAGCTGTTCGTTTATTTATTGACAGTATGTTTTCATTCCTTCTCTTGTTATGCCTGTGCTTTTTCCCTATGATTTTTTTTTTGAGTGAGCTAACGTATTTTTCTATTTTATAGTTTTTGTTTTAATAAATCCAGCATGTTACTGCAGTTTGGTATGTAAATAAAAATAGTTCTTATTTCATTCTTGTTGTTCCTTTTTTTTTTTGTATTATTTATTTATTTATTTATTTTAGATTCCACAGTGTCCACACAAGGAAAAACAACCAAAATAGATCACATAGCCAAAAATGAAATACATAAACGACCAAAGAATAAAGTAAATACACATTGAATCATGCATTCATATGTTTAGAGAAGGCTCCCATATATACAATCCTAATTTTCGTTTCCTTGTCCCGTTTATGAAATACAGACTTAATTCTATGTTAGCTAAATTGTACATTTTGATCCGCCAACCCTCAAAACTGGGAGGGTCAGGTCGTAGCCAGTTAAAAGCTATACATAGTCGTGCAATAGTCATTGCCACAAATAAAAAATAGCGATGTTTATAAAAAAAATTACCCTTTTTTACAGCCTGACCAATCCCCCAAAAGCATTAAAGCCGGTGTGATATTAAGAGAAGATCCAAGAATATTTGATAGAAATTTTTCAATATCCTTCAAATATTCGCTCAGTTTAACACAGCTAAAAAATATATGGATACTGTCTGCATTGTCTTCCCCACATCGAAAACATTTACCATCATAGCAAGCTCCCCACTTATTCATACGCGCAGGAGTATAATATAAATTAAATACCGTTTTGAAGAATTGTACTTTTAAATTTGCAGATAAAAAGACTTCGTTAGATCTAGCAATTGCATCTTCTATAGATATATCAGATTCTCCCAAAGTCGCGGCCCATTGCGCGTTCTATTTCCCCAAATCGTTCGTTCTAAATGACAATAATATTTTATATAACACCCCTATTTTCCCCTGGGACCTTACAGCTTCCATAAGTGGGTTTGGATTCAATTTCAAGGTTCTACGATTGAGGAAATCCCGCATTTGAAGAAATTAAAAAAATTGAGACTATATTATTATTATTATTAATTAAATTTATATGGCGCACAGCTACCCTAGACATGGTTTCCCGGCGCAAGTGTGTCCACAACTGTAGACTAAGTAACTGGGCTGATTACTGAGTGAATAGCCAGGTCTTAAGGTCTCGTCGAAACTTGAGGTAAGAAGATTCATGTTTCATGAAGTTAGGGAGGGAGTTCCAAAGTCTAGGTCCAAGACACGCAAAGGAACGCCCACCCATTCTGGTCAATTTGAATCTAGGAAGTACTAGGTTACCTAGAGTGGAAGAACGTAAAGCTCGGGGAGGAGCATAAGGGCGAATAAGTTCCTGCAAGTATGCCGGAGATGAACCTTGCTTGATTTTGAATATGTGACATAAGGTCTTAAATTTGATACGGCGTTCGATGGGAAGCCAGTGCAGATTACGGAGAAAAGGAGAGATGGAGCTTTTTCTAGGAACGTGGCAAAGAAGGCGCGCCGCCGAATTCTGTACCACCTGGAGCTTATTCAAAAGTTCCTTACTGCCTCCCAGATAAAGTACATTGCCGTAGTCCAGGCGAGAGATAACAAGAGCCTGGACCACAGTTTTTTGAGTGGAGGCAGGAAGCATCCAGATGATCTTCCGTAGCCATCTGAATATAGTGAAGCAGATGCCAGCGGTGCTAACCGCCTGTTGCCGCATGGATAGTTGATTGTCAATGATAAACCCAAGGTTACGGACCTGAGCTGGGGGAACGGACCCATTTCCTGGGGCCAATGGAGAGGACTCCAAAGATGTTTATGTTTGCCCAGAATGATGACCTCAGTTTTGTCCCCGTTCAATTTAAAAAAAATGGCATTCATCCACTCCGATACTTGACGTAGCCCGCTCTGCAGAGAAGATACAGGAGCATCTTTAGAAGAAGATAAAGAAAAAATGATTTGTGTGTCATCGGCGTAGGAGTACAAGGAGAGGCCAGCATCCTCTACGATGGCCGCAAGGGTCTCACATAGATGTTAAAGAGCAATGGGCTCAGAGTGGACCCCTGGGGAACTCCATACGCAGATGAACGAGAAGTGGATGAAGAACCGGAGGAGAAAACCTGGAAAGTGCGATCACTGAGAAAAGAGGTAAGCCACAAAAGGGCTGAACCTTCCACTCCTGCTGACTGGAGAGATTTAAACAGGATAGAGTGAGACACAGTGTCGAATGCTGCACTCAGATCTAATAGGATGAGTGCCATAGTCTCACCTTGGTCGAGACAGGAGCGCAGCTTTTCAGTTACCCCCAGTAAGGTGGTCTCTGTTGAAAAATGGGTCCTAAAACCTGATTGCGATGGATGTAAAAAAACCTGAGTTTTAAATATGAGTTGCAAGCTGAAAGTTTACATGTTTTTCTAAAATTTTAGAGAACACGGGTAAAAGTGAGATTGGGCGGTAATTAGATAGGATAGATGGGTCAGCGTTGGGCTTTTTTAGAAGGGGAACCACCATCGCATGTTTCCAATCTAAAGGAACAAAGGAATCCCGTAAGGAAGAGTTTAGGAGCGCCTTAAGGATTCCTAAGACAACTGGGGATAACTGTTTCAAAATATTAGCTGGTAAAGGATCAAGAGGAGAGCCTGATTTTACCCTAGCTAAGCAATCAAGGAAGGGACCATCGTCAAGAAGGGGCCAATGTGACATTTTTGAAATAGCAGGGGGTAGGTTCATACTGATGATGTCTGAACGAAGTTTATCAGAGTTAACGGAAACGGAAGTAATTAAGTTACTGTATATAATCTCCACCTTGGTAATAAAGAAGTTAGCAATATTATTACATTTAATGGTGTCGAGGACAGGGGGTAAAGGAAGAGTGTTAGCACCTGCCAGCTTTTTGACCATTGAAAATAGGGCTTGGGGACGGTTCAATGCATTGTTAATAGTGTTGGAGACAAAGGTGACCCTTGCAGCCTTACAAGCAGAGTGATAGATATGAAGGGCGGCCTTATAATCGGCTTTGCAGCTGGGAGCGTATAATTTACGCCATGTTCTTTCCAAAAGCTTACATTTGGACTTCAGAATCTTCAGGGCATTGTTAAACCAAGGGGCCGTGGAACGATGGGAGAAACTGGCTTTCGGTGTCAGAGGCAAACAGAGATTAATGGATGTAGATAGCAAATTGGAAACCGCCACATTAAGAGATCGAAGCGGGAGGTTCAGATCTGGGGAATTCGCCGCAAGAAGGCTATTTAATAAGTCTAAATTTAGTTTATGCCATGGTCTCCTATTCCCACTACTGTGTGTAGGGAAAGGCGTGGTATCTTCTGGGACAGTGCGTTGGAAATAAATGGCGAAATGGTCTGACCAACCTAGGGGAAGGGCGGGAGAACTACATTCT
Source organism: Triturus cristatus (assembly GCF_964204655.1). Taxonomy (NCBI): domain Eukaryota; kingdom Metazoa; phylum Chordata; class Amphibia; order Caudata; family Salamandridae; genus Triturus; species Triturus cristatus. The sequence goes on along the minus strand of NC_140584.1, from coordinate 988,790,209 downwards.
AGGAGAAGGTTAGACAGAATAGGGTCCAATAGATGCCCGGAGTATCAAGTCAAGAGCTTCAAGATCATCTAAGAAAGTAGTACTCTCGGAGTTCAGGGTGTCTTCTAGGTGAAGATTTAGGTCACCCAGAATCGTAAAGTTGGCAGCTTGTAAAATAAAAGGGGCAATTAGATCCGGAAAGGAGGATAACCATTTCCTAGCATTGCCAGGGGGACGGTAAATGAGCATTCCGGATAAAGTCATTCGAGGAGATATGGCAAGTTTAAATAAAGCAACTTCGCAGTCAGGAAATAATTGAGGTTCCAGCTTGCAAGAGTACTTCGATTTAAAAATAATCGCTATCCCACCTCCCCTTCCAGAGCCTCGATCGCTCCTGACAATAACATAGCCAGGGGGGAGGGCGCATGCAATTGCCTTGCTTTGCCAGATCTTCATACAATTTAATAGGCCCCCATCCACATACAAATCTCCAATCTGGCAAATACCCTTATTTCTCCACCCTAGGGCCACCCTGTCCCAAAATATTGTTGGGAGGAGCTTTGACGCATTCGTTGGTGTATAGTATGTTAGTCCTTCTAGATCAACTAGCTTGCGTATTTTCCTCCAGACTTTAAAAGCAGCTTCCAAAACTTTGAACCTGGTCCTTTTATAATAACTACCGTCAATTCCTTTAAATAAACATCGTTTGGCTTCTGATCCTAATATTAGCTGAAAAATCGAAGAGGCCTCTGCTGTATTGCCCGCATCCTCACCAGTCAGTAGTACAAGCATTTTTTGCAAAAAACAAACCTAGTAATAGAAAAGAAAATCCGGTATTGCCAGGCCTTCCCTTGCAATTGGAAGAGTCATAAATCTACTGGCACACCTAGGTTTTCCGGGGGCCCAGAGGAATTTAAAACAGAGTGATTGTAAGTTTTGCAGTTTAGTTGCCGATATTTCAAGTGGGATGGATCTAAATAAATATAATGCCCTGGGAAGGACATTCATCTTTATAATATTCCCTCTACCTATTAGGGTAAAATATAATCGTCCCCATCTCTCCAAAGAGTCACTAATATTGCGTAGTAATGCTCCCCAGTTAGCATCTACTAATTCTGTCATCGATGTCCTAATTTTTATGCCCAAGTATGTAGCTTCACTAACCACTCTAAGATCTTGTAATACAATGTTATCAGTACATACAAGTTGTGTTTTGGTAACATTCAGCTTATAGCCAGACACCTAGCCAAATTCCAATGCTAACCGCTCAATCTCTTGAAGTGCAGTAGCCGGGTCCTCAGAAACCACAGCTATATCATCTGCATATGCATATATGCAAATACTGAGTAAGGGACCTCATGTACAACAAAAGGCCTAATCAAATGACTCTTGTATAACATATCAACAAATGGGTTTATATATAAAGCAAAAAGTAAAGGGGAGCAAGGACATCCCTGCCTCGTCCCTCTAGTAATCTTTACTACCTCCGAGGTCATTCCCATTGCCGCTATTCTAGCAACCGGTGAAGCATACAAGACCTGTAGAGCAGTCATAAAACCCTTCCGAAAGCCCAAATTTTTCATCAAACTCCGCAGGTAATCCCATTCCACACGATCACGCTTTTTCCGCGTCCAATAAAATTAACCCAAGTTGTCGTTTCTCAGCCTGGACAATATCGAAAAGAGTAACCACTTTGTTAACATGCAACACTGTACCTCTGCCAGGAATAAATCCGTGCTGCAGATGTGATACTAATGAAATAATAACCTTAGAAAGAAGATTGGCCAAAATTTTCGAATATATTTTGCAATCGCAATTCAATAGCGAAATCGGGCAATATGAACCAGGTACCTCTGGGTCTTTGCCCTTCTTACTAAAAGAAACTGTCGTGGCTTCATCCCAAGATTTGGGAGCCAGCCCCATTTGAGCTGCCCTAAATGTAGCCAGCATAATTTCCTTCAATTGATCAAAAAAGAGCTTATATATCTCTCCCGGAATGTTGTCAGGGCCTGCAGCTTTTCCCATCGCTAAAGTCTTGACTGCAGTTTCTAACTCCTCCATAGAAATTGGGGCATCAAGCTGATCTGCTACCTCTGAATTCAAATCTGGAAAAGCCCCCTGCTGCGTTAAATTATCAGCTTCTGCCACCCCTCTCTGCTGTGTATAAAGATCTGTGTAGAACTGATGAAATATGGCCAAAATCCCTTGCGGTCAGAGCATAATATCCCTGAGCTATCCTTTAATACTGTAATACGCCGGGAAGTTTCATTCATACGTAGCTTGAGTGCAAGGCATCTCTCAACTGCTTCCCCATACTCATGACATTGCTTTTTGTGAATCAGAAATTTTCTTGCATTCTCCTTGTCCCACACTCCCCTTATTTTAGCCCGGCTTCTAGCCACGATATCCTCTAAATCCGGAATGTTGCCCTGGTGTGCTATACCCTGAGTCAGTTTCTCCTCTGCCCCTCTCAAAGCGGAGTATAAACCCTGCATCTCTAATTTAAGTTTCTTTTGATGGAATAAACCATAACTCAATGCTTCGCCCCTGAAACAAGCCTTGAGAGTATCCCATACGATATCTATTCGAGCCGATTGTCTATTATTATCAAAAAATTCCGTAAGCCAATTGGAGATGTGTTCTCTAAAATGATCATTCACACATAGTTTCCGATCAAAGGAGAACTTTTTGGGTCTAACTTCATCACCCAAGCCTGCCATTGCCAGTACAATGGGGGCATGATCCGACAAAATCCTAGGAAATATTTGCATTCCAGCCCCCACTAAAGAAGCAGTAGTTAAAAAAAAAAAAAAAATAGTCCAATCTCACCATTTTTTTTAAGGGAAAAGAATAACGCGTATATCCTGGATCCGTCAGATGTAATTTACCCCATGCATCTGTCAAACCATGATCCTTGAGTAAGTTATATAGGGCCTTGAAGACCCAAGGTTTGTGCCCTCTATAACCTTGGAAACCACTCATCAAATCCTGATTAGTTAAATTAATATTTATGTCTCCACAAATAATCAGCGGAGTTACCCAAGTCGCTAGCTCTAAATTTGATTCCTCTAGAATTGCAGCCTCATCTAAATTAGACCCATAGATAGTACATAAAGTAAAATTACAGTTGCCCACTCTACATTCCACTATGGCCCAACGGCCAAACTTATCTGCCAAGCAGCGACTAACTGTGTAAATATTAGGTCTAGCTAAGATCGCAACCCCCCGGATCGTTACTGATTGCTGAGAAACCAAAACTATTGAAAACCCTAAATCAGTTAAGAGAGAACGCTTGCTCCAAGGCAAATGTGTCTCTTGAAGACATACAAAATCCGGCAGAATATTTCGTACCTCGCCAGCTATCCTCCTACTTTTGTCAATATTATTGAGACCGGAGACATTTTAAAGAGCATATTTTAATCCCTCTAAGAACCATTAAATAGCCAAAGCGAGTTTGATAGTGGATAGCAGAATAACATTTTTATAAGACAAAATAATCGCCAAGCTCTTGGTTGCCTTTCTCTTTTATTGCACTTTTCCCTCGTTGAAACTGTGGATTTTTCCCCTTTTTACCCCACCACCGTGACCCTACACCCCCCCCAACCCACCCATGACTCCTCATCCCCCACCCAACCCCCCCCCTTTAACAAGGCTTTAGGACTTATGGTCCTGCAGATGTCAGCTGCCGTGATCCCCTGCCCTTACCTACAAGTTCCTCCATTTGGAGCGGAGGGAAACCAATTTGCAAATTATTACTTTTCAAATAAGGAAGGAACGGGAGTAGTTTGTTTCATCTTACTCATTACACGTGAAAATAACACTCTGTTATAAATAGACACACAATACCTCCTTAACTCTAGTACCTCTAGATGGTTTTTAAATACTCTTTGGCAGGGCCCTCGCAGGTAAAGAAACAAGTGCGTTCTTGAAAAATAATCTTCAACTTGGCAGGATTCATTAAGTATACCTGCGCCCCTTTAGCCTGAAACTGAGTAATTAGCTGACGTAACTGCCAGCGATTCTCCATCGTGTACCTACAAAAATCAGGCCTAACAGAAAATTCAAAACCAGCCCCCGCTCTCTTCTTATCGGGGCGAGCCAACTTAAAGACCTCCTCTCGAGCCAAAAAACTGTTAAAGGAGATTAAAAATGCTCTGGATTTATCATCAGTTTGTCCCGAACGAGGGCGAATGTGAAAGGGAAACAGATGCGCTCGCTCCATCTCCCTATCCCAATCCCATTTGCTAAGCTCTGGGAACGCATTTTTAAACCATTCCACAATAAACTTGCGAGGGTCCTGCCCTTCCTTTCCTTCCGGAATCTGTAAAACTCTCAAGTTGTTCTTAGGTGCTCGGTTTTCAAAATCGGCCAGTTTCCATTGGGTATCCTCCTTTATTGCACGAAGTGACTCAGTCATAGCCTTCTGTTGTGCGAGCTCATCCTCTATGTTTGCTATCCGAGTCTCTGTGTTGTTAAACCTAGACGTAAAGTCAGCTTGGGATTTGGCCAGCCGACGCACTGAGTTCTGCAATTTACGACACAAACTCTGGACTCTTTGACTCTCCTCCCTTGTTTCCTCGCGGAGAGACATGATTGACTGATATATTAGTGATAACGAAATTTCCTCTTCCAAGTGTTCCGTAGGTTCATACACAGTTGGCTGATTTAGCCTTTGCACACCCCCGTTATCAGCTGTCATTTCAGGTTTTTTACGCACTGTACGAGGGCTCCCATCAGCCAAATCCGCTGAATCATCCAAACTAATGCTGCTATGAGCGCTGCCACCGGTTGTGATCATCTGCTTTGCATATTGTAAAGCTAAATCTTCACAAGATGATGTAGATTCTTCTGATAAGGAGTAAAAGTCCCCTGATTCTGCATCCTGTATTTGAGTTTGCTCCACTCCTGGGGGTATACTAAGCTGAAGGTTGACAAGTTGATTGATATCCTGCTTTAAACCATGACCCCCTTCTTCATTGGTTGCAGAAACAGGAGGAATTATATCTAACTGAATCTGTGAACTCGAGTTAGCCGTCATAGTTGCAGAACTATTCAGTATATCCCCCATTACTACATCTAATACCGGTGTTTTTACTACTTCTGTGACTTGTAATCCGTTTTCAAGAACAGACTGCAACTTTTTCCCCTTGCGCTTGTCTTTTGTCATAGAGAAAATCGCAGGAATAGTTCTACTGTCAGAGCCACCCTGTATGTTCCAAGTCAGTGTTAACATTTTTCGCAGTTCTAGGCGGATTACCCAAATTCATGTCGCTCACCTCAGTCTCAGCGCTTGTATACTGCTCTTCTTGAACTTGTGGTTTTCCTCGAGCCCCTTTCGGCGGCATCTCTACACTGCGCTCACGTCCTGCAGTGCGATTACGAGAGAAGCCCCAGGTGAAAGCAGTCAACCCTCTGCGGAGGGAGACCGCCCAGCTAGTGCATCGATACCTGAGGAGTCCCACCACGGAGACTAACAGCGTTTCATGCATCAGTCGTTTTCTGCCGCCTTTCCAGCCCTTCTACCGATGATAAAATGTTCACACAGATGTAGTTCCCTTCACGGCTCACACTCGGAGACTAACAGCACTTCATGCATCAGCCGTATCCGTCGCCTTTCCGCCGTTTCTACCGATGATAGGAAGCTCACGCAGGTTTTTTACAGCACACACTCAGCGGTGAGCAGCATATCGTACATCAGCCGTTTCCACCGCCTTTCTGCCGTGTCAGCCGATAATGGTAAGTTCACAAAGGTATATCGCAGCACGCACCCTATTTGCTTATGGCGAGTTCAGTTCAAATCAGAATGAGCATCTACAATTCCCGTCCTTACAACGCTATAACTTGCAGGCTTAGGCAGGAGCGGTCAGCTTACACGTCCACTCGCGCGGATGCCATCTTGCCTCCCCTCAATCCATTCTTGTTGTTCCTTATGTACAGTTATTTGCACACTTCATTTGACCATTGTTCGCTTAAGTAGTTGCAGAGAGCTGAAAATAATGTTCTTTCTTTGCTTCACTGGACAACTGTCCTGTTAAAATGACTTGCTGTAAAGAAAGATAGTCCTTTTTTTTTTTTTATTCTTTTTTATTTGCATTTTCAACAACAAAACAAATACAATTCACTGCAGTTTGCATAGGACAAATTATTGACGACACAGTTCCCCTCCAACTCAATATTATCAATAGGATTGCCAGGTACCAACCCGTCAGTGCTCGGCAATATTCACACGGTTCCACCATCTTCGCCCCTTCCCACCCCGAGCCCCTCCCGCATCCCAAGCATCAATTGCAGCGCCCCATGTTCCACCTGGCTTCCGTCCCCGCCCAGCCACCAGCAGCGAATAACATTGTTTACAGTGTTTGAAGCGTTGTCTGAGCTAACCAATGTGTAAATGGCTCCCATATGTCTTTTGGTCGCGAGCGCACCGGCAGGAGCTCCCAGTATAAGGCGAGTTGCGTTTGGCAGTATACGACACTTTTAATCCATTCCCTGATGCTAGGCGATGTAGTAGCTCCCCAGTGCATCGCGACCTGTCTTTTGGCAAGCAAAATGAGCATGGCCGGCAGCCTACGGTGCTTAGGCTTGACCATGTGTAAGATCCCCAGTAGTGCAGTCTGCGGAGTAAATGGAATCAGTAGGCCAGTGATTGTACATACCAGCTCCATTACCCTGGCCCAAAAGGAGGCCAACATGGGACACTCCCACGCCATATGTAAGAAAGCAGCTCCGCGTGCACCACAACGCCAGCAATTGTCAGTGTCTCTCAAGCCTATACGATGGAGCTGGCTAGGGGTGCGATATGTCATATGTATGTATTTAAAATGTATCAGTCGGAGTCGATAGTTAGGGGAGAGGGTCTCAAGCATTCTACAGCAGATATCCCAGTGATCATCAGTGATTTCGGTACCCAGTTCAGCAATCCACATACAGCGCGCCGCCGGGACTACTATTGGATGATTACTTTGCATGCGCCCGTATAATCGGGATATTAGTTTACGCCCCGACTCCGCCCTCAGCACATTCTCCAGGACCAGCAGGCCCGGCGGCGGCGCCGGAAATGTAGGAAACAGCTTTTGACATGTATTTCGAAGCTGACAGTAAAGCAGGGTATCAAGCATCGTCGGGGCCTCTGCAGCGCACATTTGTTCCAGCGTGATAAAAGTGTCGTCAGGGAAAAGGTCCCCCGCCGTGTTAAGGCCACGCGACGCCGCACGCTCTCCTGTTTTCATGTGTTGCAGCGGGGGCCACATGGGGTTTCCGCGCAGAGGCACCGATTTAGTGTAGAGAAGGTCTAACTTGGCCCGGCGCCGCAACCCGTCCCAGGCCCATTTAAGTGCGTGCACCGTGTCAATTTCATTGCACCTCCTCTTGTACGGCGCGTACAGGGCAGTGTTGAGCAGCAGCGGGGCCGCCTTATCCGCCTCTATCGCCACATGTGGCTGAAACGGCGTGGGGTGCACCCAGTAGTGCAAGAATTGCGCCTGAGCGCAGTAAGCATACAGCGTGAAATCTGGTGCTGCCATACCACCCTGTCTCTGTGGAAGAGTAAGGGTCTCCCAGGCCACCCTCGGCTGTTTTCCCCCCCACGCCAGCTCGATCATCAGCGACCGCACTCGGTTCAGAAAATGCGCAGTCAGAGGGAGCGGGATGTTGACAAATAAGTATAGTAGTTTGGGCAGGATGATCATTTTGGCCACAGCTATTCTACCCGCCAACGAAAGGGGCAACTGACCCTCTCCTCTATCCACCCAAGCGCCCGCCAATAGTTTTCCGTTCACAATGTCTGCATCTCCGTGCTGATCCAGATCGCTAGGTAGCGTACCGGGCCAGTCGCCCACTCCAGCGGGCAGTCTGGAGTAAAGCGGGGGGTCCCAGTCGTCAGAGGCAGAATGATCGATTTCTCCCAATTTATGGTCACTCCCGATAGCAGGCCATAATTTATCAACTCTCTCGTCATGGGGGAGAGATTATCCTGTAGATCAGCCACATAGAGTGTAATATCATCTGCGTACATCGAGATGGTCAATGCCCGGGACGAAAACCCGATGCCCCTATCCGCATGGTGTTGCCGAATCCGGGCCGCCAAAGGCTCGGTGGCGATTGCGAATAGTAGGGGTGACAGGGGGCAGCCCTGCCTCGTGCCTCTGCTAATGGCAAAGGGCTCAGAGACAAGCAAGAAAGATAGTCCTTGATGTTTTTGGACTCTTAAAATTGGCTGTTTTGAATTAAAGCTTTTGTTTCTTCCAAAGACTGTGGCTTAAGTGTATTTTTCTGTGAATTAAAACCTTATTTTTACATCATGGTCTCTCCATTTAACCCTGTCCTGCTGATAAATGTTGCTGTCGAAGTGTTGAACCTCTCTTTATATCCGGATATTTGCATCTATTCAGGCCGTCAGCTTGCTGTTGCAAAATGATTGAGACAACCAACACTCACTGTTCATTAACTACAGTTTTCAATTGGATTTTCCAGGCTTCATGTTTCCTGTCAATTTCACTTTATTTTCACTCATGTTATTAACAAATCAAATTGAGCAATAGTTCCTCAGATCCTACAAGGTATAATATGTATACAGTTGTTAAGTCATGGTAGCGTTATAAAGCAACATCATCACAGTGGGCTTAATGGGCAGTGCTCACATTTCAATTTCTATTGTAATCGACCTAACAGGTTTTGTTGCTACATGGGTATAACTTGGTATCCCGAGTATATGTTATAATTATTAGGTTATACCAAAAACTTAATTTGGCTTGTTTCTATTGAGATTTATTTTCCGGTAGGAGACAATCATTAAATAGTTAGAAAGCTATTACAATGCTCATATCTGTCAGACTTGTAGTGTGCCTGGCACATTGTATATACATGTGTATCTTTATTTAGTGCTTTTCTTTACAATAGCCTTACCATGATGCATGGTCTTCTCTTCTGCTACACAACTTCGTATAAGTTGAGGATCTCCTCTGCACATATGTGGATTTGATGCATGTATATTGTGAGTCTGGTTGCCTTTTGGTCATTGGTGTTTGATACTGATAACTTAAGCTCATGATATCAAATCAATCGGAGATGAATTGATTCGAGATTCATTGGTTTTCCTACATAAATAATGTCTTTTTTAAATAGCGTGTATGTCAGCGTTGTTCTTGGATTCTTTTAGACAGTCATTGACTGTCAATGGGACCACCTCATCTCCCTGTTGATAAATCGTGGCAGCCTCTGTGTATAAGCCAGCACGGTTCTCTCTTTTACTTTCTTCTCTGCTAGCCTTAAAGATGGACTGACAATCCACTTTGTTGTTGTTGTCTCTGACAAGTTCTGAGCTTTAGTGTGTTGCATTTATTTTTTGTGAAATGTTCCACACCATATTACAGCCATTGCATAGTACTGTGAAGGAAGAGTTAGAAGGTGGAAGGCAAGGAGCTTTTTGAGTCTTTGGGCATTCCACAAAGTTATGAACAGTTATCTTTCTTTCAGCAGAGACCAATGCAAACTCTTAAGGGCGAGAATAATCTGAACCGTGTGCTTGAATCGAAGCATAAGTTTGGCCTTATGGTTTTGACCCCTTTACAGTTTGTAGTCATGATGCATACACTTTTCAAGCAGTTGAAATACACCATATTGGAGATCAAAAAAGATAACACAAAGACAAGTTTTGGGACAAGCAACATCAAAGACAGGTTGCCTGGAAGAGGACACATGTGACGGAACGAAAGAGATCTTCGTCAAATTTAGATATTCATTCTTCACTTTCGGAATTGGTTGCAGATGGTGCCGAAGGAATTTGGAAGGCAAGGACAAAGGCAAAGAGGAGTGTTGTCCACTGGCCCTATGTGCAGAATTTCTTAATTCAGACTGATACAATTTTGTTCATCCCAGAACTGAGTTTCCTTCATTCAGGGTGTTACAATGTGAGGCCTGTCTCCAGATGTCACCAGTTTAACTTCCATCTGGATACAAGTTCTTGACAACACCCTTCTCATCAAGGCTGTTGAAAATTGGCCATGTAGGTGTTGAAGAGGCAGAGTTAGAGGGATCCCCATTGAGGGATACTACGTGATGATGGTAGGTCTGACAGAACACACTCTGCTTAATTTGGTGCCTGTTTACAGAGAAAATCATTGAAACATGTTTCTGCAAAGCCATGCATGTCAGCAAACTATTCTAGATGGTCAGTGGTCAAGCAGAAATTAGTCAGTGGTGTCAATCCACCAAGAGATGTAGAGGTTATATGTTGTTGTTTCTTTTTTTCAAAGAAGAGTACCATCAATGAATAGAGATTGCTTCACTTGGCAATTGAAGTGTGTTCCATCAAAACTTATTATGTGTAGTGTTGCTGTAAAAGCAACACTTTTTTTTAATTTTAAGTTTATTTTCAAATTTTCTTATACATCATTATACAAAAAGGTATCTTATCACAAAGCAATCACATATAGAGGCGTGTGCAATGAGACTCGGGCACAATGGCAATTTTGATGTTCATAATAACACATTTCGTTAATGTCAGACCTGCCAGTTTGTCTGTCTCCCCTCCTCTGCCCGCAAAGAACATCATCCCCTAGACCACATCTACAAAAGATAAAAAGTACCCTTCGGGTATATAGAGATTCTCAACAGTACGCCTGAATAAAAGTTTGGAAGTATGTGGGGAGTGGTGTATCAACGTGTTCACCCTACCCCCTTTGGCACTAATCCCCTTTCAACTTGAGAGGAGGCTTTCTGGCGTTCGCGTTCAATGTATGCCTTGTATGGGCCCCAGATGTCCTTAGGGTGCGACGAGCTAGGCATGAGGGATGCTTACAGTTTACGTTGCAATAGGCCAAGCTACGTAGCCATCTCCTCAGGGTAGGCACAGTACGTTAACCCCATAGCAGCGCTATCTCCCGTTTAGCCATTAATAGCCCGAGTGAAGCAAATCTCCTAACCTTCTTGGGGAAATTAACGGTATCTCCCAGGAGTGCAATTTCCAGTGTGGGGATAAGTGGCAGCGCTATCATGGCTCCCAATGTTTCATGGATGTGTTCCCAATATGTCTGTAGTTTGGGGCAAGTCCATGCTAGGTGGGCGAAGTCCTCATGTGTAGCGGAACATTTCAAGCAGTGGTGGGGTCTGGAGGGATCAAGTTTGTGTGACATGGCTGATGTGTGATATAAGCGGCGGAGGAATTTAAAATGAATACGTTTGTGTCTGCTGTTCAGGGAGACTTCCTTTGTTACCATGCAGCACTTTTTCCATTGATCACCTGTAATGGGACGGCCCAGGTCTTGTTCCCATGCAGTGCGTACTTTAACATCTGTCACCGGCCGCAGACTAGAACATGATCTGTACAGTTTGGAAATTAGGTGGGTACCCTTGTCACTCTTAATGTCAGTGGGTTTGGGTGTATTCGGATAAGTGGGTAGCGTTGCTTTTAATGCCGAACGAATGCGTTGCAGTACAAAGGTATCCATGAAAGATCTGTCTTGGAATCGGGTCTCTTCTGACACCGAGGAGATATGATCGTCTGGATATAGATCCCCTATCTTCGTAATGTGGAATTTGGTTAATGTGCACTGCACAAGTGTTTCGTCTGTGATGGGGAGCCATAGAGGATTTGGAAGAGGTAGAGCCGGAGAGTATATAGTGTTAAGTCCCAGAAGCCTCTGTAACCTGTCCCACGCCCAACTAGTAGCGGAGACGGTTTGTATGTTGCACGGGTCTCTGAGGACGCCCTTAGGTAACACCGCGGACAACTTCGGGGGAAGCACAAAGTCTGCCTCAGGTTTCAAAAAGGGAATACGTGCATCTGGGTGGTACCACGCATATGTGTAGCAACACTGAGCCACTAAATAATATAAATGAAGATCGGGTACTCCTTATCCTCCTCTGTCACTCGGGCGAGTACGTACCTGCCAACGGACACAGGGCCTCTTGCCCTCCCCAGACTAATCTGATAAGGTGTGTGCGTAATTGTAAGAAAAAAGACTTCGTGAGAGGGATGGAGATGTTATTAAATAAATACAAAAATTTGTGGAGAACTATCATTTTAAGTATGGCGACTCTGCCTGCCATCGACAACGGAAAGCGTAGCCAGCTTTCCACCAGTGCCTCTAATCTGTGCATCGCCCGACCATAATTTAGGCTAATAATGCTTGCTGTATCCAGATGTACGTGGATACCGAGGTATTTAACCCCTTCAGTGCCCATGACGAGATGGTCTCGTCATGGGCCGCGGTTGCGCTGTGCCCATGACGAGACCATCTCGTCATGAGCTCCGCCCGCTAATAGAAAGCCCGGCACAGGGCGGGGAAAGAGCGGGGCACTCAGGAGGTTAACAGAATCGAGACACCATTCTAGTGGAAATCCGCAATCCCAAGGAGTCGTGCTCTCCGTTAACGGGAAAATTACAGATTTGTGCCAGTTAATGTCTAACCCTGAAAAGCGGCCAAACCTAAGTATTTCCCTTATGATTGGTTCAAGATTATCCTGTGGGTGGCGCACATATAGATTGGTATCGTCAGCATAGAGTGAGACTAATAAGGGTCCTGTGTTAAATTGGAGACCCCGGTGGAGATATCATTCCTGGAAGTGTCTAATCAGCGGGTCCATCGCTAATATAAACAAAAGAGGGGAGAGAGGACATCCCTGTTGTGTGCCGCGTGCCAACGAAAAAGGATGTGAGAGTGCCATTTATACGAAGTCTAGCTATTGGGTTGTTATATAACAGAGCAGTGGTGGCCACGAATCCCGCAGGCATCACCATGCGGCGCATTACAGAGAGAAAAAAGGGCCATTCAAGAGAGTCGAAGGCCTTTTCGGCATCTAACAATACCGCCGCAGCAGGCACCTTTGGATCAATTCTGTGTATGACAGTGAAAAGGGTCCGAAGGTTAGGTGAAGTGGAACGGTGGGGGACGAATCAAGATTGTGCCGAGGATATAATAAATTCCATTAATTGAGAGAGTCTGCAGGCGATAATCTTAGCCAAGATTTTATTTTTTTAATTTAATAGCGAAAGGGGTCTATAGGAACTGCATAGTGAGGGGTCCTTACCAGGTTTGGGAAGGAGAATAATAACTGCTTCCCGAAGCGTGGGGGGTGGGTACCTGCCTCTGTAGCACCTCTGCGTAGACTTCGATCAGCTGGGGTGCAAGGATATCTTTATAAGCCTTATAGAAGTCTCTGGTAAATCCATCTAGACCAGGGGCCGAGGAACCACAGAGTGCCTCTATCGCGCCCATCACATCTGCTTCAGATATAGACTCAGCCAAGAAATCCAGCTTGCATTTTTCGAGATACACCAGTGCAATTTCAGACAAGTAATCTTCCTGATCATTAAGGTTGCGGCCGATCCTAGAGCTGTATAAGGCCTTAAAATACTTGATTAGTGTCACGGATCTCCGATGTGGAGGGGACCGGCTGATTTGTTGGGGTGCATACCTCTGTTATGTATGCTTTGCTGTAGGGGGGCGGAGCATTTGTGCCATTACGCTATCAGGTCTTTCGCCCTCTCCATATCTCATAGCAGTTTGATATTTGCTCAAATATAACAGTTCCCTGCCCGCGGCTACACTAAAATCCACCAAGAGTGCCAAACGCAGAGTTTCAGCATCTGCCGTGGCATTGCGAAGTAATTCAGAATCTAGTGTAGATATATCTTGTTCAATGCGGGCCAGTTTGGCAAGCAAGTCTTTTAGCACTCCAGCACTTTTAGCGATGCAGACACTTCTGATGTAAGCTTTAAAGCCCTCCCACAGGACCGCCCAAGTATCCACAGATCCAGTATTTATAGTAAAATAATCTTCAATGGCTTCTCATATTTCCGCATTAAAGACCCCATCTTGCAGTGCCCTGCCTGGGAATCGCCACTGCCGCTCAAAACCCTCCGGCCGGGGAACATCTAAACGAAGTATTACCGGGGAATGATAAAAGTATGTCCGTGGCAGTATCTTCAGGCCTCGAAACCAGCCAGCAACTCCCAGAAGAAACCAGCCAATAATCTATCCTGGTCCATGTATTATGGTAACCGGATTAATGGGGATAGGACGTGTTGGTAGGATTGTGTTTCCGCCAAATGTCTATTAAAGAAAGTTGTCTGCAAATTTCCAGCAGTACGTGACGTGAGCGTGGTTTGAACGCGGGGGTCGTGGAGGTGGTATGAGCCCTGGGATCTAATAATAAATTAAAGTCCCCACCCATAATAATCAGACTAGGTTTGAGTTTCATCAAGTATATATGTAGAGAGTGAAAGAAGTCAGGAGCATCAACGTTTGGGCCATAAACGCCTATTAAGGCAGTGAAATGGCCCATGAGTGTGCCAGTGACTATGAGAAACCGGCCCTCGCTGTCTTCAACCACCTTGCCAGGGCTGAAGAGGAGCCTCCTATGAATAAGGAGAGCTACGCCCCTAGCGTAGCTGCTATAATTGTCAAAGTATCTGTGTGCCTCCCAACTAGCAGCCATGTGTGTGGTATCGGCCTTGGGCAGGTGTGTTTTCTGTAGACAGGCAATGTCAACCTTATGCCGTACTAAATAATTGAGTACCTGACGTTGTTTGCGGGTGTTGTTGAGGCCCCGTACATTCTAGGACATAAGTGACTTACCAGAGGAACGAACCGTATTACCTAGCTGAGCCATAATGCATATACATCAAATAACGTGTGAATAAATTGCATACTAAGAAATCGTCATGTGAAAGTGACCTTTTTGTACCATCATTGAAAATGCGTAAACCTCGCAAAGTTACCACCCACCACTCAGCCTCACCCAATCCCAAGTAAGGCAATACCATGATCCAATAATCAGCAGAAAGTACCAACGTATTTTACGAATGTGTGGACAACCATTGGAATAACACTTCCATACACACTGAAACAAAAAACAGAATAGAGCGTACACTGTAAGGGGTGGCAACGCCATATAGGTCAGGCAACTTACTTATGACAAAACAGAAGTATAATAGGCATTATCCCTCAGTACCATAGAGTTTAGTGAGATGTTGGGAATGCCGCTTCAGCCAGTCCCTGTATTCGAAAAGAGTTCCATACTAACGTCCGAACCGCTATGCGGGGGGAGGGACCTCCATTTCCAGTCCTGGGCCCGCTATTGTTTTGCTTGTAGGTGTGACAGAATTCCTGTGCCTCTGTCGGAGTGTTGAATATGCGAAAGTGACCTCCCACATCCACTTTAAGCCTAGCAGGGTGAAGCATTCAATATTTCAGTCCCAGATTTCTGAGGGTCGCCTTCACCCCATTGAACTTGCGGCGGGCATTTTGGACCATGACAGTGAAGTCGGGAAAGAAAGAGTTTGGAGACCTGCCAAATGTTATCGCCTCGTTCGCGGGCCAGGCGTAAAACTGAATCTCGATCCCTAAAATTCATGATCCTCGCAATTATGGGTCTCGGTGGTAGGCCAGGATTAGGCCTAGGGCCAAGGGATCTGTGCGCACGTTCTATGACAAATCCCGGGGTGAAGTCCTCCCTGCCAAATAGATCAGATAGCAATTGTTCCACAAATACATCCATCCTCCTGGCTGTAGCAGTCTCCAGTACGCCCAAAATGCGCATGTTATTGAGCCGACTGCGCGCCTCTAAGTCTTCATTCTTAATGGCGACCTCTTTCAAGATTCGTTCCACCCTGTCCAAGCGTTTCAGTGACTGCGCCGAGCCATCTTCAATGTCCGATATACGGGCCTCCACCACATCCAGGCGCCTGTCGTGAGCTTGCACTTTGGCACCCATGTTGGCCAATCTTTTTGTCCAGCACGTCAAATCTTCCATCAAGGGCCCTAAACCCCGCTCTCATCTCATGAAGCATCGATGTGGACAGTGAGGCGCGATCTTCCACCCTGGGCGCTGTTCGCCATGGTGGAGGTCTCTTCAGTGGTGTTGTCCGCCACTTCTTCAAAGGGTAGGGTCCTTTGTTTAGGGTCTTTGCGGCCCATGCCGTGACGCAGAAGTGCAATATGGAGGCAGAGTGTCAGCAAGGCTCTGGATGCAGTGGGCAGGGCCCGGCATCAACTAGTCGCCGTGTGGGAGAAGAAAGAACTACGACCCTGTTATATGTCACCACAAGGCCAGGAGGCAGGGCGAAATGCTATGAATCATGCGCTTTTCAGGTCGTGTATGTGGCTGTTCACAGGCAGGCAGGCATGGAAGAACAGAAGGAGAGAAGGGGAAAGCAACACCGGGGATCCCAGAAACATTGATGGAGCTCCGCGAGCGTCTTGAGCGGAGTACAGCTACAGTGGTGAGATAGGGGCCCCGAGGAATTAGCGTGTCCGTGTCCCCAGTCGCAGCTATTTGGTTCGCCCAACCGCCATCAGCCTTGCCATGAGACCTGGGTGGTGTGTCGCTGGTAGAAGCCCCGTTCTATGGAGCCGAATTAGAGGCAGGACGGCCGTGAATGCCCTGTCTGTGGAGGAAAGTGGCACGAGGCGAACTGGCGCGTCGGGCCCCCAAGGTTTAGAACACCTACCTTGCAGGAGGTCACGGGCTCCGGGAGCTCCGGTGGCAGGAACCAAGTAGAACCAGCAGGGTCCCGGGGCTCAATCCAGTGGCGGCGCAGCGGCGGCAGCTCGTACCAGCAAGTAAGTCTCTGAAGAGGGGAGGGAGAAGGAGCTGAGTAGCCGTGCGGCCGGCCTTAGCAAGTTCAGGAGGCGATTAGCTGGGCTGCCCCACCCACCCCCATCTCCTGCACCCCCGTACCCGTTCTCAGTGGTGCGGCGGGTAGACCGATGGGCCATGTTCCCAATGCGGTCTCACAGCCGTGATGCTGACGCTAATGTAAAGCGGGTGCGGCCACTCAGGGCGGCACGAGTGCCACAGTTAAGCGCTACAGGGTGGGGATCCAGTCAGCCTGCATGTAACCGGCCCAGCCGCCACGACCATCGACCCCCACTCACCTCCGATCTAGGCGGAACCACAGTCAGCTGGCGTCATCAGCAGAACCTTCTCCACTACTTCCTGGCCCCAGAACGCCGCCGCCGGAAATACGAATGGAGGGCTCGTCGCACCCCAGACTCGGATCGCCGGAGTCAGAATCTCCTCATGCGGTCAGATATGTCGCTTTCAGGTCTGCGATGTCGGGGCATCATGGGGGTAATGCAGGAAATGTTGCGTCGGCCAACGGAGCTTCAGCAGCAAGTGGCCTGTTTGGACGCCTGCCCTCTAATCTCATAGCCCTAACCCTGTAGCCCCTGGCCCTTTAAACCAACCCCCTAATCAATTCTCTTAACCCCTGTATCCACAACCCCACACTTTAAGTCCTTCACCCAAAACCCTTAGTCCTATACCCAAACTCTTCACCCTGTACCCTCGATCCTTTGCATTGTTCCCAAATCCTCGAACATAAATACTCTTTAACCCCTAACTCATACCCCTCTTTATGTAACCTTAAATCCCTAACCTAAGCTTACCCCACGGGTGCGGGACTTGTATCAGGCGAACTTCCCCCCTCTTTTGCGTCAACTAAAGAGTGACTTGGGCAAGTGGAGTGCGGCTCATATCACCTGGCTAGGCAGGATTAATGCGGTTAAGATGAATGTCCTTCCCCGCTTACTTTATCTTTTCCAAGGGCTTCCCATTCCAGTGGAGAGTGGGCTTTTTAGGGAACTGCGAATCATGTTAACCAAATTCATATGGCAGGGAACGAGAGCAAGGCTTCCATATAAACTCCTCATCAGACCATGCAAGGAGGGGTGCCTAGCGCTACCGGACTTTCAAACTTACTATAGGGCAATGCAGCCACGAGTGATCACGGAGTGGTCATTGAGGGTCTCAGAAAAACACTGGCTCCACATGGATCGACATATAACTGGGTGCACAATTTGGAACCTTCTCTGGAAACCGAAACAAGATAGACCACCCAACGCCTATATTAGCACCCCTACCTCCACCACACTCAAGGTCTGGGACACCCTCACCTCCAGATTACAGCTCACGACCTTTCCCTCCTCCCACACACCTATACACTTTAACGCTGCGTTTCCCCCTGCCTCCAAGGAATGGCCCTTTGAGGCTTGGCGGGAGGGGGGATTCCTCATGATCTCACACTTGTTTGAAGGGGGGAAACTCCTCACCTTCCAGGATTGCAAAAAACAATTCACATTAACTAGTAACGAAGAATACCACTACTTGCAATTGAAACACTGGGTGCAGCAGCCTCTGGTACGGCAGGCCGCTACCAGGGATCTGCTTCCCCCTAGAACGGTTCGCTCAGTCAGGGTCCTCTACCAAGGGAAGTATCTCCTTTCTATATGCTCTCATTCAAGCATTGAGTCCCAAGGTTACACCGCGCTACAAACGCTTTTGGCATGATCTACGGGAAGCCCTATTAGAAGATAAGGAATGGGAACACTTAAGCAGAGATATAGTGAAATGTTATCGTTCTATGTATCTCTGAGAGGCACACTATAAAATTATGTACGATTGGTACTTGTACCCCTAGAAACTACACACGATTTTCCCGGGATCTTCAGATAGGTGTTGGAGGGGATGCGGGCTCCTAGGCAACTTCCGACACATCTGGTGGGACTGCCCTGTCATCAAACCTTTCTGGAAGGAGATACTATCCCAAATAAAATTAATTCTAGGTTACCCGATTTCCCATTCTATGGAACAGGTTTTGTTGGGGATTCGGGATCCACTCCTTAAACGACAGACACAGAGTGACAAATATGTCTTGTGGCTCTGACTGGGGGCCGCTAAAATGGCGGTAGCTGCGGCCTGGAAGAAGCAAGAGGCACCTTCCCTGACCCAGTGGCACGCAAGACTGTGGCAGGCTCTGGCTCTAGAGCGTCTGACTGATATCATAGAAGACACCAGGAAAGGTTTTGATTACATTTGGTCACCGTTAGTCAGCTACCTTTCAGAGGGGCTCCCATTGACGGCTTGTAACCCGAGGCTTCGGCCCTCCATTTATTTATTTAACTACCCAATGCAGAAGAGAGGTGGCCGTACTGCTTTGTTCACTTGAGTGAAGACCCCGAAGCACCACATTCAGTGCCCACCTACCTTTGACTTTCTTTTTCTTTGCACCATGACATCGTCGGTTCATGTTTTTTTCTCTTTTCTTTTCCTTTTTTCTTAGGGTTAACTAAGTTTCCTTTCCATGTTACTCTCAAGACAGGGTTGTAGACTATCAGCCTACATTTCGTAATACGCAACATATCCTGTTGAAACTGTTGTGTATTTAATTGCTCATCCTCGTGGACTCGAGGGTAAATTATAGTTTTTACAAACTGATCTGTTCACCAGGGCGGATGGTTATTTTGAGAATTGTTGCTTATGTAATGCTTTTTGATGCTCTCGCTGAGAAAAGTTGCAATAAACACATTTAGAAATAAATCCCTAACCTCCTCCTAAACCCTGTACCGCAAACCATTAATCCTTAACCCTTTACCCTAAAAGATTAACCCTTACACCAAACCCTTAACCCCATAACCTTTTACCAAATAACCTTAACCCTAGTACCTGTGATCTTATACCCTGGTTAATTCAAAATACCTCAATCGCTTAACCTGTACTGCAAACCTTTTAATGTAAACTAACAAAAACCATTCATCCCTACAATCCCTTCCATATATTCCTACACCTGACTCTTTACCCCTTTCACATTATCCGTATATCAGTGTATTTTGAACGAACACTTTGGAACACGATTTTCTTTCTACGTATGTACTTTTCGAACTGCTTACTGCTATTCGTAGAATTGTTGTTCTTAGTAGTGTTAGAGTGCAATCTTGATCTCTGTGTCTTCCACTGAGGAGCTTCTACTTTGTGTACTATAGTGTGGTTTTATTAAGTATAAGGTGGAATCCGAGCACTTCTCTGGGTTTCCTGTCATTGTGAGTTTGCCTATGTATAGTGCCCACATAATTCTATAATTTTCAGACAAGTCACAGTGCATACTAATTGAATGTTTACAAATTCTTAGGCTGCAGGTGGCACCCTTAGATCGACTCACTGTACTTTGTCATATGATTTAGGCGCGATTCAGACATCCTGGTCAGTAGTGTACATATCCCCTCTTCTGTTGGTGTAAGAAAGAGGCCGCACCCTCTAGGCGCTTTCATCAGCGATGGCAGTCTATGTGAGTTGCTTTCTGAGATTATTTGCAGCTGCTGGTGTGGGTAAGGGAATCTTGTTTACTATCGCAGTGCTCAGGAGGTGTCTGTGAGAGATATGTTTGTGACAAGGCAAGTACACCCTGTAATCAACTTGCTTCTTTAGGTTCCATGCTTTCTATATGTTTTAAACTATTGATCTCTGACTTGAATATCCAATATAATGGTGCATCTGTCACTTTGGACAGCAGCGGCATCCTGCTGGCCAGGACCCCAAACTGGACTTGTTTGACCCAGAAGGACAGTAATGCTGCCCTTAACAGCTTTCACCAAACAGATCTCATCAAAGTTGTGACATATTTGTTATATTAGCAATTATTTGAGTCATGTAAATGCGTACGTCATTGCTGCCCTACTTCTTTATGTATTAAGTTTGAGTTTATAGCTCTTTATGATATTATTTCATAATGTGCCTTGTCCAAAAAACGAGGGGAACAGATGCTGCAGAGATGACCCCCATATCAGCACTTAGGGACGAACTGATTTTTATATTCTGACTCAAACCTCACTAGAAGCAGCGCTATGAGTGAAAATTCTTTAATGATAGCTTATTTTTACCGAATATGTTTCCGCAGTCAAGTCATGATAGTGTTGTCATACTCAAATTCAATTCCATTTGCGTTCCTTTTGGTACAATATACAAAGATCAGTTGGAAAACGTACAACAGGTAGTCCGTGGTTCTGGTTAAATTTTGTTGTAGGCCTGAATTGAGCCACTTCAGGATCACTCGCCTTTGAGTTGGGAAGCACTTTTGTCAGCTACCAACCATGCTGACATCTCCGGTTTTCGTATATTAGCTATCATCGTATCACTACTTTAGTTTACCCAAAAGTGGAAATTAGGTAATGCCTCTCTCTTAGCTAGGAGAGCCATCCTTCAGTGAGATGCTAAGATGCAATTCTATACAGAGAGCTGCTGAGAACTTAAAGGCATCTATACTAATATGAAAAAATATGCAAAAAAATAGGTCTATACTTGGCATGTCTTAATTTCAAAGTATTGTGTAGTGCATCACTTGAAATTAAACATCCTTTCGGTACATTTAATGTTGAAAACAAGTGCTGCATCTTACAATTAAGCTGTAAAATAGGTGTTTTGATGCTTCTGTGATACTAAGCTAATTATAAAGATAAGAGTGATGAAGACAGGGTATTCCACGTACAAATAATGCATCAAAGGAGAGGTCACCTCTCTTGACTGCTAGGCTGATTCTGGGTACACATCCAAGTGGATAAACTTTAAAGGTTTTGCTCATATGTACAAGCCTTTGTTCTCAGTCAGGCAGTGGCTAGTCCATAGAGGTGTAGAAGCGTCCTGGACGTGTAGTTACGAGAATAACCTATTGGATGCGGAGTTCTGTTTTTGTGCTTTTCGTTATATAGCAAGCGACCCTGCACTTTTGCAATATTTGCAAATCGTAGGCAAGCCATAAATTGAGGATGTGAAATACAGATTCACTAGTGAATGCTGTAGTATGTTTAGATTCCCCCCGTGTATTTCTATTCCTGTTCGACTTGTATTCTTGCGTTTTCATATACGCCTGACAAAATGTATAATAGATCTGTTTAATTACAACTGGAACATCAACTCGTATATTATTTGTTTGGGTTCACAAAGGCAATTCCGAATGAAGAACATCATTTATAAAATGCCTATTTGACATTGGTGATAGCTAACCGCTCAACACAATACCTTGCTCCGCAAGTGTACATCATTGTAATTTAGCTCTGTGTTTCAGCAATCACTAGAATTTCACTACGTGATCCCTGCCGAGACACCGGAATTTAGAAGCCATTAAGGAAGCTTTGAGTTCACGTCTTACATTTCTCAATCTGTATATTTTTTTAAACTTTTTTTTAAAAGTATTTCTGCATAGTAGTGTTTTCAGTTGAGCTTTTAATTATATGCACATAAGCTGAAGAAATGTAAGATTCCACAGTAATAACAATGAATAAATGGGTTAATTGTCAGGAAAATATGATTAGCATGTTGACTTTTTTGTGGAAGCATTAAGACAGAATTTGTTTTAATCTCCAGTGGGAACAGCAACAGAGAAATACTTAAAAAGGGCACATAGTGGTTACAATGCATTGTGTGTGTGCAAAATAGCTATGAGAATAAACTTGACTTTTATAGCTGGAAAACAGCCATTCCTTCCACCACCGAATCACAGAGTACTGCTTTTGGTTCGTTTTATCACACTGAAAAGGCTCTATAAACTCCATCGGAAACAAACTGACACAATGGCATTTGCATATAATGTGTTTAATGTGCTCTGAACCCTTAGCTGACTTGGTAAATGTGTGACTACATTTCATGCCTTGTGCAGGTTTATACATTGAGGCCTCAAAGAAAAAGTGCTTCTATAAAATTGTAGTGATGAAAAAAGATGTTGAACAATATAAATGTCTTCCTAAAGCTTACCATTACTATTCCACGTCTCCATTTGCTCAAATCATCATGTGTCTGATCAGTAAAGCATTCTACAGCTTGGGTGTCACCGACGTTTATATAATTGGATTGCCTCTGGATAGTCAACAGCAATGTCTACAGGGCATGCTGCTGTGCGTGACAAATGATTACTGAAAATATTAGGAAAGCAACTTAAAGCTGAAGTCAAGTGAAGCCCAAAAGGGAGTACTGCTAAAGGATTTTCTTTCAGGGGTAGGATGGTAGAGGAGCATTTGCAAACGCTGATAATTTCATGGACTGAGGTGCCGCAGTGAACCTCGTCCAAATAGAGTGGAAAGGAATCCCATAAAGATACCTGCTTTGCTTTCACACAAAAGGTAGACATTGACTTTATTTAATGGACGGTTTCCTATTCCGTCACAAATGTTCAGCACTTAATGAGAAAAAAGTTATGCTCATTCATTGTTAATTAGTTCCATTAACTCTTTTGGGCAGGTTGAAACCCCAGTGATTCAAGACGGGCAGTAAGCATATTATGTCTTTCTTGTAGTACCCACACTTAGTTTTAAGCTTTGCCATCAATAAATTATTTCACAATCCTTGCCACTTCTTTTGAATATGTGAGCCTCGCTTACTATAAATCTAGGAAACCTAGCTTTTCTACGTGGTCAAATTTGATTTTTTGCCTTTCGCTGGACCCTGTATTGTTGCTTGCTTTAGAGCTCTGTGCAGTTTACCCGTGCTAACCAATAGTAGAGTGCCCCTCCTTTAAACATGGTCGAATTGGGCATACTCCTAATTGGTATAGTCAGCTTGTTTACAAGTCCAGAGGGCAAAATGTACCCAAGGGCTTGAAAGGTAAATTCCAGTAGTGGACTGCAGGACCTATCGTGCCATTCACTGCAGCATGACTGTATAATTGCAAAATATGCCCTGCAACCTGTCAAAATTAACGCTTTTAGACAGGTAAAGACCTCCCTTTTAAATATCAGTAAGTCACCTCTGTGTAAGCCTTGTAGATCACAAGGTAGGGTTGTATTTAAAAGTGGAACATGTAGAAAGTTAATTTTACCAGGTCCCTAGAGTAATAAGGCTAATTGTACCAGGCCCCTAGAGTGAGCAGGCCCACAAAGCAATTTACACTGTAGCAGGCCTAACTGTTCTATGTAGAAAAACCAAGTACAGTTCAAAATACTAATACTTTATCTCAGGAGTGTGGCAAGCTAGAAGAATAATTAAACCACTATTTTAATAGGTATTATAATTCAAATTCAATGGTGAAGTCAGATTTTAAGTAAATATTAAGCAAAAGTAACTCACTAACATAAGTCTAGGTCAGCTGTCAGCCTGTGTGTTCAGCCTTGGAAAGGCATGGAAAAGGAGTGAAATGTCTCAAGTGCAGACAATAGGCTGACCTGAAAGGGCAGAGATGACTCTTCTGAACTCTACAGAATATGCAGTGTGGGGGCTGTGGGCATCGTTTTTGACACTACACCGTGCTGGGCACACTTGAAAGGGAGAGAAGAGGATGGCCAAACAATTCTTGTGTATCCACTACCTGGTTGCTGGAGAAAGGACCTGCTTCGGTCCTGTTAGACCTTTGTCTCTGAATTTGGTGTGGTTCAGTGCCTGCCTCGAGTTGGATTTTGGTATTTGCTAGTGTCAGGCATAAATGTGGCACCTCTGGGCACCCACTTCAGAACACTTTCTGGACCTGGCGAAAATCAGTAGAAAACTGGTCCTGCTGTCTGTGATCGGAGAGGTGCCCTAAAGGACAGGACCTGCTCTCCTGTGTAACCAGGACAAGGAAGTGGACTCCGAGGATCAGCTTGCTGACCTTTTCTGTGGCCACAGGAAGTCAACAACCTGCAAGAAGCCTTTTCATGGACTTACTCAGCTGACCAGTGGCAACTGGACGTGGACTGGGCCCTACTATGACCCTTTGCCTGACACACTGTGAATCTCCAATAGCCTCTCCTGAGGCCCAGGGCACTTGAGAAGTGTACCTTTATGGTTGGGAAATAAAAGACAGACGAACCTGGTGGGTGTATCCAAACTGCGCTCCATCGCGGTCAGCCTCAAATCGCACCTAGGTCCTAGTTCACATCAACCATTGATTATCAGTGGGTTGCGCATTTTGGCATTTTCTACTTGAAACCTTAATAATTCATACCTCTATTTTCACCTTGGTGTATATTTGCCATTTTGTTTATTAAATCACTCTATTTTTCTAATCCGGTTTGGCATTTTTATTGTTTTGCATTTTGACTTTATTAAGTTTTGCCACTGAATATCTACTTTACTTTGCTTATGATAAGCCTGTCGGCTCGGTGCTTTAGCTACCAGGGGGTAGAGCTCAGGTTAATTTAGTGATTTTGTGGGTTCACACTGACAAGGGTTGTTATTTTAAGTTGAGTGGGTAGTCACCCTCCCCAAATAATAATCCAGTTTCTTACAGTACATGAAAACTAAGCAGCAGAAGTATGTGGAGGTAAGGCTGCTAGTTTTCAAAGAAGGCAAATCGCTGGCACTCAAAGAGACTGGTATATTGTAAAAAGCTACAATTTCATTTCAGGTTGATGGTTCAAAACAAGGTAACACTCCATATAATTTACCATTTAGCTTATCAGATGTTGGCATTTCAAAATATTTTTAACTTCTTTGAAGCAGGTTAATTTTGTTTTTAAAGTATGTAGACCTAACCGCCGAAAGGGGACAACAAACATTTCTGACCAGCTCGCGTTAGTTGGAGCAGGACAAGTGACTAATAAGGGCCTGGGTACAGCATCCTGTTGGGTATACTTCTGGCAATGCGTTACTTCGATCACCAACTGAGAAACAATCACAAGATAAAAACTTCTGAAAGAATCCCAACTCCTGTTGAGTGAGAGTTGTTCTGATGTAAGTTCATGTCACTATTAACAATTTCCTTGACGATAATGCTGAAAAACGAGTAACAACCTCAGATTGATTGATCTTTAAAAGTAGGGGGGAATACAAAAGATGAGCATGTATGATTGAGCAGGTGTCAACTTAATAGCAACCAAGATAAGCTTTGACAAAGATGTGTATGGTAATATGAAGCGTATTTAAAAATGTCACTCACACCACCCTTGTTGCACAGTGTGATCCACCCTTTAATATTCGAACGTCCTCTGGCCACAAAAGATTGTGCAAAGGGGTGTTGTGATCTCAAAAACACATAGCTCGCTCTGTGTTAGAGTAGTTTCATACATTCTTGCAGTTGTATTGCATGGAATTCAACTGCAAACCTTTGCGTTTTATTTGTTCGTATGACGGTGAATTGTGTGCAAAAACTGGAAATCCATTTTATATTGTGTGTAATCTCACTTTGCTCCTTGTGGTTTCTTTCTTTGAAAGAATGATATGACCATTGCTGGAATGTTCTCCAAATTATAATGTTGCTTTCACACACGAGTGTGAAATATATAGAAACGGTCAATGGAGGGCATTCATGTGACCGGAGTACCCACGTGTAATGGATGATGCCATTGCTGGTCTTTGGCTCTCCATATGTGACAATATCACCCAGAGAACGAAGGTAAATTCATCCTTGTGTGGACTAATGGAGGGGTCTTCTACTGTGCTGACAGTGTTCTCTTCTTCAACAGAGGAAGTGGCCAAGTTACAGAAACATCTGGCGCTTCTCCGGCAGGAATATGTGAAGATGCAGCAGAAATTGGCAGAGACTGAGAAGAAATGTTCACTGCTTGCTGCTCAAGCCAATAAAGAGACCTCC
This sequence comes from Triturus cristatus, assembly GCF_964204655.1. Taxonomy (NCBI): domain Eukaryota; kingdom Metazoa; phylum Chordata; class Amphibia; order Caudata; family Salamandridae; genus Triturus; species Triturus cristatus. The sequence goes on along the minus strand of NC_140584.1, from coordinate 988,763,955 downwards.
AGTGATTCATTCATCAGCCGGCTTTTGACTATTGTTGCCGAACTCTACCAGCAAGAGCATTACAGGTGAGGCACAAATAACACTGCAGCGTTCTCCGTTTCCTTTGAACGGTGAATGATAGCTCCCGACCCAGTTACACTGGTCATTACCTGCTAAGATACTGCTTTTGTAGGGCCTAAATGCCAAAAAGTTAGTTGATGAATTATACAGTAAGGGAATTCTTCAATGAGTACCACAAGACAATGGCAGTTTTCTCTTTTCTTAGTTTGCATGCTTTTGAAAACTTGTATGTAGGGACATAGTCAAGACTGTTTTCAAATGTATTGCCTTTTATTTAGTTGCAGTATATGTTTGTTTTACATGAGACAATCTGGTTTCACAGTCCGCCCCCCTTCACCCTCATTGAACTTCCCTTCCCATGCTGACGCGTTAGAGTTGGACATATATTGAGTCTGGTAAGACTGCCTTAGAAACAATTGGCCCTGGAGATGTGATCTCCTTTATGCAAGCTCGGTGTTCTGTGGTGGGCTTGGAAGGGGTTGTTCCATGGTGTCCTGTGTGTCCTCTGCTGTGTGGTTGCATTGCAAAGAGGAAGGAAAGGGATTGATCTTTGTCGTTTCCTCTGAAATGTTGCAATGAGGAACTGCATTTCAGGTAAATGCTGTACACACACGGCTGTAGCACAAGACATGCTTATGCATCCTTTCTTGGTTTCCTCTTGCATAATTGTGGGGTGTGCCCTTTTAGCAGGCCTTCTACAGAAATGTACTGATAAATGACACCTATCAAATATACTGTCTTCAGTAAGGTAACTAAGGATGAAGCACTGCATTCTGCACTTGTTTCACTGATAACTTTACGTAGTGTGCTTGATTTTTTTCTTAATCCCCGAATTTCAAAGCAAACTTCCGTTGCACCGCAGATGTGCATATAATTTCCACCGAAAACTGTTCATTTAAGAGACACTTGTCGTTTTGGAAAATAAATCCTACTTGTGCGACCTTTTTGAACTCCAGTTAATTTTTTTTAATGTTTGGTTAGTGCATGATCCCCTTTACCTTCAGAGTTACTATCTATCAATCATCAAATTTAAATTCTGAGTCTTAAGAAGGTCTTGCGTTGTAAGAAATATGTGGAACTTAGAGTGCTAGTAAAAACTGCTTCTAAAATCACCTTATTCGGAGTGTGACTCTGTGGAGTGTGTGAAGTAGAGCTTGCCCACGTTACTGTAATGTTCATACCACAAGGATCAACTGCTGCAGTTCAGTGCATGCTCTGCAATGTCCTATTGAAGTTGCTGTAACATCGCCTCTGTATTATCACCTACCTACAGCTCTCTCATGCTAAGCCCAGCCTCGCGAGTGACAGAAGCTATAGTAGAACTATCTAAACCAGAGGTCTTCAAGCTCTTTGGCTCTGTGCCCCCCTTTAAAAAAAAGTTTTTAAGTCGTGCCCCCTCTACAATTTTATGGCAAGGCTTGGAGGAGCGGGAGCTGGGCTTAGCACAGGGGGTGCGGTTATGAGAGAATTTGAGGTGTTTTTTCTATTGCTCATAAGCCACACTAAATGCATGACTTGTAAAAGATCATCAAACAAAAACAGAATTGGACAAAAAACATAACTTCCCTTAACTGTTGTGTTGCAAGATGCTAGCACTTCTGGGCCGGAATCCATCTGCTTCTGCTGCACTAATGACAGCTGTGGCCTGAGTAGCAAGGTATCTCCTCCACCTCTTTCAGTCCTTCCCCACCATGTTTTTCAGTCCTTCCCCACCATGCCTGACCATCACTCCAACAGGCTTACAGTCCCTTTCCGAAAGAAAGGAGCTTCCACATGTTACCTGCCTTTTGCAGTGAGGGTGTCCTCGGCCCCAATGCTAGCAAGTGAAAAGTAAAGTAAGTACTATACACTTTTTTTTATAGTAAGATTGCTTCACTAATGATAATACTGCCTTGCGAAGCAGGCTTTCTCCTTTGTTCTTTGGTGTCGGTTGATGGGCTGCCATCTCTCCCTAACCACCTCCCAGACATCCTTTTCACATCCAAACTAAAGTATTTCCCTGCTCAGTGCTTACTTTGTAAAAATAAGTTAAAAAAAAATAAGTGCCAGTTGTCTCGTCAGGAGGCCACTGCAGCTTGCACCACACATTACCACTCCCAGCGCCTCCAGTGGCAAAATCAATACAATTACTAATCATGACACTCCTACAAGTGTGGCAGTTTAGCCTATTCCGGACCCCCAAAGCTATAAGAATGGCATGGGCAGCAGTCAATAGTCCTTGTTAATGTATAGTAAATTAATATACAACTTTAAATCTGAAAGACAACGCCACCATGTGGCAGACTGTTACAATCCCCCCAAATTAAGCTCTTTCTCTGCTTCAGTTCTCCCCTCCCTTGGGCCATTGCCCTGAGGCCCAGTGCAGCACTAGCACAGAAAGTGAGCACTGGTCCCTTATGCAAGCAAGGAAGAATAGTAAAACAGCCATAAATGGAATTTAGTTGGCCCCTCATACCTCTGGGCCCTGCTGTCACTGCATCAGCAGCACTAATCATAATAGCAGCTCTCCTAAGTAGGCTGTGTTCTCTAGCAACCCCACAGGGCCATCACGCCTAGGCCTGAGACCTAAAGCAAGCTTTTTGCCATTTGTGTAAAAACAAGCCCAGCATCTCTCCCCTTCTGTTGCTTGGGCAATGTTTGGAGCACAATAAGGATGAGCTGGGTATTGATGCTAGAAATAAATATGAGCCACCAGACCCTTTATTCATAGTAAGGCAATCATCATTGTGGTACGATGGCCACTCACTCCTGACCCTCATGCCCAGCACCTGCTGAAGTAATGGCAGTCTTAAAAAAACATTAAAAAAATTCAAAAATACCCCAATTTATCAACTTTTTCCTCGGGGGCATCTCTCCAAGGAAGCTTTCACTGGCTATTTGAAAACAAATTATGGACCCTACATAGTGCCCCTTCTTCTGGAGCATCTATTTGACGGTATTCTTGGATCTCACTCCTTTCCTCTTTCTCATGGGTCATTAATCTGCGGCCTCGGGTCTGAAGTATCAGGGCTCTACATCAGATTGCAACTCTGCTGACCGCCTCTCTGCCACCCACTGGACTCCCCTATTTGCAAAAAAACCTATCCCAAACAGTTAATGGCCACCTTGAGATGAAAGCAAGGAGAGGGGTTAGGTCATAGGGGGATGGGGGAGGCTACTTTGCATCATGAGTTGGTACGTGTGCATTCCTATACAACCTCCCTTGAATTTTGATGCAAATCCTTATCTATTTACATTCGTAGATGGGTATGGGCGCCAAATCGTTACACCTCCTCAAGGCAGGCGTAACAAATGGAAATGTTTTAATTTCTCCTTATTTTTCCAACTTTGCATGTATGCTGCTCTTTACAGCACACAAAGTGGGAAAAGTATCAAAGGATAGTTTTTTGTACTGTAAGCATTCCCTTGCAGGACAAAACCTATGCTTTAGAGAATTGCACTATGGCGCAAAGGGAGTGTGTGTTGGCGCATGGCAGCCATCGGTATGCCAGCGCTGGGGGAGAGAAAAAATGTGCCATATGTGCATTGTTTTCTTTCACTTTGACAAATAATAGTACGTCTGGGCCATGATCATTTTGAGGTAATAGAGTGGTACTAGAGTGCCCTTCATGCAGTTAGCTTCCTGCTCTGATTGTTGACCACTGGTCCCCAGTGTACGCCGAGCTCACTGGAGAGGTGTGAGCAAGGGGCCAAGTCTCTGAATTCACAGGAAGCTTCCAAGTGGCATCCCCTTGGATGTGGAGTGGCCGCCGCATGCTCCTAGGACAATGGGTAGAAGTGGGGACTGGACTGTTAATCTGAGCTCGTTTTGTGCGAGCCTATTGGTTGGCTCCCACCTGAGGGGTGATAAGCCTGTGATCGAGGCCCATGATTGAGGCGAGGTGTGATTGGATGACAGGATCTAGTCTAGTAGAAGATAGCAGCCTCTACTGCGAGTGGGTAACCACACCCACACTCCTGGGGGAATTTGTTTGGCCTCAAGATGGATGGGGCTGTGACAAAGAAGTGCCAACCTTTGACCGCTATTAAAAGCCGGAGGCGGGTCATTCTATGTGCCTAACATGACTGGGGCTGTAACAAGGGACAAACAGATGAATTCAGCTGGAACAAAAGGAAAAAGTAATGTGAAAGGCAGCATTTTGTTTCAAATACAATAGAAACTTCCACTGTTTGTAACTGTTAAATAATGCACACCCTTCTTGTTAATTCAAGGGGGTCATCTTCGTATCCTACTAGAAGTATATGGCTGACTCTTTTCTAGCGCCCCACTGTAAGTGTTGATGAACCAAACCTCTGACCAGAATCAAGTGGAGGAAGGAGAACTGTACACTACACGTGCAGACTGCGACAAAATGCGGGCTAGCGCATACGACTTAGGCAGTTAATGTGTGTGCAGCACAGTTAGTACTGTCAACATTGCAAAATAAAATAAGGGAGCCTGCAGTAGTGCCACCCTGGTCCCTTCATACTATCAGAGAAGATTTGAGAAAGCTAACACAGTTATCCAAGACTCCAATACAACTTCACACAACCCAAGAAGTGAACCACATAGGGACCTCAAACAAAGACTTAAGGCAGCTAATATTTATGCTAATAAGCACATTACTGAAACAATTGACACATTGGCCACTGCTATTAGGCTTTTGCAACAAGACATTGATACATTGCACGATGCAACCTGATAGGCAGAACAAAAGGGCTGTACTAATTGTTTTGGGTGTGGGCTTAGTTGCCTTTATATGTAGGCCCACGGCGCAGACGAAGCCTGCTCTCTACTACATTTCCCAACTCATTGCAGGCGGTTGCTCCATGCGAGGCACTCTGCACTACGACTTGTTTTGTAGCACGCACAGTTATGCTGACATCACTGCTATCATTTTAACCCAGGGTTAGTTTTCAAGTTTTTTAAAATTGTTTTGCGCCGTTCTTAGCCCTTACACTCAGTTTTTTTACCATTCTACTCGTCGTTTGGGGGCGGGGCTTAGTTGCCTTTATGCGCAGGCCTGCACGCCGCTGGTGAGCCAAAGGCAAGCCCGCCCGCATCCATCCCGCAGCCAGTGCCAGCCACTATGCCAATTTCACTACAGGTACAGCCCTAGCCCCAGACTTCTTAAACGGCCTTAAGCCCAGTTATAATTGCAATTGTTGCAATCTGCACCACAACTCCCTATGAGGACCTGCTGTTTGTTATGGGTGCAGAGTGGAGTGTGGGTCTGATATGGAGTCCCATCTTTTTAAACCACTTAACACTACCTCATCCTCTTGCTTTCTGCAGGGAGGCTAAATAAACGCTCGCTCCATAAGTAAGCATGCTCTTGAAGTCCAGGACCTAATAATTGATAACCATCTGGACGTTTTATTCATTACAGAAACTTTGATAAAGCCGTGGGATAACCCTTTCATTGCAACTGCTCTACCCCTAGGGTTCACAATTTTACGGCATGTCAGAGGAAGGCCGTGGAGGCAGAATAGCTATCATCTTCCGGGGCTCTTGGCAATGTAACTCTTTTGATATCGCTCCCCTTAAAGGAACTTAGAACTTAGGCTTTTGCCTGATAATCAGTCCTTCTCTGTCAATCGCAGTCTGTTTGCTTTATCGCCCCCCTGGTTCTTGAACATCATTTCTCGCATGTTAGGACAAGCATTTGCCTCTCCACTAGTGCATTACACTAACTATATGGTCTGAGGAGATTTACATTTTCACTTTGATTCCGCCAATTCTGAAGTTGTCAATCTGATAGACACCCTTCGGATGATAGGGCTCTCCCAAAGGGTAACTGCTCCCACCCATAGCTGAGGACATACTCTAGGCGGGATTTTTTCAAATCATTAGAGGCTTTGAAGACCCTGTTCCTCAATCTTAATGTGACCATTGTTTAGTTTTATACATTCTAGCCAATACTAACTACAACCTGTATAAGTATCAGAAAGGGAGGAACTCGAAGAACCGTAAGTGGGGAGCTGTGAGATTTAGCCTCAACTTAATCCTGGGTCTCATCAGCACTGCCCCTACTCTGACTGGGAAACTTGGGAAAGACCTTGAATCATTTAACAAATGTATTTCAAATTCTGCGTTGGAATGAGCCCCAGCTATGCATTCCAAGAATTGCTGTTCAAAAGCCTCAGCGCAATGGTTTTCCCCAGCACTAGCCAAATTAGAGCGCCACTTCAAATCATTGGAGCGGAGATGACACCCAGCCTATAAGCAGGATGACCTTGATCAATTTAGGGCTGCTTAAGAAATGTATCGTAAATCAATAATGGAAGGAAAAAAAGCTACTATACTTTAGAAACTGAAGAGGCCCTTTTCATTAAAAAAACATTTTTAATGTTGCAAATACATTTCTGCAACCGAAAGTATAGGCTAGGGATATGCCCCCCCCCTTCCCAGCCTTTTTGTGAACGAATCTCAGATGTTTTTGAGGATAAGATATCAATTCTTCATTAAGGCTTTAGCTCAACCCTAGGTAATTACTCATTTAGTGACCCACCCAAGTTGTTAATACTATCTTGAAGAAGGAGCTAACTGAATTTCAGGAGATTTCCCTAACCCATTCCGAAAAGGCAATACTCTCATGCAAATCACGAAGTCTACTGGACCCTTGCCCTCCAGCCATATTGCATGCAGCCATTGATGTGGTAAATCCCATCATTAATCACATAATAAACAATTCACTGAAAGAAGCAACAGTTTCCTCCAAGTAGAAATTTGCCATTGGTAAACCTCTACAAAAGATACCTTTGGTGGACCTGACCACTCGTAAGGCCCATCTACCTCCTTCCTACACTAAGTAAAATTCTGGAAATAAATTGACAACCAACAACTCATGTCTTTAGTTGAGAACTCCACTCTACTACATACCTGACTATCTGGTTTTAGGCCCAAACATTCAATTGAATCAGCACTCCTTGAAGTCTCTGAAAATATCAAAATTACGCTGGACGTGGGTAATAATGCAGTGCTGATACTGTTAGACTTATCCACTGCATTGAATATCATCTTGCATGCCATCTAATTGCAGCAGATCCCAAATGTTGAATTATCCCACAATGCTTTAGACTGGTTAGAATCTTTCCTGACCATCGGTCCTCTAGATGACGAGGATTGGCAGACGGCACTCATGTCCCCTCGAGAAGCGGCTATTACACAGAGATTTCAGCTGATCCAGCTTAGGATACTCCACTGATCATACATCTCTGGGACAGTTTTGGCGAGAATAGGAACTAGACCTGACGACCGTTGTATGAGGGGTTGTGGACAGCAGGCTACATTTTACCATACCCTGTGGACTTGCCCAAAGATACGTGCCCTTTGGGAGGGAGCCTCAGACCACATGGGTATGGCTTTGGGGAAGGAAGTAATATTAACGCCACAACTGAGACTGTTGAACGTTTGGGAGGAGACTGATCTTACGGAGGATGAACAGCAATTCACGACATTGGGATATACGCTGGTGAAACGGGAGCTTGCTAGAGGCTGGGGGGGGGAGCAAACCCACCACTTGTTGCCTTATGGGCCAAAGAAATGGATAGATGTATGCTGGCGGAGACTGAGGTTTTTAAAGCTCGGGGGTGTCACAAGAAATGGGATAGGAAGTGGTCTCACTGGAATAAACATCGAGGGGAGCCCTGTGTGTCGCCTACTGTTGAAATGGAGATGCATAGACCAGCAAGTCTAGTAGGAAATGTTTAATGTGTAACCAAAAGTAATGTCTGCTTACCTATTTTGTTGACATCCAGGAATATGTCGTCCAATTATGTTGTGTATGGCTGTGATTGAAATCAATAAACAAAGTTTAAAATAAATAAATCTTTCATCAAATCTGAAGCAAACTTAAAAAAAAGAATAAAAAACTTGACACTCCCAAGCCCCAGATTCACTGTGTAGTTCATTCATTCAAGGCCTTTCTTTTTGGGAACTGAAGTAGCTTTTACCATAGCACCAGAATGCTCCATGTCATGATAAACGCGCTTTCCAAATTTCAATCATTCACAGATAGGGCAGAGGAAATTACAAATTGATTGAGTACAGGGTGCTATGAAAAGGCACAAAGCAAAGCTTGTGGTTCTGTATGTTTGCTACACAATAATGTAAGACACCTGGGTTGCTGGAGGGCACTGAAATGATGCAATGGTAATATGGTAATATATTCCTGTAGGAACTCGCACCTTCACGGACATGGAAGGGGTTCAGGTCCTGCAAAAAGATAGAGATCATTGGACACCAGTGCATTGCCAGCCTTCTAGTTTTGCCTAGAATAATTGTGATTCCACAAAGTGCAACTCCTCCCAGCCACTAGGGAACAAGGAGAAGTAGCGTTATTTGGTTTGCTAATAACCCTGGCCCAGTTTCACGAATCTTCACCCCAAAAAGTTCATCCATCCATCTCCGCTCCTTCCTTTTTTTTTTTTTGGTCCGCATACATGCCGCCAGGAACACTCTAGATGGGATTCCTCCCTATCCTCCAACAGGCAAATTCGATAGTGACCCTTCATAATGCCTATGGGGGAAAAAAGAAGAGTCTTCCCAAAGATAAGACTGTACCCTTGTCCAGCTCCCGTTCACCACATCCGGAAGGCCATTGGTTACTGGGGAGGACCGGACCAACAGTCCTCTGGCATAATCATAGGACCCATTTTACCTCTCTCTCCAGGCCACCCACGCCGCCCATGTCTTGGAAATACTGGACTCATCACAAGCCATGTCTGATTGGCTAATAGAAATGATTTGTTTTAAGCAATCTGCAAAAGATGGGAGGGGGGGGGGGGGAGGTTCTGATTTCAAAGCTGTACAAATTTCCCTTCTTGCAATAATTATTACATAGAACACAAATCTCACTGCTAGAGCGTTAATATGATAGTTAGACATGAGACCAAAAAAGATTAGACTCGGGCTAACCTCAATCTGCTGAAACAACACATCCTCAAGAAAACCACGTACGTCCTTCCAAAAGAGCTCAATTCCGGGGCAGTCCTGAAAAATGTGCAGGTCATCAGCAGCCGGGTACTTGCATCTGGGACAATGATAAATCCTTCCGGTTACCTTTGACTGTTTTCCAGGAGTCCAATAGACCCTATAAGCTGTGTAGAGATGATTCCTCCTCAGTGAAGCTGGTTTCACCACTGCCTGCAACACAGTAAAAGAATCGCACCAGAGCTTCCATGTTTGCTCAACATCCCCTGCGAGGTTGCTGCCCCAAAGTTTTCCAACCTCAAGGTTCCCCCGATCCCCAGCATCTATAAGGGCCGAGTACCAAAAAGATACTTCCCGTTTCCATTTTCCTGTTCTGGAAACTGAATCAAGTAACAAATTATCTTCACCATTCCCCCACGACTGCGTTGCCCACCAGGCAGACAACTGGAAAAACTTGAATCTGGACAGTGTCCCGCAAGTTAGCCTTGAGATCGACTCCCAGCTGATCAGTTGTGAGTCCTGCCATAGATCTCCCCAGAGTCTGATACCAGCTAGTCTGAGTGGTTGGCAAAGTTGGTCCTGAAGGCATTCTGGGGTGCCGGGAGAGCCCCAAATTGGAGCATGTAGCGAGTAATACAGGATTTTTAGAGCTCTTCTGAAAAACATCCAGTTATTTAAAGCAGCTTGCAGGGTCTTAAGTCTAACCTTCTTGTAGAACTTGGGATCCCCAAATTAATAAAGAAAAAACTCCTGCCCCAACGGGATATCATGTAACAAGGCCTGAAATAATAAACCAAGAGAAGAGGAATCCGTTTTATTAGCCAGGATTCTAAAATTCCTAAAATGGAAAGCATGGCAGTAAGACCGCAGGTCAGGTAGAGCTAGTCCCCCCCAGCTTTAACCCTCTCCTAAGATTTTTCCAGGCGATTCTCGGGGTTTTTGTGGTCCAAATAAAGGACCCAATTTTGCCCTGAAGTATAGCAATATCCTTGGTATTAAAGGATAGAGGGATTGAATTGAACAGGAAAGTTAGCTTGGGCAATATTATCATTTTAATAAGGTTAACCCGCCCGTAGATGTTCAAGTGAAGATTAGCCCAGCGTGCCAACAAACATCCCACCTCCTTAGATACTTTCTTCCAACTAATTTTAGATGTATCTGCTAACTTCTGGGCCAGATATATACCAAGATATCTCATATGACTTTGGGCCCCCTGGATTTCAGTTGGACAGTTCCACCCCACTATCGCGTTTTTTTCTTGATTGATTTTGTAACCCGAGACTTTGCCAAATTCATCAGCCAGTTCAAACAGCCTAGGTATGGCAACTGTAGGATTAGAAGTATACATAAGGAGGTCGTCCGCATACAATGCAAACATGAGCTCCAACTCCCCTATTTTAAATGACCTAATAAGGCGATCAGCTCTAAGGGCACAGATGAAGGGTTCAATGTAAAGATCGAACAAGAGCGGTGACAAAGGGCACCCCTGCCTAGTAGTTCTTGAAATACTAAACTAATCTGTCATGGTACCATTGACTAGAACTTTTGCTCGGAGTTCAAAATAAAGGGATTTAACAGCCCCAATAAAATTTAAAGGCAAACCGAATTTTTGCAGCATCTCCCATAGGTAGAGCCATTTCACCTGATCGAACGCTTTGACGGCATCTATTGCAACCAGAGCGAGCGGCAACCTTTTATCAATTGCAACATCTATTGCCCCTATAGCTTGAAAGGTGAGCTCGTTGAGCTTTCTCCCCGGTATAAACCCTCTCTGATCCGGATGGTCGATGCTCTTAATAACTTTTGTCAGCCTTGCCGCCAATACCCCAGCAAAGATCTTATGGTCCGAATTTAACAGAGAGATTGGTCTATAGGCATCAATATTCTGAGGGTCTTTATTCTGTTTAAGAATCAAAGACACAGTAGCTTCGGACCATGACTGGGGAGAGCCTTCACCCTTCAGATATATTTTATTGAACAGGGACCTTAAGACTGGCAACACCTGATCTACTATCCCGAGGTATACTTCTATTGGATGTCCATCCGGACCCACAGCCTTACCCCTGCTCATTCTTTTAAGTTGTTCCCTAATTTCGCCCTCCGTGATACTAGAACGCAGGAACTGCCTATCTGTTTCCGACAACTGTGGGAGACCCCTAGAATCTAACCATCTCCCAACCTCCTCCGGCCTAGAATCATTATCTTCTTTATATAAACTGAGCAAGAATGATCTTGCCTCTTTCCTAATCCTATCATCGTCGTGTATCCGGGTACCTGACCCTCTTTGTAGCAGGCTGTTTATGTAGTTTCTGCGCCTGTCTACCCTTGCCTTCCATGCCAAAAGGGAGCTGCATTTTTCGATCTCCGCTCCTTCCTGGAAAGTTTTAGTGTGATCCGTCAAGCGGAGGCATAGAAAAAAGGCGGTCCCAAAACATAAAATCCCCATGTATTTTTCATAGACGCTTTTTAAAACTCGTTATGGCAAAAACTGCTGAACGGAATTGCATCAAATTCAGCAGGAAGCTAGATCTTGGTCAGCGGATTGTGGTTATTTAAAAATTGAGTATTCTAGTCGGCCCAGAGAGCTTTATGTCCCTTGGGCCATCTTGCACCTGCGGGAGTCAAACTCCTGCGACAGTGAGTACTCTGATTGGGGCCAGCAATATGAGAACAATGTTATTGGCAGCCATTACAAGACTCTGTGACTTATTCCCCTAGCATGAATTTGTTAAAAAGAAATTAAACAAGATATATGGGGGCAGGGTAGTGATACCCTGACTACCCCGGTCAAGAGTTCTTATATTCATCTGGAAAAACATCTCACATTATGTCTGGAGCAACTTCATCACCCTTGTTTTGGGCAAATTTGTCCTGAAAAGCATCCAACAATGCAGCCCTATCAACCGAGCCTCTGAGTGTTCCAGGTTTCATGTATCACCGGAGGAAGTCACAGGCATTGGGGAATGGTCTCACACACTACTACTTAGTGCGCATGGACTGAGACGGAAATGTCTGATAAATGCACTCTCTTTAGGTTTCTTAGCAACAGGTGATGGATAAGGACATAATCTAAAGAAGTAATCTCCCATGTTGATGAGATCACCAGGTGCCAATCAACCCCAAATTGGTTATATCTTTCTTTTGCCCTACTGACGTTGCTCTCATGCCGGATAACCAATCTTTACTCCCGTCTAATTACAGGTCCCAGACCCAAGTTAAAGTTTCCCCCTATAATGATGTCACCCCTCTCTGCTCCCAGGAGTACTCTCAGGGTTTCTCGCAAGCACAAGCCGTACGTAGTGTTGGGAATGTAAATATTGAGGAGGGATGTCTGGGATCCTTGCAATGTTAAATGTACCTTAAGGTAACTTCTATGTTTGCCGCTGTACCTTAACATCACCCACACCCAGATATGCTTTGCATAAAATTGCATCTTCTGCAGTTTTGATAGATGCAGGAGCCCAATATTTCAACTGGTATGCTCTGTGTGTCATAGAAAAACGTTGCGTTTGAGAAGGTTAGTTTCTTGATGGACCATTATATGAGGATCAGCTTTAGCAAGAGCTCCATATCTGGTGCCATTTACTGGTTATATTCATCCATACAGTTACCCGCCCTCGGTCATCCCAGCGGCAGGTTGAGGCTGGCATTGAGGACTATGCTCTGGCCTGGCTGGAATGCTATCTTACAGATCCGTCACAGGCTGTAAGCATGGGTGTTATCAGTCAGAATTTAAGGTGGTGTTCCATGTAGTTCTCCAGAGCTCTGCATTGTGCCTGAAACTTTTTAATCGTTATGTGCAGTCTTTGGCATGCTTAACTTTCTACTTTCCTCTTAAGTGGGCATGGTTTGCTAATAGTGCTCAATTGTTGATTTACTCGGACCTTAAGCAGAATAACAGTTTTGAAAACGCATAGGTTTCAAGGCTATGTGCACTGTGTTGCAGACTCTTCATTGGATAGGCCCTCGGTATCTACAGGACTGATTTCCTCATTATCTTCCAACCTGTCTAATAAGATTTGCAGAGGCTCACTTGTTAACAGTTTCCAAAGTTTGTCAGGCCTGTGTATGAGCTAGATCATTTTATACTTTGAAGCAGCCAGAAAATGGAATTGCTTGCATTTGCATCTTAGGATGCATGATTCACTACTACCTTTCTGCAAAGCTCTGCAAACGTGTCTATTTTTTAAGTAAATGGCTTCTGTTTTCTTTTGGTTTAGTTAGCACAAGAAAACCATTTTGGTAAGTTGCAGTTAAATTACATTACATTACATTAATAATAATCTGAAGGTGTTCTTGAGTGTATTTGCTAGTGTGTGAAACCCTTTCCATCTTTTGTTATTTTCTCGACTGTGATGTGAATATGCTCCCTTTCTTGTTTTCAGCTCTACTCCGCCCAAAACATTAAGAAAAACTCAGCCATGGCCAAATGGGCTTACCCAAAAACCCTATCCATAACCAAAGAGGTTCATGCATGAAGCGACCTGTGGAAGTGTACACTTCCGAAGGATTGGGTCATTACGTGACCTGTCCAAACGAGGGTATTATGGCACATCTAAGACCGGTTCAAAAACCAGAATCTTCTTCCTGCCTGAGCCCGCACCAGCTCATGTTTAACTGCTATGCCATTACATCATGGTGAATGGGCCTGTAACTCTTTTATTTTCTCTTGTGATGCATCATCTGCTGCTTTCTGGTGTATTTGTGCAAGGCAAAGTCTCCCTCTTCACTCAAGAGTCTCAGATACTCGAGTATGTTTTTCTTTTGTTTGATGTTTGTGTCACAGGGACGTCCACGTTCCATTTTCTCCTGCACTGTTTGGGATTCCAGACGTAGAGCTGATTGTTTTCTTAGGCCTTTCCTCTCCTCTTCCATCTCCTCTGAAAGGCTCAATAGATCTCTGGCTTCTGACATGTGATATCAGAATTTGTTGTTTACCCTTTCAAATAAAAATCAGGTAAAAGGAATGCCTCCATTGAGACGTTATATTGTGGTCCTTCAGAAAGGCAGTGACTGGGGGAAAATCTCTCCTTTTCCTCACAGTGACAGTTGAAAGGTTTTGCTGAAGCTAGATTTTGTAGTCTTGAAACTCAACAGTCCATTTCTTTTGTTCTCTTAATCATTTGTTCATTTTCCTCGAAGAAATGCTATCTGGTGAGGATGTCAGGCAGGAAGTCCTTGTGGTCCAGGGTGATGAGCATCCTGTGTGTGTGATCAAGTCAAATTGAGTGCACCTCTAGCTGATGGACTCAAGGGGGTCCTAAACATGTCCCTGGATATCTTCATCCTCTGCTGCTGTGGGGACACCCCGTATGCATATGTTGTTCTAGCAGCTACAGTTCTCCAAGTCCTCCTCTTGTATCTGAAGCCCAGTATTTTGCTCCTTAATAGCTAACATCTTTTCTCAAAAGAAATTATGCTCTGTCTTCCGTGGTGCGCTTCAGGTTGTACACCATGTCCCCCTGCTGAGTGATTTTGCTCCTGCCTGCAAGATTTCAAGTTTTTTTTTAATGGATGAGATCTAAGTTCTAATCTCTGTGAGAACGTGTTCCAGATATGGTTGGGTAATGTTAGGAGGAGAACTCTGTCACTTTCAGAGTTGGATGTAGTGCTTTGCTCCTCCCGTCCAATAATCTCCCTTGGTGGGTTGCCCTGAGATTCTGTCTAGGGCCACATGTGTGATCGATTTCTTATTTTGGCCTTTCCCCTGACTATCATAAGGCCGCAAAGACCAGCTGTGAGGACTGTCCGATCTCAATCAATGGAGGACTTTGCGGATTTAAAACTGTTTCAGAGACTGTCAGGACATCTATCCTGGGTCTTAGTTGAGTTTTCTTTGGGGTGATGATGGGGGTAGTAGCTTTGCAAACACTCCATACCCACAAAATCAGGGAGGCACTAGATACTGATATAGTTTGTGGTATTACATTTCCTTATTGTCAGGTGCAATTTATGGGAGTGATTATCCCCCCTTATGACCTTGAATGTGGCATGCAATCTGCTCTAGACAATGATTTCAGTTGTAGTTATCTTATGAATTATTTTTATGCTTAGACTATGCCATTGCATAATGGACAATTGAGAAGTGTTGAATACCTTGCCAACGTGCTGAATTTCTTGACAGAGTGCTCCTGATCATGCTTAGCTCAAATGACAGTGGGTGCCAGTAGTCATGTTGGCTCTGATCTCCATGTTGCACATGCAGATGAGAACATTAAATGGTTGCTCTGTTCCGGTTAGAGACATGCTGGGCAATTCTTGATTTTTATGTGTTTTTTTTAGGTGAATGATGGCTTGATGAAATGAGAGGCAGCATTGGGAATCGTTAAGGTTACATTTAGGGTGACATGCATCAGCACAACACATGGCTTAAGGAAGGGTCTGACTAATAGCAGATTGAAATTGCAAATATGCCTGCTGTCTTTGGAGAAAAAGGTAGCGAGAGGCACTGGGATCACTGAAGAACTCTGTCAAATGAAATAAGATTTAATAGAAATTCTTTGTAAATATGCTTATCTTCAGTAAGTGGTAGACATGTCAACATGGGGAGGGAAAAGCAGGTGATTTGTTTGCCTTGTTAGCAGAGAAAAGGGAAATACTTACAATTATTTGGACCATTAATAATATGATTATTTTTATAATTGAAACCCGCAGTGTGGGAAGAAAGGGGAGCGGGGACGATCCTTGGTAGAATTCAATAAGAAACAGGTGGATACAATATCTCCCAGACTGCTAGAAGTGTATTGTGAGGCTCCATCAACAAGCTGCCCAAATCTGTGATAGAGGCAATGACGATTGTGCTTCCCTAGCTGTGGGAAAACCTACTGGAATGTAACTCATACAGGCCCTAAGCTTTGATAAATGTTGATGCCAAGATATTGAGTAAGATACAGTTGGTTAGATTATCTGAAGAGATCGAGGGTTCCCTCTATTGCTTCTGGTTTTTTATGTTTGTATTTGAGTCGCTTACCTTGTTACTAAAGAGCAGGGAATAGCAGTGCAGACACAGCCCCTTTTTGATCATATCTTATTGTATATGAGAGAGCCTAGTGCAGTATTTTCACAGATTCTACAAAAGATTGAAAATGGTGGAATATCTCATTTTCTTGTAGATTTCTTAAAGCCAGTGTTGTATCCGATAACAGATAGAGAAAAGCTGCTAGAGGATGCAAATCGGTCATGAGGTGAACTAGGTGTTCGAGGCCTATGAGCTGTAGATCATATGCTTTACCTTAGATAGCCATCTGGTTTTGGGCCTGGATGTTTCTACTTTATACAAGGCCAAAGACTCGGAGCCAAAACCTACAAAACCTAAAAGCTTGGAATTACCATCTAAAGAAAATGTCACTCTCTCCAAAAGAGCCCCGGCCCGATGAGCCACCTTTGGACCCGAAACAGAAAAAGCTGGTGATAAACCCTAAGCAGGACATTGTCAGGCAACTCTTCCAAAAAAACCGGAAAACTGACCTACCAGAGGACTATCATATCCCTCCTAAAGAAGAAGATTATGGGTACTAACCCTTCTTCTCCTTATATTCCACCACCTTCTCCTCCTCCTAATCCTTATTTGATTATCACACCATTAAATTCACCACCACCTACACCTGATCCACAGGATGAAGGGGATGAGGATCAGGATCAGGAGGTCCCACAGGACACTGACCCTTGGGAGGATTACCACACAGATCCAAATACTAATGACCCTAATTTGTATCCCTCCATACCCTCCCCACCTGTTGAGAAAATTGGGTTTGTCGAGCTCCTTAACAGGGCTGCTCATTATCGTGGGGTAGAACTCCATAAACAACCTTTTGAAGAGGATTTCCTCTTTGAGACCCTTTCTTCATCACAAAGAGCCACTCATACATTGCCCATGCTGAAAGGCATGTTAAAACACACAGACAAGGTATTTAAAGATCCTCTTAGGGCAAGAATAATCACACCTAGAGTGGATAAAAAATACAAATCAGCCCATACCGACCCTGTTATTATTAAAGGCTAGCTGCCCTTAGCCTCTCTTGTAGTTTCCAACGTATGTAAGAGAGCTAACTCACAAGCCACAGGAGACACCCCTCCTTCTGACAAGGAGTCCAAGCGCATTGATGCCTCAGGCAAAAGAGTGGCTTCACAGGCAGCAAACACCTGGTGCATTGCCAAAGCCCAAGCGCTACTAGCTCATTATGATAGAGCTTATTACGATGAGCTAGAAAGAATCCTGCAACATTTGCCTGACGAATATAAATCTAAGGCTAATAACCTTATTCATGAAGGTAAACTCATTACCAACCGCTCCATTAGATGTTCACTAGATGCAGCAGACACAGCAGCTCGTACAATAAACACCAGCGTACTATTACGCAGACACGTTTGGCTCAGAATTTCTGGATTTAAGCCGGAGGTGCAAACCTCCATACTTAACCAACCCTTTGACAAAGAGCATCTTTTCTGCCCAGCTGTTGACACCTTGCTGGAAAAGATGAAAAAGACACTGAGGTCGCAAAGTCAATAGGAGCTTTACAATTACCTGCCGGTAGAGGTTCCTTTCACCGCTCATTTTACAGGGGTGGCTCAAAAACAGTGTCCACTGACAATCCCTCCTCCTCTTACAAGGGCAACAACCAATCCCAAGATTATTCAAGAGGAGGTTTTAGAGGGAACAATGGTAGGGGAAGAAGTAGAGGCAATTTCACAGGCACTTCCCCTGCAAACAAACTGTGACTTCCTTCCGCTATTCCCTGATCATTCCACCCCTGTCGGAGGAAGTCTCTCCCAATTCCTACCTGTCTGGAATTCAATCACCTCAGACAAGTGGGTGCTATAAATGATCCAATATGGTTACTGCCTGGAACTTACAAGCATTCCCCCAAATATTCTTCCAAGAGCACATGCAATGTCACCAGAACATCTCACCCTTATAAAGCAAGAGGTTCTATCTCTCTTGGAAAAACATGCTATAGAAGCAGTCCCATTACCTTGCCAAGGGACCAGGGTATACTCCCTGTATTTCTTAATTCCTAAAAAGGACGGCTCTCTCATGCCTATACTAGACCTCAGACAGCTAAATCTGTAAATACAGTCGGACCACTTTAACATGGTCACACTCCCAACAGGTGCTCCCACTACTTCAGAAAGGCGACTTTCTGACCACTCTGGACTTAAAGGACGCCTATTTTAATATTCCCATTTACACTGCTCACAGAAAATATCTCAGGTTTGTGGTGGACGGACAACATTACCAGTTCAAAGTTCTCCCATTCGGGGTAACTACAGCACCCAGGGTTTTCACCAAGTGCCTGGCAGTAGTCGCAGCTCATCTAAGAAGACAGCACATTCATGTCTTTCCTTACCTAGACGATTGGCTGATAAAAACCAGATCACAACAAAGCTGCCTACACCACACTCGATAGACAGTCCAACTGCTTTACAACTTGGGATTCACTGTAAACTTCACCAAGTCTCACCTAAAGCCATCCAACACACAACTGGATCTAGGAGCCACTATAGAAACCCGCAAAACTCTGCGTATCCCAACTCAGTCAGGATCCGCAACATGCAAGCTCTAATATCCCAGTTTCAGCCTCAACACTCATTACAAGCCTGAGTGTTCATGCAATTGATTGGCATGATGGCTTCTTGCATTTTAATCGTTCCCTTTGCAATACTTCGAATGCGTCCTCTACAGGAATGTTTAGCACGTCAGTGGAACCAGGCACAAGGTCAGCTTACAGATCTGGTGTTGGTAGATGGCCGTACTCCTTGCTCTCTGCAGTGGTGTAACGTACAGAACCTTTCCAAGGGACAGCCATTCCTCGACCGGGTTTCACAGATAGTGCTAACAGCAGACGCATCGCTCACTGGTTGGGGAGCTCATCTGGAAAAACATACCAGTCAGGGCATGTGGACTCTGCAACAGAAACAACTCCACATAAATCCTCTAGCAATTTTTCTAGCATTGAAAGCATTTCAATTCATCTAATATGGAAAGCTGTCCTGGTTTGTACAGACAACATGACAGCGATGTATAACATTCAAAAACAAGGGGGACATATTCTGACCAGCTCTCACAGTTAGCCCAGAGAATCTGGAGATGGGCCATACCTCAAAAAATATATCTCCTTGCAGAACACCTTCCAGGAGTAAACAACCAAATTGCAGATCTACTCAGTCGTCAGCGACAGCAGATCCACGAATGGAAACTCCACCCTCAATTTCTCCTCCCATTATTCCAAATATGGGGCTTCCCAGAGATAGATCTGTTCGCCACCCACCTAAACGCAAAATGCCCAAACTTCGCGTCCAGGAATCCACACCCATTGTCCAAAGGCAATGCACTATGAATAAATTGGTCAGGGATATTTGCTTAAGCTTTTCTACCTCTCTCACTCAATTCATTAGTGGCTCAGAAACTCAAACAGCATTCCCTAACGCTTATCCTAGTTGCTCCCACATGGGCCCGACAGCCATGGTTCACAACTCTGTTGGAGCTATCAGTAGTTCCACACCAAAAACTACACCTTTCCCCCAAGTTTCTAGCTCGGAACCATGGAGAGATAAGACATCCAGATCTCACTCAGCTCATCCTTGCAATACGGCACTTGAAATCCTAGAGTTTGGCTACCTTAACCTTCCGCCAGACTGTATGAATGTTATCAAAGAAGCTAGGCACACTACCACAAGAGCATGCTACGCAGCAACGTGGAAAAGGTTTGTCATTTACTGTAACAACAATCAGATCAATCCACATGATGCTTCCATTCAAGACATCATTTGCTATCTATTACACCTACAATGTTCCAATTTAGCGTACACATCCATACGCTTTTATCTCGCTGCATATCTGCAAAATAGACAGCACTTGTCTCTTTTTAGAGTGCCTCCTATTAAAGCTTTTATGGAAGGACTTAAAAGAATCATTCCCCCCAGACTTCCACCTTCTCCAGTGTGGAATCTCAACATAGTCCTTACAAGACTCATGGGTACACCCTTTGAGCCATTGCACAAATGTGAAATACAATTTCTCACCTGGAAGGTGGCCTTCCTTATAGCCATCACTTCTCTAAGAAGAGTCGGTGAGCTTCAGGCACTAACCATAGAGGAACCATTTCTACAAATGCACCAAAATAAAGTGGTTCTTAGGACTAACCCCAAATTGTTACCCAAAGTCATCTTTGCCTTTGATATCAATCAATCTGTTGAGTTGCCTGTGTTCTTCCCTCAACCAGATTCAGTGGCAGAACGTGCCCTTCACACATTAGATGTGAAAAGAGCATTACTATACCACATAGAAAGAACACAACCTTTTGGAAAACCAAACAACTTTTTGTTGCTTTTGCTCCACCACATAAAGGCAATCCCATATCAAAATCAGGCATTGCTAGGTGGATAGTTAAGTGCATCCAAATATGTTACATTAAAGCTAAACGCCCATTAACAATTCCCCCTAGAGCACACTCCACACGCAAAGTAGGGGCTTCTATGGCATTCTTAGGAA
This sequence comes from Triturus cristatus, assembly GCF_964204655.1. Classification (NCBI taxonomy): domain Eukaryota; kingdom Metazoa; phylum Chordata; class Amphibia; order Caudata; family Salamandridae; genus Triturus; species Triturus cristatus. The sequence continues at coordinate 988,743,490 of NC_140584.1, read as the reverse complement.
ACCTACCTATAGATGACATCTGAAAAGCTGCAACATGGTCTACACCACACACATTCACAAAACACTATTGTGTTGATTTATTAGCAAGACAGCAACCCAGTGTGGGCCAGGAAGTTTTACGAACACTATTTCAAACCACTGTAACAGCTACAGGTTAGCCACCGCTTCAGAAATAACTGCTTTACAGTCTATGCTAAAGCATATGATCTACAGCTCGTATGCCTCGAACGGAAAATGCTGCTTACCCTGTATGCATCTGTTCTTGGCATATAGAGCTGTAGAGTCATATGCGCCCACCCGCCTCCCAGGGTACCTTTACCTGTTGCAGTGATATCTTACTTAGATACAATTTACGTGGGCATCTATTTTACTACTTTACTAACTCCATCATCACCCTTTATGGCAAAACAATCTAAGGATGGAATCGATGCCCATGCACACTATCACCGAAAGGAGGAGTCACCTACCTTGTGACTGCAAGACTTCTTCAAACAAAAACAAAGTGCAAACATCTGTGCCCAACACCAGATGGCGATCTATGCTAAAGCATATGACTACAGCTCTATATGCCTCGAACAGATGCACTGGGTAAGTAGCATTTTCCTTAGGAGGAGACTGCAGCGCTGCGTGGTTGTTAACTAGAGAAATCAGTAGTCTGGTTGACCTTTCAAATATGTCTCATGGTTCGATTTGCACTGTCTAAAATAGAAGTACTGTGTTTGTTGACAGTACATGACCATTGACATTCTGCAAAGAGTTTTCAAAGTATTGGATTATATGCTGTTGAAATTGGTTTGGGTTGGGAAATTGGCACAGATAATTCTAAGAAGGTCCAGGAGGAATCTCTCTCAGGGAAGGAAGGGACAACCAGAGCCCGTATTTATAATAACAATCGATTCTGAGGTTTCAGGTAGTTGAGTAGAAAGTAAGTATTCAATGGGTTTCAGAGAGTTCTGTAACAGAGGGAACATTCAAAATATGTATTTACTATTCTGTACCAAATTGATCGACATTCCAAAACAATCCTGTGATACAGCGAGTATGTCTTTCCTTTTGCCGATGCTAATAGGAATTAGGAAAGAGAAAAAAGATTACCAAAGCTAAACTCCATCTGTAAAACACTCATGCACACATATGCAGCCCCTGCATATTGATCATGACACCAATAGCCCCAGCGTGATGTCTCTGTACTTACTCCAACTGTATCTCACGTATATACAGCCTGGCTAACTCTGCGAATCGCTCTGATGCCCTCAGGTCAAGTTCGCGTTACGTAAAACGTAATAAATAAAATATATGCATCAGCACACATGCGTGTGCATTTGTCACTAATGCAGCGTCCATTTTAGCTTTTGGCCTGACCTTATGATTTTTGCACATGCATGTATCATGACACTGTAGCCTTGTTTTTAAAATATACTATTCTAAAAATGCGGACTTCAATCTAGGGCTACTAAATGAAAACAAAAAACATGGGCAAAAGTGCATTTAGGAAACGGAGCTGCCAAGTTTGCCCTTACCTGGCAATCTGGGTGCTGCAATAGCAACGTCAATCTCCTCACTTCTCTGAGCCCACTGACAACCAACCAAAGGATACCATGCTGGTGAGCAGTGAACCTGTGGAAAGAGGAGTCGGATGAGAGAGAGAGAAACCGAGACACTTGATAGGATATTCCCCCTTCCTGGTGTCACACCTGCTCTAAACCTGCACTGCAGCAGTGTTGCTATCTAAAATGAGAAATAACTTTTAATATTTTCTGATTAAGTTCCAAATTCACTGTTCGTAATAGAACAGATGATCTATCCTAAACTAACTTCCGTGATTTGTAATTTGTCTGTGCTCTGCTTGATTCTTACGTTCATCAACTTTAACAAAATGAATACCGAATGGTTTTGTACCTTTCAACTTGACAAGCATTCACTTCCCTACCGCTATCCGCACCTTGTTACCATACATGAAGCAAACAGAAAATATAGATGAAGTCTTTATAAGTTGAGAATTCTTGTAGATCTTGTAGAGAACTGTAAGTGCATTTAGAGTTTACCGGCTTTGGAAGGGTAACTGTAGTAATGTGCAAATATCAAATGTCTAAATCCTTGATCTCAACTAGTATACAGAATACTTCTCTGTATCCTGTAGTCTTTGAATATTTCCAGGCACAGCATTTTAGAGTTGCAAACTGTCTGACCACAGTCAGGCTGCATCTTCTAAATGTCTTAACTACTTAGCAAAGAACACTCTTGAAACACAAGGAACTTCTACTCGATGAATCCAAGATGGGCCAAAAATCCAACACATGGTATGACCTCCTGGGACGTGTCGTCCATCTTGACTCCACCTGCTTGTTTTGTGTGTTGTGAGCATTGCAGACCCGAAACCTTGCATGAAGCTACGTGCACACTTTCCTTATACTGCTGATCACCTCTGCTGTGAAAGATTTGTACACCAATAAAATTTAGAGGAACATACAAATGAGCGGTGCCCGCATATCATGACATGAGCAACCCATAGCAAATTGCATCTCCTAAAAAGTAAAAAATAAATAATTAAAGGTGGACATAAGGTGCAGGATAGCGCAGGGGCGTTAGGGAATAAAGGTAATGTTCCAGGCTAACAGAAGTGAGCAGGGAGGGGTGGGAAATCAGTGGATTAGCAGAGGGGTAATGAACAAAAAATGGCAGTTGGAGGAGTTGTGGGGCACAACATACAATCTGGGTGGGAGAGCAACATGAAGAGTGCAGGGAGCGAGAATATGAAGGGGGAAGCAGCACTTAGTTTAGAAAGGGAAGAACATGTATCTACTCCCAAAGAGTGTTGAAAGTAAAAGAAAAAATTATTTCCCTAATGCAAGTAGGGTAAATATTCAAGCCATTCACATAGAAGGATGGTAATTAAGTTATGCTCCAGGGGAGGGACTAACACAGCAAGAGGAAGGAAAGTTACTAAATAAGAAGCAAGCAAATGAGATTGAGAAGAAAGCCGCAGTGATAAGCAATGGACTGACCCAAAGCCCATTGCAAGTATTGGTTAGGTACAGAGTAGGTCTTTTGACTTTGGCTAAAATTGTCTGTAGGCGAGTTCTAAAAATACGCGGTCCTTGGTGTGAATGTTCTGTTAGATAATTTCAGTGAGGAAGTTAAACCTGTCTGTGTACTATATGAAGTGTGTTCAGTTGTGAGTACTAAAGCAATGATTGCACTGAGGACAAAGTGGAAAACAGATCTTTGGTGTACCTGAAAGACCGGCAGTGGCCATGTGTGCTCACTACGTGAGGCTGTCTACCAAAACAAAATGTAAACTCAATGTACCACTGTTGGACCTACGTCCTAGGGGTAGCTTGGCTCAGGTCACTTGGCTCACCACTCCGTTTGGCTTTTCAGGCCTGCATCTCACTCAGCTCGCAATCCTGCGCCACATCACCCAAAAAGAACACTACACCGATTTTCTTTGTAAAGAGTTACTGAAACTTTATAACATTTCTTTTCTGATAAGGATCCGGTTCTCAATTCAACAATACAATCGGAACCAATTCATTTCATTTGCATTGGAACTTCTCTCTATAGTCTAAGTCCAAACCTGGACGTTCCTGTCCTAGATAATCTTTTCTCCTTTAACAGTGGTCCTTAGTTTCCCATGACAGGGTAAAACATTACATTTGCATTCAAAATGACAATACCTTTCAACATTACACCTTATAAAGTGATTACAGAAATACCCTCAGAGCTTCAAATCACATTTCAAAAGAACATTTAGTCCCTTCTGAATATTCTTGGACTCTTATACTGCTAAATCTGTCCAATCTCCGCCTTCTAGGCGCTACGTTGGACCTTTACTGGCTGGCAACTCAGTGATCCATTCTAACCAGTCTGCCAGGCTCTGCTTATTTCTTGACAACCAACCAATCACATTTTTATTAACATGGATTCCGAGCTCCAGCTGACATTGACTGGGAGATTGTCTTTTCCCACACTGAGCGTCAGTCTCGTGCCCAATCCAGTCACTCTCCCTTTTTTATTCGCCAAGGACTGGTGTTTCCCAGTAACGGACCTCAAGGGATACCAGGACACTTCCTGCCCACTACGACGTACTCCCCCGGGCCCTCTGGGGACTCCCTTATCACTCCTCCCCTTTTTCCTACTAGGGCCCCGCTTACTGTGTTGGTGCTGGTCGTCCTGCGAGTAGCTCACTCCTGAACTGAAGGACCTTGCTTCCGGGTTTCTGGACTCCCGACACCCAAGGGGGGAATCTGGCCGAAGGGTCGGAGGGCGTCCCACTAGGCACCTCACCGAAATGCCTCACCCAATTCCTACTGGTAGCGAGGGTGCGCTTCGTTGCCGCTGGCCCTCCCTCTGTGCTACAGTCCGCTAGGGCCACGCTACCTAGGGGGTCGGCTCAGACTCCGTTCCGGTCTGCTCGGATACTTCAGGCAACAGCGTCTCAGACGGGGCGCGGTCTTCCGGGGTTACTGGCAGCAGAGAGGGGCGGCGCTACGGCCCCTCTCACGTGACATGAGGATGCCGGCCTCGAAGCCGGTCGCGTCTCGCTCCTCCCTCAGGCAATTCTCCTCACCTGGGCAGCGGCGTCGCGGCTCACCCGTTCCTCACAGGAAACCCCACCAAAAGCTCCACAAGCCAGGAACCACCTCCGGAGGACACCAGAAGTCCCTCACGATCTCTGAAGGATGACGGTGTCCAGTTCTGGTAGGGTCTTTGGGAGGGAACTAGGGGGCAGTGGGGGAGCCAAATCAAGGGTGCCAGTAATTCTTTGGTGCGGCTGGGTTGGAGTCCCCAAGCTTCCTTGCTCCTGGAAGTGGCCACAGGTAAATTCCAAGATAGCGCTGTCCACCAGATCTCCAACTGCGCTCAGGGCCCGGTCACAAGGTTAGGGGTGACGTCACCTGGTTTGGAAGTTTGTGCAGGCCCTAAAACCTGTCTGTTCCCTTTTAATTTCTAATTTAAAATATTTCTAAAGCGCAGCGTACACCTTGCGGTTTCTTGGCGCTGGGGAGATTGGCAACTGAGGGAGAGAGACCAGAAGAGAGGAAGTGGGGGTGTTTTAGGGGAGTTTTTAAGAAGGGAAGGCCTGGTCGAAGAGAAACGTCTTCAGGTCTCTACGGAAGGAGAGGTACTGAGTGGCAGAACGGAGGTGGTCGGGAAGTGAGTTCCAAAAGGTAGGAGCCAAGGTGGAAAAGCTGGCCCCGCCCCACTTTTTACGTGTGAAGCGAGGGGTCTGAAGAAAGGACTTGGAAGAAGACCGAAGATCTCTTGCAGGTACATACGGGTGAATTAATGAGGAAATAAAAGCGGGGGCGGTGCCCTGGCGGGCCTGGAAGGCCATACAGCCGATCTTAAAAAGAGAGCGCTCTTTTACAGGGAGCCAGTGAAGCTCCCTGAGGAGGGGGGTGGAAAGGTGATAACGAGGAAGGCCATATACCAGTCGGGCTGCCTGGTTTTGAATAATCTGGATTCTACGCAAGCTGTATGCGGGGATTCCATGGTAGAGAGCGTTTGCGTAGTCCAATCGTGATATCACTAATGCGGCCATGATGATCTTAAGTGCCTGGGGGGAAAAGAAACGGGAAATAGTGCGGATAGTGCGGAGAGTGAGGAAACAAGAGGATACCACGGAGCTAATTTGTGAATGAAGAGTGAGCTGGCTGTTAATTTTCACACCGAGTGTTTTGACCGAAGTGGAGGGGGTAGGAGAGGGACCAAGAGAGGGGGGCCAAAAGAGAGAGTTCCAGGGGCTGGATGAACCACCCGTGAGAACCAGCTCGGTCTTATCCGGGTTCAGTTTAAGATGGTTGTGGTTCATCCAGTCCCTGATGAATGTCATAGTAGACTGGAAGTTGGAAACAGAAAGAGAAGAGGGGGATAGATCAAAGATGAGCTGGAGGTCGTCCGCGTAATTATAAACGGTGACCTCCAGCTGCTGGAGTGCGAAAATGAGAGGAAAGATATAGAGATTGAAAAGCAAAGGGGAAAGAGAGGAACCCTGGGGAACCCCGCAGGTGACAGGAAGAGGAGTGGCCGTGAAGTCGCCTAGCCGAACCGCCTGGGTGCGGTCCCTCAGAAAGGAGGAGAGCCAGATCAGTGCTGATCCCCCGATACCAGCCGCCCTGACACGGGTAAGTAGGATGGTATGGTCCACCGTGTCAAAGGCGGCGGAAAGATCAAGGAGGACCAGTGCCTGGCGTTTGTTATCGTCCATACCCTTTCTGAGATTGTCTAGGACCGCAACCACGACTGATTCGGTTGAATGCCTGGGGCGGAACCCGGCTTGGCGGGATGCCAGTCCTCCGTTTGCTTCAACATGAGCGCTGAGTGCCGCGGTGACATGGCGTTCCATCACCTTGCCCAGGAAGGGTAGCAGGGAGATGGGGCGGTAGTTGGCCGAGATGGAGGGGTCCGCGCCAGGTTTTTTCAGAATGGGCACTATTGTAGCTGCCTTAAGCACAGAAGGCACAACGCCCTGTGCCAGGGAACTGTTGAGGAAGGCGATGGGGGGGTCAGGGCAGCTGGAGTAAATTTGCTGCAGGACTCGTGCCGGGCAGACGTCCGCAGGGGACCCTGACTTCACTTTGGGGAGTATCTCCAAAAGAGAATCATAAGTGAGGAGAGGGATGGAGGTAAAAAGGCATAAGACGGGAGGAGGGGAGGGATCGATGAAGGCAGAGGAGGGTGGTGGGATGTTGGTCTTGATAGTAGCAATTTTCTCTACGAAATAGGTATTGAGTTGATCGCAGAGAGGCTGGGAAGGGGGGATTTGGGATGAGGTGCGGTCTGAGAATGCCAGGTCATTCACTATGCCGAAAATTTCCCTGGATTTGTTTTCTGCAGAGATTATTTTTGAAGAGAAGTAGGAAGTTTTAGCATCCAGGATTGCTGTTTTATATTTAGCTAGTGCTGATAGGAAGTGAGTTTTTGATAAGGGACTGTAATTTTTCCTCCATTGCCTCTCCGCCCGTCGGGCGCTCAGTTTAAGATCTTTTAGGTGGTCATTGAACCATCTATTGGAGTCCTTAGGTCGGCGGATGGAGATGCGGCGTAAGGGCGCCACTGAGTCGCAGCCTTCAGCCAGCCAGGTGTTAATGGCCTTGGCTTGAGAGGCAGATGGTAAACCAGCGAGAGTGGGAGAGGAGTTGCGGAGTGAGGAGGTCAAGGAGGGATAGTCCACTCTATTCCAGTTCCGCGCCCAGGTGTTTTTGGCATGCGGAGTTTTGGGCGTCAGGTTTCGGAGAATGAGGAAGGAAATGAGGGAATAGGCACGACCACCTCCTCACTCAGGCGCCTTACTCCTGATGCCACACAGTTCTCTCTAACCTAAAATGGCTGCCCTCCTGCCACCTCTATTTATCACCTTGGGCCTGACTTGCCAGAAGGGCCCAGAAGGTTCTGGAACCTCTCATGGCAAGTCATGGCCCAGGTGTCAAAGTGACAGTTGGAGCCACCATTTTGCGCATCTCACCTTCCTCATCTATTCTCCTCAGAGGAGCACCTTGCGTCTTTCCCTCATATGAAGTGGAAAAGACACCCAGAACCTCTACATCAGCACCAAAAAGTTAGGTAGACAGAAAAAATGAGAAGGGGGAAAGGGACAAAAATAATAAAATGAGGAGGGAACTGCCAAAGGGCTGACAGGTCTAACACGCGTCCCCCCCAGCTGAAAGTGGGGAGAGCTACCCAACCCCTTGGGAGTCCTCTTCACTAAGGCGGAAATACCTGGAGAGACCGTCAGCATTGGCGTGGTCCACTCCTGGGCGATGTTCCACCCTAAAGTCCATCCCCTGTAGGGAAATGGACCACCTCAACAGCTTGGGATTCTCGCCCCTCATTTGCATCAGCCACCTGAGGGGCCGGTGGTCGGTCTGAACCAGGAAGTGCGAGCCAAACAGGTATGGCCGCAGCTTCTTCAGAGCCCACACCACCGCAAAAGCTTCCCTCTCAATTGCACTCCACCTCTGTTCCCGGGGGAGTAGTCTCCTAGATAGGAAAACCACCGGTTGGTCTAGACCCTCATCATTAAGTTGCGACAGCACTGCTCCAATACCGTGCTCCGACGCGTCCGTCTGGACAATGAACTCCTTGGCAAAGTCAGGGGCCCTGAGAACAGGTGCCGCACACATGGCCTTTTTCAAGGTGTCAAAAGCTTGTTGACATCCCTCGGTCCAGATCACCCATCGAGGGTGCTTTTTGGAAGTGAGCTCAGTCAAGGGGGCTACGATGGTACCGTATCCCTTGACAAAGCGTCGGTAGTAACCAGTGAGGCCCAAAAAGGCCCGAACCTCTGTCTGAGTCTTGGGGGGTTCCCAGGCCATGATGGTTTCGATCTTGGCCTGGAGGGGTTGCACCTTGCCCCGACCCACCAAGTGACCGAGGTACACTACCGACCCCTGCCCGATCTGACACTTACTGGCCTTGATCGTCAGACCTGCCTGCTGCAAAGCCTGAAGAACGGCCTGAAGGTGACTCAAATGGTCATCCCAGTCGCGGCTGAAGACAGCAATGTCATCCAGGTACGCAACTGAAAAGGCTTCCATACCAGAGAGGACCTGGTTCACCAATCGCTGGAACGTAGCAGGGGCGTTCTTGAGCCCGAAGGGCATCACACAGAACTGGTAGTGACCCTCGGGTGTGGAGAAGGCTGACCTTTCCTTGGCTCCATCCGTTAGGGAAATCTGCCAGTACCCAGATGTGAGGTCAAAGGTACTGAGATATTGGGCAGCTCCCAACCGGTCAATGAGCTCATCCGCTCTCGGGATAGGATGAGCATCTGTCTTTGTCACTGAATTCAGTCCTCTGTAATCCACACAGAACCGGAGTTTTGGGGTAGTGCCCGGTGGGGCAGCTTTGGGTACCAGTACCACCGGACTGGACCAAGGACTTCCTGAAGGCTCAATTACTCCTAGCTCTAGCATCTTGGTAACCTCCTCATGGATGCTAGCCTTCACCTTATCCGACAGTCGGTAGGACTTGGACTTCACAGGTGGGCTGTCCCCTGTGTCCACATCATGGGTACACAGATGAGTCCTTCCCGGGATAAGGGAGAACAAGGAAGCAAACTGCTCCAGTACCTGACGACAGTCCTTCCGTTGTTCAGGAGTTAGTGTCGGTGAAAGGATCACTCCCTCCACCGATCCATCCTTCTCTCGGGACGCAAACAGATCGGGAAGAGGTTCACTTTCCTCTTCCTCTGACCCATCAGTCACCATCATTAACGTGACCTCGGGTCTCTCTTGGTGAGGCTTGAGGCGGTTTACACGGAGCACCCGATGGGGCTGCCTGGGGGTCTTAAGATCTACCACGTAGGTAACCTTGCCCTTTTTCTCAACCACCTCAAAGGGACCTGACCAGCGATCCTGGAGGGCGCTAAGCTCTCCAGGTTCCATCACCCACACCTTCTGGCCAGGCTCCAGCTCCACCGGGTGAGCGTTTCGGTCATACCATTCCTTCATGACCGTTTGGCTGGCTTCTAGGTTTTCGGAAGCTTGCTTCCACAACCTAGCCATTTGGCTACGAAAGGCCAGCATGTAGCTCACCACATCCGTGGGAAGTTTTCTGGGAGTCTTTTCCCATCCTTCCTTCACCAGGCTGAGGGGTCCACGCACAGGGTGCCCGTACAACAATTCGAAGGGGCTGAAGCCCACTCCCTTCTGTGGTACCTCCCTGTACGAAAACAGCAAACAAGGTAGGAGGACGTCCCATTTCCTCCGCAGGCTCTCGGGCAGACTCCGGATCATGCCCTTTAAGGTTTTGTTAAACCTTTCCACCAGACCATTAGTCTGGGGGTGATAAGGAGTGGAGAACCGGTAGGTAACTCCACACTCTTTCCACATAGCCCGCATGTATGCCGACATGAAGTTGGTACCTTTGTCCGACACCACTTCCTTGGGGAATCCCATCCGGGTAAAAATTCCCATAAGGGCCCGTGCCACCGCAGGTGCAGTAATGGTCCTCAGAGGGATAGCCTCTGGGTACCGTGTGGCATGATCCACCAGAACCAGGATAAACCTGTGACCGGCCGATGTTGGTGGATCCAATGGCCCGACAATGTCGATGCCCACCCTTTCAAAGGGGGTACCAACGACAGGCAGTGGTTCCAGGGGAGCTTTCAGCTTCACCCCTGTCTTCCCACTAGCTTGGCAGGTTACACACGTCCTACAAAAAGTATCGGACGTAATCCTCATCTGAGGCCAGTAAAAATGAGGTACAAGTCGAGCAAAGGTCTTGTCTTGTCCCAAGTGTCCTGCCAAGGGTATTTCGTGAGCCAGTCCTAATAGGAAGGCTCGGTAACGCTGGGGAACTACCAAGGCCCGGGATGAACCATGCACCGGAGCCTTGGGTTCGCTATACAGGAGTCCATCTTCCCAGTATATGTGGAAGTTCCCCGAATCGTTACCCACTGCCTGGGCTTCGGCCTGCCGCCGTAAACCCTCAAGGGTAGGGCACTCCTTCTGGGCCCGACAAAACTCTTCCCTAGTAGGTCCTCCCTCCACCTGCCAGTCTGCAGGGGTAGGCAAGCCCTCCAGGGACGTTACATCCCCCTCCGTAGACTCCGGGACCACCTTAGTTGCCCCATCCACCTTTGGAGGGTCAGATGCCGGGGCAGGCTTTCCCCGTCCCCGTCTACCCTTTCCGGCAGCTGGTTGGGCCTTTGTCCCAGGCTCCAACCTCTGTGAATCCCCTCTTCGGGTGGTCACGGACCGAGTGTGGACACACGTCCACTCAGGGGTCCCCAACATTTCCATGTGGGCCCTGAACTCAACCTCCTTCCACGCCGAGTGTTCAAGGTCATTTCCCAACAGGCAGTCGACCGGCATGGCAGGGCTGATCGCAACTCGTAGAGGACCCGCAACCCCTCCCCACTCAAAGGGAACCTGGGCCACCGGATAGTGACCCTCTCAGTTGTCAGCCATCACAACCGGGTGGACTACATTGGGGATCACCTGCTCTGGGGACACCAGCTGACTCCTTACCATAGTCATGCTGGCTCCTGTGTCCCTCAGAGCCTCCACCCTCTGGGCATTGATGGTGACCCATTGCCTGTACTTAGTAGTATTCGAGGGCATCTGGGGCTTAGGAACCATCTCACAATCCCCTAAGGACACTAAGGTTAGCCCTGCCCACTCACCTCCCTTATCTAGGGGCAACTCCTCCCCGAGCACTACACTCGCCACCCCAGGGGTCTTTCCTCCAATGGGAGGGTGTGGTCTCTTGGGACACTTGGCATCCCCCTTATAGTGCCCCACCTCACCACACTCGTAGCAACGGACAACCCTAGGCTGCTGACCACGGTCAGGATAAGGGGGTTTGTGGGGACCAACCTTAGGAGGGAATCCTACTCCCTTCCCTGGTGAACTCTTTTGGGGGCCTTTAGAGAACTCCATCTTTTTGTCTTCCCCCCCTTTCTTCTGGGGGGCGCCCTGTCCAGCCCCTTGGAAATTCCCTCCAGTCCCTTTTGAGGATACCCGGGTACTCGCCCAGATATCCGCCTCCTCTGCAAGCTTCCTGGGATTAGTGAGCTTGCTGTCTACTAGGTGCTGACGCAGCTCTGGAAAACTTTTCTCTAGGAGGTGCTCCTTTAAAATTAAATTGTACAGTCCCTCATAGTCCTTGACATCACTACCCTGCACCCAGCCCTCTAAGGCCTTCCTGGCATAGTCCAAGAAGTCCACCCAATTCTGAGTGGACAACTTCTGACTGCCCCGAAACCTCTGCCTGAATTTTTCAGGGGTCAGTCCAAATTTCCTTACTAGGGCTACCTTCATGACGGGGTACCTGGTCTGATCTGGCTGTTCTAGCGCCAACAAGGCATCCCTCCCCACCGGAGGCATATACCTATACAGGCCACCCCCCCACTGGGCTTCGGGGACCCCATGGGCTCTTAGAGAAACCTCATAGGCAGCCAGCCATTTTACAATGTCATCCCCTATACCATAGCTAGCAACCACATCTTTGGGCAGGTAGGGCCTGGACTCTCTCGGGACTTCTCTCGGTATGCTGCCACCATTGGGACTGCTGGGGGTTCCCAGTTGGAGGGCTTTGAGCTCTAACTCTTTTAAGTGAAGCTCGTGGAGGAACCTCCTCTCCTCCCTCTCCTTTTCTAACCGGGCCAGATCCATTCTCAGCTGTCTCTCTTCCCTTCGATCAACTAGGTCAACAGAGGACAGGCTCCCCCCTGAGGCGCTACTTCCCACTCTTGATGGGGCCCTGGACCCAACGTCCATATTACCGCTCCCAGGGGGAAGAAGGACTTCCGGTTCTTCTAGGAGATCTAGTCCTGGTTCTTCCTCCCGTTTCCCGCTAGGGTGGGCCATAACCCAGGCTCTTAAGCTTGCCTGGAGCTCTGTCTTCTTTGCCCCTTGCTTAAAGAATACCCCCCGTTCCTGGCAGAACTCCTTCAATTGGCCCACTGTATACTCCTCCAACCTACCCAATTCGAATTCCATCCTGCCAGATGGGACCCCAACACAGTTAACAAGAACTTTTCTCAAGAAAGGGAATATACACAGGACAATTTCAAAAATCCTCCAATTAGAAAACAATCTGGAGAAAACTCCAGTCAAAACAATCCAGTGTAGGTGGTGATGCGCACAAGACTGCTACCAAGCGGATGCAAGCACTGAATAACGAATCCCACCGCTGAGCACCAATTTGTTGGACCTACGTCCTAGGGGTAGCTTGGCTCAGGTCACTTGGCTCACCACTCCGTTTGGCTTTTCAGGCCTGCATCTCACTCAGCTCGCAATCCTGCGCCACATCACCCAAAAAGAACACTACACCGATTTTCTTTGTAAAGAGTTACTGAAACTTTATAACATTTCTTTTCTGATAAGGATCCGGTTCTCAATTCAACAATACAATCGGAACCAATTCATTTCATTTGCATTGGAACTTCTCTCTATAGTCTAAGTCCAAACCTGGACGTTCCTGTCCTAGATAATCTTTTCTCCTTTAACAGTGGTCCTTAGTTTCCCATGACAGGGTAAAACATTACATTTGCATTCAAAATGACAATACCTTTCAACATTACACCTTATAAAGTGATTACAGAAATACCCTCAGAGCTTCAAATCACATTTCAAAAGAACATTTAGTCCCTTCTGAATATTCTTGGACTCTTATACTGCTAAATCTGTCCAATCTCCGCCTTCTAGGCGCTACGTTGGACCTTTACTGGCTGGCAACTCAGTGATCCATTCTAACCAGTCTGCCAGGCTCTGCTTATTTCTTGACAACCAACCAATCACATTTTTATTAACATGGATTCCGAGCTCCAGCTGACATTGACTGGGAGATTGTCTTTTCCCACACTGAGCGACAGTCTCGTGCCCAATCCAGTCACTCTCCCTTTTTTATTCGCCAAGGACTGGTGTTTCCCAGTAACGGACCTCAAGGGATACCAGGACACTTCCTGCCCACTACGACTTACTCCCCCGGGCCCTCTGGGGACTCCCTTATCACTCCTCCCCTTTTTCCTACTAGGGCCCCGCTTACTGTGTTGGTGCTGGTCGTCCTGCGAGTAGCTCACTCCTGAACTGAAGGACCTTGCTTCCGGGTTTCTGGACTCCCGACACCCAAGGGGGGAATCTGGCCGAAGGGTCGGAGGGCGTCCCACTAGGCACCTCACCGAAATGCCTCACCCAATTCCTACTGGTAGCGAGGGTGCGCTTCGTTGCCGCTGGCCCTCCCTCTGTGCTACAGTCCGCTAGGGCCACGCTACCTAGGGGGTCGGCTCAGACTCCGTTCCGGTCTGCTCGGATACTTCAGGCAACAGCGTCTCAGACGGGGCGCGGTCTTCCGGGGTTACTGGCAGCAGAGAGGGGCGGCGCTACGGCCCCTCTCACGTGACATGAGGATGCCGGCCTCGAAGCCGGTCGCGTCTCGCTCCTCCCTCAGGCAATTCTCCTCACCTGGGCAGCGGCGTCGCGGCTCACCCGTTCCTCACAGGAAACCCCACCACAAGCTCCCACAAGCCAGGAACCACCTCCGGAGGACACCAGAAGTCCCTCACGATCTCTGAAGGATGACGGTGTCCAGTTCTGGTAGGGTCTTTGGGAGGGAACTAGGGGGCAGTGGGGGAGCCAAATCAAGGGTGCCAGTAATTCTTTGGTGCGGCTGGGTTGGAGTCCCCAAGCTTCCTTGCTCCTGGAAGTGGCCACAGGTAAATTCCAAGATAGCGCTGTCCACCAGATCTCCAACTGCGCTCAGGGCCCGGTCACAAGGTTAGGGGTGACGTCACCTGGTTTGGAAGTTTGTGCAGGCCCTAAAACCTGTCTGTTCCCTTTTAGGCACGACCACCTCCTCACTCAGGCGCCTTACTCCTGATGCCACACAGTTCTCTCTAACCTAAAATGGCTGCCCTCCTGCCACCTCTATTTATCACCTTGGGCCTGACTTGCCAGAAGGGCCCAGAAGGTTCTGGAACCTCTCATGGCAAGTCATGGCCCAGGTGTCAAAGTGACAGTTGGAGCCACCATTTTGCACATCTCACCTTCCTCATCTATTCTCCTCAGAGGAGCACCTTGCGTCTTTCCCTCATATGAAGTGGAAAAGACACCCAGAACCTCTACATCAGCACCAAAAAGTTAGGTAGACAGAAAAAATGAGAAGGGGGAAAGGGACAAAAATAATAAAATGAGGAGGGAACTGCCAAAGGGCTGACAGGTCTAACAACCACAAATGCATATACTTGGCTTACATAACATCCCAACTATCACACAGAATAAATTCAGAAAATAATATTTGGGATATAATTCTCAATGTGCTTAATTTACCATTTAATAAGCTTTCACCTTGAGTTGAACTGCTAAAAATATAAAGTTTAACATTGATTTGACTTCAACGAGTGCATCTTTGATATTAATCCTTCATCATAATCAGGATTACTATGTATCTGGCACAGATGGATGAGAACAGCGGACCGATTAACGGCAACGCAACGTCCTGCTTTGGTAGCTGCCTTTGTTTTGTTTCATTTGCCCTCTGGGTTGGCTCTCATGATATCTAAGCCACCCTGCAGCCCCCCTGCCACCCGCACCAGGCAGGCCATTTTCCGTTTTTGCCTCTGCCTCGTTTTGCCTCTGTTTAGGGTCTGATGATCGCTAAGCCCCTACCACCCGCACAGATTCGGCTGTCGATGTGAAGGCTGCATGATCAACAGGATTACATTGGCTCAGGTGCTGGTGGGCACGTTGTCTCTCCTATCACCGTGGCACGGACCGATTTGGCAGACTACAAAACCAGGCCCCCTGACCCACGTAAGGCTGGACGGAGCTCTTCAGGCCCCCTGGACTCCCTTGGTGTATATAGCAAGATAGGGTAAGTGCCCTCACCCTGCTCTCCTTCTGTGGCCTAAACGATCGTGTGCAGGAAACCTAAGACTTCCAAAATGGCTGCACCTTAATTACTCGCATATCCTCAAGCCCAAAGGCCGCGTTGGAGGCCTCCCTCTCCGACTGAGATCCAATCTCCCTGGTACGGTAGCGGGCAAGTCTGGGTCACTAAGGCTGCTGAGCTCTACACTCCTTGTGGCAGGCCTAGGGCCTATTATCGCCCAAAGTAGGGACTGGCCAACTCATTCACACTAACATCATGGAGCCCTCTCCATGCCCATCTGTTTGCTATCTCACTATGGTACTATGCCTAGGGCCAACTTTCGCACAATTCTTGCCCCACCTAATTTGGCCTCTCACGGAATTCTTCTCCACGACACAATTTCTCAGGCCTGAATTGAGGCCCCCGCTCTTTTCCCCCTTCCTTGTCCTCTGTCCCCGGACTACCAAGTCACACTGTTCTCGGCTCTCAATAGCCACTCTTGGTAAGGGCACTAGCCCTCCCTCGCCCCATATGCTCATAGCAACCTTAGCTATGCTTCCGTTATTCATACATGGCAAGAGCAGAGCACTGCTCCTCCTGTCCACTAACTACCTCACTCATTGGGAGACCCTCTTACCCTGGAATGACATTGCCCACTAATGACCCCGCCTTACAAGACCCGCCCTCAGTGAGGACTACTCGGATAACCTATTCCTTCCTTCCAGCTTATACTCGAGACCCCATCTGCCTCCACCATGCCCCCCAGCGCCCAATGCAATTGGGACTCCAGACTTGAGAAGTTAGGCATAAACAGCGACATAATCAACTATCCGACCAATCTCTCCAAAAACACGACTAAAACTATGAAACATAGACTGCTCAAAGCCAATCCTGAAACCCTTATCTCTGACCCATACTTCTGCCCAAAAAAAGGAGCCATTACTCTATACGAAAAGAAGAGCGCAATGGAGAACTGTTTTCCAAGCTATACTCCGAATCGCCTCGGTTAAGAAATGTCCTCACGGTATAAGACTTAGTTGTGTCATCACCCACTTTCATTGCTAATGCTACCATATCTATATACAACAATGGGAATATCCTATTCAAGCTTCCGATCGGAACCTGAGCATATTTGATGACAGATTCTTCTTCATTAAAAAAATCACTTGACTCTCCAAATCACTCTAGGAACGTCCTTCCTCTAACCTTGCCACAGGAACATCTTGATCTCTCTCTAAGTTGCCAAAACCACCTATTGAATGCCACGCCTACACTCAATAACACAAATAGGGCCCCAGCTCTGCCAAATCTGGTCTCCAAAGACTCGCACACTGTCTCCCTAAGATACGGACCTGAACATAGCCACTCCCTTAATGCTGGAGCAAAAGATATCCCGAGCACCAATCACCGCCACTTCATCTCCCCCACTCCGGGCTCTCACCTACTCAACTCCCCCTCTCCACGGCACGCCCCTCCTCCTAGCTCTCCCCTACATAACTCCCCCTCTCCACAGCAGCCCCCCAACCTGATTCTTCCCCACATAATTCCCTCCATCCGGACTCTTCCCCACATAATTCCCTCCCTCCTGACTCTTCCCCACATAATTCCCTCTTTACACAGCAGGCTCACCCACACTTCTCCTTGAATACTTCTCCCCCTGCCCCCCGCAACACCAAAAGACCCCACTCACCCTCTAACCCTCAACACTCAAACCCTTCGCCCCCCCACATCCAAACCACGGCCTCTTGTCAACTCTAGCGCTATATTACCGTGCCATCCAGCACAGCAGAGACGGAAATCCTCCGCAAGAGACGTCCCCACCCCCCCATCGATCCCTTTCCAGTGACCCATCTACCTCCCCGTAGTGTACAATCCTTCCCTCCCCTCCACAAGAACTATGAACCACAGTCTGATCCTGCATCCAAGCTCAAACAAATTAACAGAGAGCCTCTAAAACTCAAAGCTGGCATTCAAAATATTCTTAACATCACCTCAGTCCTGACCCTTGCCCTCTCCTCCAACAAGACCTCGCAGGGGTCCCAGCATATGATCAAGCCTCACCCCTATATACCATCTCCTTCCCCCAGGGTACCGAGTGACGCTGGGCAGAAACCCCCAAGCCAAGACTGGATTTCCACTTCCTACGCCAATGCTCAATCTAGACCCGCCAGATCCCAAAATCATTTATCTGAATCAGATATTCTCTCCCTCCTCTGAGCCTAGAACTCCTCACTTACAGCATCTCTGTCCCCACTGGAATGGCACAAACCGCCCCTGCAATGGGGCCGGGATCAACTAATCCCGAACATGGCAAAACAATGGCTATACAAAGCGTCACCCCCAACCCACATAGAGCTCCCAGCCTCAACGCCAATGCCTTAAACATTAATAACCTCATGCAGATCCCCATCACACAGCCCCTGCTCACTGACCACAAACCACACCTGAAATGCATGTTACTCAACTGTAGATCAGCGGTGAAACATGCCACGGACCTTGCCGATCTCATCCTCGCCCAGGATCTAGACCTCCTTATCCTCACTGAAACTTGGCTCCCTGACTCCTCAGGTCCCACCCTTGACATTCTAGTCTCTCCAAGCCACAACATTATCAGACTCGATCACGTTAAGAAAACGAGTGGTGGCGTAGCCTGTATCTACCACAACTCTCTCTCAGCAAATCAGTTCCCTTCAGCTAATTTCTCATCCTGTGAATATTTACAATGTGAATATTTATAGATATCACTAGTAATCATAGACCCTTATGCAGCCTGTACATCTTCTATCACCCTCCAGGTGACAACCTCCCTCTAATTGAACAAACTATGAAAACCATCTCCTCCAATCAGGGACGACACTGTCCCCAGATCTTCCTTGGTGACTTCAATCTCCACTGGAATGACCCACAGGACCAGGCGGTAAACAGTCTCAAAAAATTCCTAACTGACCTCTGCCTGACTCAATTCTGTGACAAACCCACGCACAATTTAAGATCGACCCTCGATCTAATCATCTCCAATCCCAACTCCATACAGCTCGCATCTCGCACACCTTTGACCCATGAGGATGAACCGGCGCTGATGGCTCACCGCACACGGAACCTGACTTTTGATTAAATTTCGAAACCCCTACTATGGATCAGCCCATAGGAGGTAGATTACAGTCTCCTCGCATTTCCAGGATCACCTCAGTCTTACTACTGAGAGGCATCACTTACAAAAACTCTTTAATCACGATACAGACCAGACCTTGCGTTGACGCCAATTTCCGCCTGAGGCGCTGCTACATTTACTTACCTTGCCTTGAAGAAGTCCATGTCCGGGCGAAACGCGTTGACTGTATTGCACCTTGAGCACATCACGAATAAAAACAAAGAAATACAAGCAACGACATGGGCTCATTAATTTTTCGTACTTAATGAATATACTGTAGATAATTTCCTATAATATTGCCTCTCATACCCCTGTGAATGTTATTGCGATTTATGGTCATATGGCAGCTGGCCATCTGAGGCGGGCAATATTTTACCACTTTTTTGTGACTTGTCTTGGCAGTGCAGTCCTCTACAACCCAGCTGCTTGTTTCTTTTCTCAGCTCGAATCTATCCTCCCCTGTGACTGGCCTGACCATCACCTGATCACCTTCCGTATCCTAGAAAATTGGAACCCCAAAAGATCTCAACCAGTAAAACAAAAACACTCGAAAAGAACTCTCCAAAATTCAAACGTTAATGAGCTTATAGCTCGCTGCAATATTTCCCTACCGCCGCCTCCAAACATGGTTGAAGTGCATGACCTCACGAAGCACTATAACAACTCCCATGTTGTCCGCCCTGAATAAACTGCCCCCTTAAACTAAAAAGAAAAGCCATCAAAGACTCCAAACCTTGGTTCAACGACAGCCTTAATGCTGACAGACGCAGCACGAGACTGGCAGAACGCGCTTGGAGAGCCGCTCCATCCATTTATCTACTAAAAATCCTAAGACTAAAAAGGAGTAGATACAATAAACTCATCAGAAAGGCGAAAACAACTTTCTTCAAATCTGGACAAAGCCCAAAATCGCCCAAAAAGGTTGTTTGAGCTGATTAAATCACAATCCAATACCACTCCTACTCAGTCCCCTCCCATCTCCTGCTCTCAGCCTAACTGCAATGACGTTGCCGACTTCTTCCTTGAAAAGGCGAGTAAGATCGAATCAGAACTAAAGTCTGCCCTGATCGCTCTCTCTCCCTCTCTTAACTCCTCCTTACACTCGTCCCCTCCTATTCCGCCCCTTGACTCCACTAAAAACAGTGCATCTTGGAGTCAATTCACACCCATCGACACTGCCATCTTCAGCATCCTCTCAACCCTGAAACCGTTAAATCACTTCAATGATCCCCTCCCCTCCAACCTCTTTATGATTTAAACCTTTTTTTATTAATTTTCAGCTAAACGACAAAAAGACCCCCAGCTCCCTGAGGACAGTGCAATGAGGACATCTAGTGTCGCAAGAAGTAGCATTACAAAAGTAAGATGCGCAGTGCCGGTCTACAAAGAAAAACAATAAGTGGGGGTAGGGAACACAAAACAAACATTAGAACCTAACTCTACCTCCCCACACCCCCCCACATCTGACGTCTCGTCCACGAACGGGTAGCAGGAAAGAAAGGAAAGGAAGAAGAGTGCCCCCGCAATCCACGTGCCCGCTTGAGGTTACGCGAGGAGCCTGCTTGCGGAATTTGTGTGTCAGCAAGTCGGAGGAGTCTGAGATATCGGGGCATGTCAAATCTAGGAATTCAGCTGTGAGCAATGTCAAGAAAGGTCACCACAGCTCTGGAAATTCAGACCCTCTGCCAGCGAGCGTGAGGGTGAGCTTTTCCATTCCCAGTACCTGCCAAAGCCTCT
Organism: Triturus cristatus; assembly: GCF_964204655.1. NCBI lineage: Eukaryota > Metazoa > Chordata > Amphibia > Caudata > Salamandridae > Triturus > Triturus cristatus. Next base: position 988,723,284 of record NC_140584.1, on the reverse strand, counting down.
GCAACCATCCGGAGTGTGTTGGTGATTGGGTGGTGCGCCAGTGCGCGAGAATATTCTGAGTGGCTGCCCCCAGTGTGATAGCTATCAGCCGACCCCTCCTAGATTTTAAGGGATATGTAATAGGATTGGGTAGTCCCAGGAGGACGTACGCAGGGAATCGCGGGATCTGTGTATCAAAGTGGATGTCCACCTCATCCAGTATGTGAGACCAATATTGCTGGATGCGGTCGCAGCTCCATAGGTGTGTGAGAGTGCCCACTTCCCCACATCCCCTCCAGCACAAGGCACTTTGTCGTGTATCAAAGTAGTGGAGGCGTTCCGGTGTGTAGTACCAGTAGGTAGCTACCTTAGTCAGTATCTTTGTGAGTCCCATGTGGTATGCTGAGTGCCGTGCCCTGTGGTAGATGCCATCCCACTCTTTATGGCTAAGGGTGCGTCCCAATTCCCGCTCCCAGCGCATTCGACCAGCGTTGTAAGTAAGAGTAGAAGTCAGTAGCAGCTGTTTATATAGGTCGGAAATGATTTTCTTATCGGAGGTGCGGGTGATGAGCCATTTTTCATAGGGGGTTAGTAGGCGTGGGGCGCCTGGTTTGATTTGCGGGTGGAGCGCCCAATGCCTGAGTTGTAGGTAGGGTAGGCGTTCCGATTCAGGGATGCCATAATGTGTCTTAAGTCATGGGAACGGAATAATCCCTTCTAAGTCAAAAAGATGACCAAGGGAACGACATTCGGTGGGACGCCATGCTGCAAAGGCCTTGGGGTCAGTGCCGGGGTGAAATTCAGGATTATTAAAGAGGGGCGTCAGTGGGTAGGGGAAAGAGGTCAGATCGTGGGCGGTATTAGTGCAGTCCCAAACCTCCATGATCGTGCCTGTAATGTATGACGCATAGGGATTGGGCGGCCAATCTGTTTTGCGAAGAAAGGGGATGTCTTGTAGGGGCATAGCGGCCACTGCCTGGTCCTGAAACAACCAGTGTTTCTCCAACTCGAGGCGGTGCCATTCCACCAGGTAATGAAGTTGTGCAGCATAAAAGTAAAGCTGGAAGTCCGGAATCCCAACGCCCCCTTCTCCGGTGGGAGAACCGCATGCTTGAAACGGGGTTTTCGGCCCTGCCAAATTAATTTCGCCAGGTCAGCTTGTGTTTGTTGGATCCAACCCAGGGGAGGCCGAAGGGGAAGGGTCTGGAAGAGGTACAGGATCTGGGGAATGATGGTCATTTTGGTGGCAGCTATTCTGCCTAACCACCAAAGAGTGTGGTGCTTCCATTGCCCCAGCGCCTTGCGGATGTGTGAGCGGAGGTTAGAGTAGTTAACGGCAATAGTGGTTGGTATGGTGGGCCCCAGCTGTATTTCCAGATAGGGGATCGAAGAGGTCGACCACTGGAGAGTATGTTCCTCTTGCAGATGAGCTAACGTAGCAGTGCAGAGAGAAATGTCTAGCGCTATGGATTTATTGATGTTGACCTTAAAGCCGGAGTCCTGTGCGAAGCAGTACAGTTCTATGAAAAGAGGGCGAATCGCAGAGATCGGACTAGAGAGGGAAAGCAAAATATCATCAGCGTAAAGGCTGATAGTATGGGTATGCCCTCCAAATTTAATGCCTGTGATGAGGGCGTGGCTGCGAACCCTCAGCGGCTCCATATAGAGCGCGAACAGGAGGGGCGATAGGGGACACCCCTGCCTAGTGCCTCTGCCAATGGAGAAGCGCGAGGACGTCTGGCCATTTACCCGAACGGTCGCGTTGGGCAGGCGAT